>NC_053490.1:149972968-150324634 GCF_905171775.1 Rana temporaria
AGCGACACCACTTGGGGCTGCAGATGTTGGGGAATTCAAAGATGTCTGAGGTGAACTCTGTGACTGCTGACCAAAACAGTCTGACCCTATTACAGGACCACACCATATATAGAAAGTCCCCCTGCTCCAGCTCACATGTATGACAAGTGGGATACGGCCACCTACTAGGGCTGCGCATCTTCACCGGTCTCACGATTCGATGCGATTACGATTATCAAGTCCACGATTCGATTCGATTCGATTCGGCGATGCATCACGATGCATCACGATTGCAGCGCAAGTGCGCATGGCTCTCCCCCCAAAATACTAAAGGAGATGATCAGAGACTGCAGACATGCTACAGGAGATGATTAGAGACTGCAGACATGCTACAGGAGATGATCAGAGACTGCAGACATGCTAGAGGAGATGATCAGAGACTGCAGACATGCTAGAGGAGATGATCAGTGACTGCAGACATGCTTCAGGAGATGATCAGAGACTGCAGACATGCTTCAGGAGATGATCAGAGACTGCAGACATGCTACAGGAGATGATCAGAGACTGCAGACATGCTACAGGAGATGATCAGAGACTGCAGACATGCTACAGGAGATGATCAGAGACTGCAGACATGCTACAGGAGATGATCAGAGACTGCAGACATGCTACAGGAGATGATCAGAGACTGCAGACATGCTACAGGAGATGATCAGAGACTGCAGACATAGTACAGGAGATGATCAGAGACTGCAGACATAGTACAGGAGATGATCAGAGACTGCGGACATAGTACAGGAGATGATCAGAGACTGCGGACATAGTACATGAGATGATCAGAGACTGCGGACATAGTACATGAGATGATCAGAGACTGCGGACATAGTACAGGAGATGATCAGAGACTGCGGACATAGTACAGGAGATGATCAGAGATTCAGAGATTGTGGACATAGTACAGGAGATGGTCTATATTTCTCCTCCATACAGCCCAGTCCCTGCAGTGACAATGACTTATCACAGGTGACACATCAGATTCCACTACATGCCCGTACCCCCCCTGTGTCCCCGGATAACAGCACCCCCTCCTCCTCAGTACTTACATGCTGTTCTGCGCAGTGCGCACACAGGATGATTGGAGGGAACAATGAGGAAAAATACATGATTTTGCCTGTGCATTTTCAGTGTGTTTTTATGTGCTGACATTGTCATCAATACGCCCTTTAAAAATGCACAGATGACAATGAACCCTCAATAAAAATATCAGTACAGCGAGGACTACCGTGTTATTTATTTTCTATTAAAATTAACACATTCCCAAGTCCTCGCTGTACTGACATTTTTTATTGAGGGTTCATTGTCATCTGTGCATTTTTAAAGGGTGTAAATAGGGTGAAACTCCCCTTTAAAAAGTGCACAGGAATACACATGGCTGCTGGGGGGCAGGACTCAGGGATTACATTCCACAACTGACAGAGCCCTGTGAGTTTCACTGCACTGCACTGTCTGCTGAAATTTCTCTGACTCTTTGCACATTCCAGCACACTAGGAGTTAACACAGTGGAATGTGCAGAGAGTCAGAGAAATGTCAGCACAGGCAGAGCACGTGTAGGAATCAGACTGCTGATAAAATACCTGTGATAACAAATGCTGTTATAGCCAGGGCTGTAATATGCTTTTTACAACATATGCAGAATCATCATACCTCATGTCTCCGTGTGTATATTACTTTCCCCTCATGTGACTCCATGCTCGGACCTGCCTCTCATCTCCCCTGATGTCCGTTCTCAGCCCCGCCCATCGTCTATAGCTAAAGTAACAGATCACAAGAGAGGCAGGCGGGGCTGAGATCAGAAGAGACTTTGAGACGAGGGATGTGAGAGGACAGAGGAAGAGAGAGGCGGGCCGGACCATGGATCACATGATCGCATGTACAGTTACTACGGAGCTACGAGGTATGAATCTGCATACATTTTTAAAAAAAGCACACAGAGCGATTGCCACTTAATGGATTACAAACCGCATTTATAAAAAAAAAAACATTTTAAAAGACCTGCTCGGAGCGATCTCCCGGGAGGGGCGGGGCAAGTCGGGATGACGTCACCCGACATCGATTATTGGGGTCACATGCATCGATGCCGAATCGGGGGGCCCCGAATCGCGATGCATCGTTGCATCGATTATATTCAACACCCCTACCACCTACGCATCAGAAAAGTCCTTTTTGGGGTAACAGAAATATTTTTTACCTTAACCATTTTTGCTCTGGAACGTTTTACCCCTTCATGACAGACCATTTTTTGCTATTTAGCACTGCGCTACTTTAACTGGCAATTGAGCAGTCATGCAACACTGTACGCTAAAGAAATGTTATATCATTTATTTTCCACAAGTAGAGCTTTCTTTTGCTGGTATTTTGATCACCACTAGATTTTTTTTATTTTTTGCTATGTAAACAAAATTTTCTACTTTTCTGTTATAAAACATTTCTTCATAAATAAAAATTTAGGTCAAAATGTAATCTACTACATGTGTCTGGGTAAAAAAAAAAGACCCAAAAAGGTGTATATTAATTGGTTTGTGTGAAAGTTATAGCGGCTGCAAACTATTGTGTATAAATATTTGAAAATGTATCAATTCTGATGTGCTGCCAGCCTATATAATTTCTTCAGTCTGAGGTATTTATTTAGTAAGATGCATGGTCATTTTTTTTTTCTCACGATTTTTTGGTAAAATTGGTGCAGTACAGCGTCAATGTATGACTCATGTGGCAGTGATTAGGGACACTGACTGGTGACAGTAGTAAACACTATAAAAGAAAACATTTTAAACCTTCTTCTTCTTTTTTTTGCATACTTTCATCAGAGTAGTTCAGTGTCACCATGGTAAAACAGTGCAAAGTAACTGTAACACTATACAGGGTGCTTTCATTGCCCTAGGTACTGTACCATGCAATGGCTGTGGGCTAATCACAGCATCACTGTATAGGAAGCACAGCTGTTATGAATAACATTCATTCAAAACTGCTCACAGTGGCTGAGTACCGGCAGCCAAAATCCATCAGAGACAGTGGTCGCTAAAATGTCATGCTGCGCACTGCAGACTGGATCATGTATGTGATCCAGTCTACCTGTGCAGTCGGCAAGTGGTTAATGCAGGGAATACATTAACCTCTTGCCGACCTGCCGCCGCAGTTATACTGCGGTAGGTAGGGTCGGCTGCGCGAATCGCCATAGGTGTATGTCAGTTTCCCACAGACACAGAACAGGGATCTGCCTGTGTAAACCAGGCGGATCTCCGTTCTGACAGGGGATGACGCAGGATCTTGTCCTCCTGTTATGCAGGAAGACAGATTTGTGTGTTGTCCCAGGAAGTCCATCCCCCCACACAATTGGAAACACACTGAGGGAACACATTTAATGCCTTGATCGCCCCTGATGTTAACCCCTCCCCTGCCAGTGTCATTGGTACAATGTCAGTGCATATTTTTAGCACTGATAACTGTAATAATGTCACTGGTTCCCCCAAAAAAGTGTCAAAAATATCAGCTAGATGTCCGATCTGTCCACAATGTCAGTCCTGCTAAAAATCACTGAGCACCACCATTACTATTAAAAAATAAAAATAAAAAATAAAGCCCATAAATCTTCTATGTTGTAGACGCTATAACTTTTGTGCAAACCAATCAATATACGCTCATTATTTTTTTTTCTTTGTTTTTACCAAAAATATGTAGCAGAATACATATTGGCCTAAATTTTTGGAAGATATTAGATTTTTCCCCCCATTTTTATTGGGTATGTTTTATAGCAGAAAGTAAAAAATATTGTTTATTTTAAATTTTTTCGAAGAAAATTAAAACCGCAGAGGTGAGTGAGTGAGAAACTTGTATAGCGCTACAAATGCGAACTTAATCGCCTCAAGGTGATCAAATATCACCAAAAGAAAGCTCTATTTGTGAGAAAAAAATGACATACGTTTTTTTTTGGGTACAGTGTCGCACGACCGAATTTCAAAAAATGGCCTGTTTAGGAAGTGGGTACATTTTTCCAGGGCTGAAGTGTTTTTTAAGTGGAACATGTTTAGCCACTTAAGGACCACCCCATGTACATATACGTCCACAATATGGCACGTACAGGCACATGGGCGTATAGGTACGTCCTCGCCTATTAGCGGGTGGGGGGTCCGATCGGGACCCCCCCCGCTACATGCGGAGGTCGGGTCCGCTCGGGGAGCGATCCGGGACCACGGCGCGGCTATTTGTTTATAGCCGCTCCGTCGCGATCGCTCCTCGGAGCTGAAGAACGAGGAGAGCCGTGTGTAAACACGGCTTCCCCGTCCTTCACTATGGCGGCGCATCGATCGCGTCATTCCCTTTATAGGGAAGACACGATCGATGACGTCATTCCTACAGCCACACCCCCAAACAGTTGTAAACACATACTAGGTGCACCCTAACTCCTACAGCGCCACCTGTGGTTAACTCCCAAACTGCAACTGTCATTTTCACAATAAAGAATGCAATTTAAATGCATTTTTTGCTGTGAAAATGACAATGGTCCCAAAAATGTGTCAAAATTGTCCGAAGTGTCCGCCATAATGTCGCAGTCACGAAAAAAATTGCTGATCGCCGCCATTAGTAGTAAAAAAAAAATAAAAAATAAAAATGCAATAAAACTATCCCCTATTTTGTAAACACTATAAATTTTGCGCAAACCAATCGATAAACGCTTATTGCGATTTTTTTTACTAAAAATAGGTAGAAGAATACGTATCGGCCTAAACTGAGGAAAAAAAATGTTTTTATATATGTTTTTGGGGGATATTTATTACAGCAAAAAGTAAAAAATATTGCTTTTTTTTCAAAATTGTCGCTCTATTTTTGTTTATAGCGCAAAAACTAAAAACCGCAGATGTGATCAAATACCACCAAAAGAAAGCTCTATTTGTGGGGAAAAAAGGACGCCAATTTTGTTTGGGAGCCACGTCGCACGACCGCGCAATTGTCTGTTAAAGCGACGCAGTCCCGAACTGTAAAAACACCTTGGGTCTTTAGGCTGCATATTGGTCCGGGGCTTAAGTGGTTAAGCTTTACAAACACTCTTTAAAGGGGTTGTAAAGGTTCATTTTTTATTTTCTAAATAGGTTGCCAACCAGCCACCGTCGTTTTACGGCGGCAGGTTGGCTCCCCTGCGCGAGAGCACGTAGCTGTACATCGGCTCTCGCGCAGGCCACTCCTGTTCGCGTGCCCGGCGGGCGGGATCGCTCGTTACAGAGGGGGGACCGGGAGCTGTGTGTGTAAACGCACAGCTCCCAGTCCTGTCATCGAGAGAAATGCTGATCTTCTGTTCATACAATGTATGAACAGAAGATCAGTAATTTCCCCTAGTGAGGCCACCCCCCTACAGTTAGAACACACCCAGGGAACATACTTAACCCCTTCCCTGCCCCCTAGTGTTAACCCCTTCACTGCCAGTGGCATTTTTATAGTAATCAATGCATTTTTATAGCACTGATCGCTATAAACATGCCAATGGTCCCAAAAATGTGTCAAAATTGTCCGAAGTGTCCGCCATAATGTCACAGTACCGAAAAAAAATCGCTGATCGCCGCCATTACTAGTAAAAAAATCGTTTTTATAAAAATGCCATAAAAATACCCCCTATACCCCTAGGAAAAAAAATTATTTGTTTTATATATTTTTGGGGGGTATTTATTAAAGCAAAATGTAAAAAAAAAAATTTTTTTCAAAAATGTCGCTCTATTTTTGTTTATAGCGCAAAAACTAAAAACCGCAGAGGTGATCAAATACCACCAAAAGAAAGCTCTATTTGTGGGGAAAAAAGGACGCGCAATTGTCAGTTAAAGCCACACAGTGCCGAATTTGCAAAAAGTGCTCTGGTCTTTGACCAGCAATATGGTCCGGGGTTAAGTGGTTAATCTAGTGCAGGGATATGCAATTAGCGGACCTCCAGCTGTTGCAGAACTACAAGTCCCATGAGGCATAGCAAGTCTCTGACAGCCACAAGCATGACACCCAGAAGCAGAGGCATGATGGGACTTGTAGTTTTGCAACAGCTGGAGGTCCGCGAATTGCATACCCCTGATCTAGTGCATTGTTGGTTCACTTACCTAGTCCTTCCATTTCCCTTCTAAATGTTTTTTTTTCCTTTGTCTGAATTTCTCACCTCCTGTCCCTCCTCTGTAAGCTTGCCCCCATCATCCGAGCCGTTCTGGCTGGGGGTTAGTCAGCGTGCTCGTCCCCTCCCTTGGGACTACATCCCTGTGGGCAGTCACTATGTACGTAGAGTCTGCCCGCAGGGATGTAGTCACAAGGGAGGGGGCTTGCATGCTGACTAACCCCCAGCCAGAACGTCTCGGATGATGGGGGGCAAGCTTATGAGGAGGAGTATGAAGTAAGAAATTCAGACAAAGGGGGAAAAAAACATTTAGAAGGGAAATCAAAGGAAAGGGTAAGTGAACCAACAATGCTCTAGAGTAAAGGAACCCATTTAGAAAATAAATAACAAACCTTTACAAGCCCTTTAAGGCTTTTTTGAAGATAGGGGGGGGGGAGCCCTTAATACTAGTACGTTGGTTCTCAACTCCAAGAACATGGTGGCAGTGGGAACAAGTGAAAAAAGTATTCTCAACTTGCCCTGACTTCTAACCTTAAGGCCATACAATAGTCGATTTTCAAACAAATTCTTGTAGGAATGTTTGTACAGAAATTCTCATTACATTTTATGACTTGACCAATTTAGTTTGAAAATACTTTGATATTACATTTGCTTTTAACATTCAATTTTGGAACTAATGAACTTCTCTGTCCTACACCTTTGAATTTTCTTGCCATTGTAGCCAAAAATTAACATTGATTTGACCCCAATAATTTCTAGATCAACCAATGAACATTGTTAAAACAGAAAATTTCAAACAAAATTCTACTAGCATATGGCCATCTTTACCTTGGCCCTTAGGCTGTCTGTAACTCTCTTCCACACACTTTGCTCCCTTACATGTAAAATATAATTTTAACCCTGATAGAGATATATACATGTTCACCCTTAAACTTATCCCATATGATGTGGTAAGCTTCCAGAGTGAAGGAGGACTGATTGTTGTGTTTAACCCATCAACCCTTTTATATAGTGTGAATACTGGAGAAGCATTGAGCTACAGAGAGTGAGAGTGTCCTGCTTCCCTTGTCATTTTTTTTGTTTATAAACAGAAGACTGAATACAATGAGAATTAATTATATGATCTTGTTTAAATATTCAATTTTCTTTTTTTATATATTTTCAAGGCACGACTGGTACCAAACAGAATCCCAGATCATCATTACAGTAATGATCAAGAATGTACAGAAAGATGATGTACACACAGAGTTTTCCGAAAGAGAGGTAATGTGTTTTATAACTCTAAAAACTAGACACTTAATGTATTCTTTTTCATATGTGTGTTCATTTTCACTGGCTTCTTATTTAGCTGCACCTCATTCACAGTTTAACAGAAGCTTCAATGCCCTGCGATTAGCATGCTGCATTTAAGTTAGAAATTTGCAGCATATATGTGAATAGGAGTAGAGAGCTTACCCTTCCAGCTGGATAAAACACTTTGTAATATTCAAATTCAAAATTTCTTACTGACTCAAATCAGTTTTTAAAGATTGTTTTTTTTTTTTTATTTCAACTAGAAAAAGTTACTAAATGGTGTACATTTCCTTAAAGTGGAGGTTCCCCTAAAAATAAACTTTTAACATTGCATTTATGAGATTAATGACAATTAGAATCGGCTGTTTTTAAAAAAAAAATACGTCCGTACATACCGCTTCCGGGTATGATGGTCGGGGCTGGGCATTCCAAATTGATTGACAGGCATCCGACCGACGCATACATCGCGTCACGAGATGCCGAAAGAAGCCAAACGTCGGTGCGAAGGCGCCGTATAGAGCTGCACAGATGTTCGGCTTCTTTCGGCATCTCGTGGCGTCGGTCGGATGCCTGTCAATCAATTAGGAACGCCCAGCCCCGACCATCATACCCGGAAGCGGCGATGAGAACACATATAGGAAACGGTATGTACGGACGTATTTTTAAAAAAAAAAACAGCCGATTCTAATTGTCAATCTCATAAATGCAATGTTAAAAGTTTATTTTTAGGGGAACCTCCACTTTAAGGGTTCTCACATCTAAACAGAGGCAGGGTGCATTCGCAGTTGTGAATTCACCCTTGGGGCTAGTTCTCAAAAATATGGGGATCAGTGTTTTTCCACACTGGAGGAACGCCAGTCACTGCTAAGACATAAGAAAAACAATTGTTACCTATGTGTCCTATTCACACGTCAACGCATCCTGGAGCTGTGCTGCAGTGATCTGAAATAAAATGCTAATATGCTGCATTTTATTACAGTGTATAGTACAAACTTGCGTGCCAGTGTACAGCAGAGCAGCACACCGTGCGTGAAAGTGTCACTTTGTGTACTTCAAATTTAAAGTTGAGTAAAAAAAAAAAAAGGGGGATCTGTGTGATGCGCTGAAATGCGCATCACACCACCCCCTGTTGCTCACTCACTGCAGTAAATTTGTGTTTTAAAACAGCTTTGGTTTAATGTACAGCAGCTGTCGGGTATACAGGTACAGTAACTGTCCTCCAACTTATTAGATCCTCACTTAGACAGCCTTATAACCAGTTAAGCCTTTAATGAATCAATGAACCTGGTTGCATCAAACAGCTGCTCTACTTTTGCTCTTATTTTTATTTATATATTTTTGTTGGCCAGCCCAACCTTTATATTTTCCCAGTACTGGATAGAAAATGGAAGATAATGTCTCATTGGCTTAGGGTGTCATTAGACATGCTTTTCTCCAGTCATCTTCCAGGACAGCAGGCCTACTTAGGTGTGCCGTCCTGGAAGACTTCCTAGAAAATCCGTTACCGGTAAGTGTAAGGCCCCGTACTCACGACCAAACATGTCTGCTGAAACTGGTCCGCGGACCATTTTTAGCAGACATGTTTGGCCGTGTGTAGGCACGAGCGGACCATTTTCGGGCGGATCGGACCGGTTTCCAGCGGACAACTGTTTCCTGGACTTGTTTTAAAACAGTCCGCTGGAAACCTGTCCCCCCGACATGTACGGTCGTCTGTACAGACCTACCGTACATGTCCGGCCGCCCGCCATCCCTCGCATGCGTCGAATGACTTAGACGCATGCGTGGAAGCATTTTAAAGGCAGGCCGCCCATGTCGCCGCTTCATTGTCGCGGCGACACCGCGTCATCGACGCGGCGACACCGCGGACACGCCCCGCGTATTGTTTACGCGCGGACTTCTGTTCGATGGTGTGTACAGCCATCGAACAGAAGTCCCCGGGCAGACATGTCCGATGAAAACGGGCCCGCGGACCGGTTTCATCGGACATGTCTGCTCGTGAGTACTCGGCCTAACTGGTACTTTTTTTAATGCAGACACTTTAATTGTTTGGTGTAGGCTCATGGTTGGGGAGGCCTTTTCTTGAGGCCTTTTTACAAGAAGAAAGTTTAAGTATTGTGAGTTTTAAACTTTATTGCTGAACCTCTCAGCACCACATACAATATATTATGTTTATATGGAGACGCCAAACATCCATTCACACCATGATGAGCTGTAAATATGTGTTTGATCGCATGATTTTTTTAACAAAATATACAATATCACACATACGTGTGCAAAACGTCAATCTTTTTTTTTTTTTTGCTTGATATTGAGTTACTTTGTTACTACCCTTTTCATATATTCAGATTCTTAAATGATTTTTAATTTTGTAGCACAAGTAGAAAATGTTTCTCAGCACTATTTCTAGGTCTTGATGCAGAAATCAATGTCCGTATGACATGCATGCAACTGGAGACCAAAGGTCCTCTAACACTCTTTGCACTGGCACCCTGAAAGTGACAGAATTGCTATCAGAAGGAAAACCTCTAATATATTCATTGGTTATATCTTCACATGCTATTCCTTGCTTACGTAAAATGGTGTTGGACAGTGCTGCTGAAAAGGAAGAATAAAGATTAATGCAAAAACAATTTAGTATCATTCTGGGGTTGTATTCATGCTGTGATGCTTTGCGTCATGGAACAACCAATATTATCCTGCCTTGTCACTTTTTCGCAGGTGGTACCACTTTTTGAAAATTACTCATTCAATTAAATGGGGCTGCACTGTAACCATGTGCACTGCATTGAATTGTAGTATGGTGGTGTGGGTTTTGAGTATAATAGCAGTTGGTGACAGAACGCCTCGTCGTCACCTGTCAAACGCCCTCTGGAAAGCAGTGAACCGTAAAATGCTCCTTACAGGATGATGCCAGTGTAAGCAAGCACTAAGAATAAGTCTATTTGATGCAAAACATAATTCTTCAAAGATACTCCAAATATACACAAACACTACGCTAATCTATTTTTTGTGAAATAATTATTTTCTGTGTTTTTTGGGCCTCCATGTTCCATCCTCCTTTTTTTTTTTTTTTTGTCACTTTAATATCTATCTCGGAGCACATACCAACTTGTCAGCTTTCATACAGTAAATCACATGATTTTTCAGCTTTAGAAATGCAGTTAAAATATCTTGTGTATTTCTATGTGGCTGGTTTACATACCGTATTTTCCGGTGTATAAGACGACTTTCTAACCCCTTAAAATCTTCTTATAAGTCAGGGGTCGTCTTATACGCCGGTAACCTAACCTTACCTTATCCCAGAATCGCGGTCATACGATTTTTCAAAAGCCGTGCCTCCGACGTCTTCTGTTCTGTGATAGGTGGAAACACTCAGCTTCCCAGGAGGCACTGTGTTCAGTGTTTGCCTATCACGGAGGCCCTCTCGTCCTGTGTTTAGTGTCCGCCTATCACGGAGGCCCTCTCATCCTCGGACGAGAGGGCCTCCGTGATAGGCGAACACTGAACACAGTGCCTCCTGGGAAGCTGAGTGTTTCCGCCTATCACGGAACAGAAGACGTAGAAGGCGCGGCTTTTGAAAAATTGTACGGCCGCGATTTTGCATGTCTTGGGATAAGGTAAGGGCACAGTCTGGCATGTACTGGGGGAAAATGTCTGGCATGTACTGGGGCACAGTCTGGCATGTACTGGGGCACAGTCTGGCATGTAGTGACAAGGTCTGGCATGTAATGGTGGCACCGTGAGGCGAGGCATGACTAGTAGGAAGGGGGTAGTCTTATACGGCGAGTATATCCCAAAACCAACATTTTGGCTGGAAAATTAGGGTGTCGTCTTATACGCCCAGTCGTCTTATATGCCGGTAAATACGGTATGTGCGCTGCACCTCAGTGCACTTTTAAAACCTAAGACAGTGCTGCATTTTTTTCTACGGTATGTCCTCACCTGATTAATTTGTAATGTACAAAAACTCATGTTCTGAATGTTTCTTAATCACATTTCATAATGAATAACCTATAAATGCATGCAAAAATGTATAATTAACACTTCATGACCATACTTCCCTCTGGTTCCATAGCCCACTCTTCACTCCCTATATTTTTTCACAGATTTTATTTGGAATTGTATTCAATGGATTTAGCATTTTTTTAAAATCTGTAAATCATTACTGCTTTGATCTGAACTGATCTCTCATGAGGCTTGTGCTGAATAAGTATGGCAAATAAGAAAAGTCCTGCATACAGTACTCAATTGTTTGTTACAAAACATTGCACTGATATGGTCATGGTACAGATAATACTAAGTATGTTACACTTGACTTTCCAAGAGAACATGTTGCTCCATGCTTCCTCAGGTATTCATCGTTACCAGTCTTGTCTGAAGGCCGAGGCACATGCTTACAAGACACTGTGGAATCATAGGACAGGCCAGTCTAAACTGCAATACTCCCTTTCAATATAAATCAAATACACATATGCTGAGGACTGTATAAATGTAGCCAACACTAGAGCAAGTCTGGAATTAGCATTTTCTTCACAGAAAGCAAGCCATACACACAATTGATAAATCTTTAATTGAAAAATGAATAGTTTCCAATTTTATATTTTGTGTAAAAACTTTTTTTGTCATTCTGTTCCTTAATCTTTATCCATCCCAATAAGACAGTTGAGATTTATGTTAAAGCTTAATTCTAGGCAAATGGCTTGAGTAGTAGGTTGAACCTAGTTTCTTCCCACCCATTCTCCATTTGCTTTTTTAACCACTTAAGCCCGGACCATATTGCTGGTCAAAGACCAGGCCACTTTTTGCGATTCGGCACTGCGTCGCTTTAACTGACAATTGCGCGGTCGTGCGACGTGGCTCCCAAACAAAATTGGCGTACTTTTTTTCCCCACAAATAGAGCTTTCTTTTGGTGGTATTTGATCACCTCTGCGTTTTTTTTAGTTTTTGCGCTATAAACAAAAATAGAGCGACAATTTTGAAAAAAATTAATACTTTTTGCTATAATAAATATCCTCCAAAAATATATAAAAAAAATAGTTTTCCTCAATTTAGGCCGATACGTATTCTTCTACATATTTTTTGTAAAAAAAAAAAATCACAATAAGCGTTTGTTTGATTTGCGCAAAAGATATAGCGTTTACAAAATAGGGGATAGTTTTATGGCATTTTTATTAATATTTATATATATATATATATTTTTTTTTTTACTAGTAATGGTGGCGATCAGCGATTTTTATCGGTACTACGACATTATGGCAGACACTTTTGACACATTTTTGGGACCATTGGCATTTTTATAGCGATCAGTGCTATAAAAATGCATTGATAACTATAAAAATGCCATTGGCAGGGAAGGGATTAACACTAGGGGGCAAGGAAGGGATTTCGTATGTTCCCTGGGTGTGTTCTAACTGAAGGGGGGGTGGACTGACTTGGGGAAATGACTGATCGCTGTCCATACATTGTATGAACAGACGATCAGGCATTTCTCCCTCTGACAGGACCGGGAGCGCGCGCGCGCCGGTGCAGGGGGCGTACGTGCGCGCCCCTATTGGCTGAACGGCGAGATGACGCTGATCTATGTGATCTCGCCCAGCAGAGCCGACCTGCCGCCATATAATTGCGGCGGCTGGTCGGCAAGCAGTTAACCTCTTGACCACTGGGCACTTAAACCCCCTTCCTGACCAGACCAATTTTCAGCTTTCGGTGCTCTCACAATTTGAATGACAATTACTCAGTCATACAACATTGTACCCATTTGAAATTTTTGTCCTTTTTTTCACACAAATAGAGCTTTCTTTTGGTGGTATTTGATCACCTCTGGGTTTTTTATTTTTTGCGCTATAAAAGAAAAACGACTGAAAATTCTGTAAAAAAAAAAATGTTTCTGTCATATTAGCAGGTTATTTCTCACACACAGCATATGCATACCACAAATTACACCCCAAAACACATTCTGCTATTCCTCCCGAGTATGGCGATGCCACATGTGTGCCACTTTTACACAGCGTGGCCACATACAGAGGCCCAACATGCAGGGAGCGCCATCAGGCGTTCTGGAGCACCCAGACCAATTCTGACATTCCTCTCCTACATGGAAAAATCATCATTTATTTGCTAGAAAATTACATAGAACCCCAAAACATTATATATGCTTCTTTAGCAAAGACCCTAGAGAATACAATGGCGGCCGTTACAACTTTTTATCTCGCATGGTATTTTCGCAGAAATTTTTTGAACGCGCGTTTTTTAAAAAAAAAATGTTTTGTGCTAAAAAAAAAAAAGAAAACGGTAAAGTTAGCCCAATTTTTTTTCATAATGTGAAAGATGAAGTTACGCCGAGTAAATAGATACCCAACATGTCACACTTCAAAATTGCGCACACTCATGGAATGGCGCCAAACTTTGCTACTTAAAAATCCCCATAGGCGACGCTTTAATTACTTTTATTGGTTACATGTTTTTAGTTAGAGGAGGTCTAGGGCCAAAATGATTGCTCTCGCTCTAACGTTCGCAGAGATACCTCACATGTGTAGCTTAAACACCGTTTTCATATGTGGGCGGGACTTACGTATGCGTTCGCTTCTGCATGCGAGCACACGGGGACAGGGGCGCTTTAAAAAAATAGATAAAAATGATTGTTCATTTTACTTTATTTACTTGATTTTGACACTTTTTTCCCCAAAAATAATTTTTTTTATCACTTTTATTCCTATTATAAGGAATGTAAACATCCCTTGTAATAGGAATATAGCATGACAGGTCCTCTTTACAGTGAGATACGTGGTCAATAAGACCCCACATCTCACATCTAGGCTGGGAAGACTGCAGAGTATCGCGCAGGATATTGGGGTATTGCAGAGTATCGCACAGGGTATTGGGGTATTGCAGAGTATCGCGCAGGGTATTGCAGAGTATTGGGGTATTGCAGATTATCGCGCAGGGTATTGCAGAGTATTGGGGTATTGCAGAGTATCGCGCAGGGTATTGCAGGGTATTGCAGAGTATTGCGCAGGGTATTGCAGAGTATTGGGGTATTGCAGAGTATCGCGCAGGGTATTGGGGTATTGCAGAGTATCGCGCAGAGTATTGGGGTATTGCAGAGTATTGGGGTATTGCAGAGTATTGGGGTATTGCAGAGTATTGGGGTATTGCAGGGTATTGGGGTATTGCAGGGTATTGGGGTATTGCAGGGTATTGGGGTATTGCAGGGTATTGGGGTATTGCAGGGTATTGGGGTATTGCAGGGTATTGGGGTATTGCAGAGTATCGCGCAGAGTATTGGGGTATTGCAGAGTATCGCGCAGGGTATTGGGGTATTGCAGAGTATCGCGCAGGGTATTGGGGTATTGCAGAGTATCGCGCAGGGTATTGGGGTATTGCAGAGTATCGCGCAGGGTATTGGGGTATTGCAGAGTATCGCGCAGGGTATTGGGGTATTGCAGAGTATCGCGCAGGGTATTGGGGTATTGCAGAGTATCGCGCAGGGTATTGGGGTATTGCAGAGTATCGCGCAGGGTATTGCAGAGTATTGGGGTATTGCAGAGTATCGCGCAGGGTATTGCAGAGTATTGGGGTATTGCAGAGTATTGCGCAGGGTATTGCAGAGTATTGGGGTATTGCAGAGTATTGCAGAGTATTGGGGTATTGCAGAGTATTGCGCAGGGTATTGCAGAATATTGGGGTATTGCAGAGTATTGCGCAGGGTATTGCAGATTATAGGGGTATTGCAGAGTATTGCGCAGGGTATTGCAGATTATTGGGGTATTGCAGAGTATTGCAGATTATAGGGGTATTGCAGAGTATTGCGCAGGGTATTGCAGATTATAGGGGTATTGCAGAGTATTGCAGATTATAGGGGTATTGCAGAGTATTGCGCAGGGTATTGCAGATTATAGGGGTATTGCAGAGTATTGCAGATTATAGGGGTATTGCAGAGTATTGCGCAGGGTATTGCAGATTATAGGGGTATTGCAGAGTATTGCAGATTATAGGGGTATTGCAGAGTATTGCGCAGGGTATTGCAGATTATAGGGGTATTGCAGATTATTGGGGTATTGCAGAGTATTGCATTTTATTGGGGTATTGCAGAGTTTTGCAGATTATAGGGGTATTGCAGAGTATTGCGCAGGGTATTGCAGATTATAGGGGTATTGCAGATTATAGGGGCATTGCAGCGTATTGCACAGGGATAGCTGAGCTGGGATGGATGGATGGATGGCTGGATCTGTGACTGCAATAGTCACAGATCCAGCCACAGCGCTACTGCGGACACCCGCTCCCCCCCCCTCCCCTCCTCCCCTCCCCTCCTCTCACACTGTACCGAACGGTACAGAGAGGAGAGGGAGGAACCGGCGTCATCAAATGACGCCGGTTTGTTTACAAGTGATCGCTCCGTCAGGGAGCGTCCCAGGGACGTCCTGTCACAGTAACTCGACCGCGCTGTAGCAGTATTTTTGCTATAGCGCGGTCGGCAAGTGGTTAAATAAAAATGTTAAGCCCCTTTATTACTCAAATCCACCTTCATTTGTCCCACACCAGCCCCTATTTTGTAAATGGACTGGTCACTTCATTGTGACATCATCACATCGCTGAGAGCCTGAGCCAGCCACGCCCTCCTCCTTCACAGCCCGGTGCTCCAGTGAATGTCAGAGGGGCAGAACAGAGAGCTGGTGACTGACAGTCATTCTCAGTATAGAGGCACCCAGGGTAACCTAGATATGCAATTGTTGTTCAACTTTTTTTTTTCCTAAATTCCAACTCCCCAATGTACTTTTTTTTGTTTTTGCAAAAATATCAAAGATTGAGCTTTTTAGGCTGGGCTTCTCCTCTGGGTCACAGGAGTGCAATTCATTTTGCACTCCTTTGACCTGTTTTCAGCAGAGAGCGGTCTGAAGTCCATGCTCCGCTGACGTCGCTGCCATCAGTCGGGGCAGTGCGTTATCCTGACGTCTAAGTCTTGATCAGCCTGCCGCCCTGATTGATGGTAGTCTCAGCATCTCAACGAGCCGCTGAGACAGCCGCTCCCTGCCCTTCCACTGCTTGGCACTCCAATGAGCGCAGAGAAGTAGAGCAGAAGTGATGCTGACTAACAGTCAGCATCGCTCTGCTCGGGGAGGAGTGAGAACCGAGCCATCGGCAGTGTTCGGTGGCTCGGTTCTCAGTGCCGAGACGCAAGAAGACAGATGCAGCATCAATCTGATGCTGCATCCACCGAGGTAAGTATGAATAGGGAAAAAAAAAATGTACTTCTCTTTTAAATCTACAGTCACTTACCTCACTTGTCCTCATCCATGTTTCCAAATATATCCATTGCTTCTGCCTTACTTCCTGGTCGCCTGGTCCCACATGCATTTTTTTAAGCATGGGTGAGGCGTTTTGGAGCATTTTCACTCATCATACAGGGCAGACCATCCACCTGAATGTGCTGCCCTGCACACAGCAATTACCCCAAAAAAGCTTTAGAACTTTATTTTAGATCGGAGCTTGGTGCGATTATTGGTGCAGTACATTTTTAAAATGCAAGGAAACGCACAAATGTGAATGGAGCTTCATTGTAATTGTGTTAACGCACCAATTTCACTTTCAGGCCCCATTCACATCTAGCATAGCACATTTTGTGGCTCGTTTTTCCTTTGGCACGCATATGGCAGCTTGTTGATTTCAATAGGTTGCACTATATGTTGCTTATGGGATTTTTGGTGTTTTTTTGGTTGGCTTGTTTTTTTATATGCAGCATGTACCACCCGTTTTTTCACATGGCAAAATCTGTGTTTGCTTCTGTGTTTGGTGTGCCGTTGACAATTAAAGAGGAAGTAAACCCTGATGGGTTTTACTTCCTTTCAGTGAAAAGGTAAAGCATAATGGGCTACTATTCATCTCATAATGGCCCATTGTGTCGCTTACCCAAAAACAAAGCCTGCGATCACCGATGTCCCCTTTGACTGGAAGTGTCCATCTTTGCCCCTCTTCCTTCCGGGGCTGCGGACTACTGGCTCTGTGACTGGCCTGAGTTGTGTGACGTCACTCCCGCACATGCGTGGGGGAGCCGCCGGTCACGGCATGATTTCTTTAGAAACGGCACGATTGCTCCCTTTCTAAAGTGCGCATGCGCCAATTACATCGGCACATGTGTATATTGTAAATTTCTCCTAAACCGTGATAGTTTAGGAGATCTTTCCAGCACCTACAGGTAATGTTTAATATAAGGCTTACCTGTAGGTAAAAGTGAATGTACAGAGTTTACAACCATGAATAAAAACGGTAATAATGAAACACTCCAAAGATACTAGAGTCCACAATAATACTGTAGCAGTGCTACAATCAAACCAACGTTTGATAGACTTCTATGTGGTATACATATAGGAAACGATAGTGATGCAGAGGAAGATGAGTGCGATTGGAAATCAGTCTTTTAACAGTGCTCCTTTCACCAAGGGATCTTCACCACGTGTTTTTTTTTTTCCCCTTTTGGGGATGCACTCCTTTGTTTACATCCACTTTAATAGCACTGAAAGCGCAACTAGTAATTTTAGATGTAAAAAGGTGGCCATATACTATACAATCTGTATATTGTGTATTTAGTGAGAAGGGTGATCACTGATTGCATTTAATTTAAAAAAATATTCAGCTGGGAATGGGTGGGTAGCGGCTCAACTCTTTCCTGTGTTATGACCTAAAGCCTGAATAGAAAGTAAGGCAGAAGCAATGGATATATTTGGAAGCATTGGAAAAGGTGAACTTAGCCTTTTATTGAATTTTTTCCCCAAATCCTGCACTTTTAAAACTGTGCCCTCTCCCTCCTAACATCTTGGATAACTAACCTGTGTGAGAAAGATGTATATGTATACCTATTTTCAGGCCACCCCGGCCAGTTGATTGACTCACATCTGTCAGCCTGCATGGTTTCATGGGAGAGGAGGAGCGCTGACAACATATGGGTCATTGAAATTGAAGCCTATGGGTGATGTCGCTGCTCCAGGCTTTACTAGCTGTGATTTGAGTGCTTTCTCCTCTCTCCTGCATCTGACGCGGGCTGACACTGGGGAGATCATGTGACTGTACCAGAGCAGCCTGAAAATAGTTAAGTATATATGTTTTTCTTGCATCTTTTGGACTTCCACAATCCTTGTGAGCAGCCAGGGGTGGTGAAACGCATCAAGGAAGGTTGGTTCTCAGGTTCAGACAACTAATACAGCAAAAGGAGCCATGTGTGGAGTACATTTTTTTTTTTATCATATATTTCTTACTTGGGTTAGGAGGAGGGAGGGGCCAGTTTTAAAGTGGATGTAAACCCGCAATTTTTTTTTTAGTTAAGACTTGTACCATTTTAGAGTATAGGATTTCATGTCATCTGTGCCCAGTCTTGCCACAAAGAGTTAATCCAGCTCTGCGCAATCCTCTTATCTTTTTTCAGTAAAATAAAAACTGGCACACAGAGAAATGGTAGTCCATTCTTCTCCCTTGCTGTGAGTGACAGGTGATTTACATATCTCATGCACAAGTGTGAGAGAGAGTCTATGTCCTTCACATCCCTCCTCCTTTCTTCTCCTGCTCTCCCCAGAAATGGCTGCTCCACACCTCAGCATGATTGGACATGCTGAAGTCATGTGGTGACTTTCTTTGGTTTTGACTGGATGTTGGTAGTCATGGGGCATAATCCACAAGAGCAGCAGGAGTTCAGTGTAAGAAATACACAGGAGAAAATATGTTGACAAGTGTAGAGATGGACGGGGAGTCTACTGACATCACAACTCCGCCCACTGAGCTCCGGATAACGGACCCCCCCCACAGAATCTGGAGTTTTTTGGGTCTCACAACAGACAGAGGGGAGACATTTGACAGGTAAGGATACATGCAGAAGGCACTATGGCAGTAGTTTAGAAAGGATGAGAGTGGGTTTACCTCCACTTTAAGGCTCTGTTCACACCTAGGCGTATATACGCCTGAAGCGCGATGCCGCAGTAGCCCCTAATACGCTGGAGGGATGATTTTACATTGCCCTCTATGGAGATGGTTCACATCTCCACACCGAAACGCCGCACGCCTGAAGCTCAAAACAAGTCCCGGACCCTTTTTTTCAGGCGGCTTCGGCGTTCGGCATAGGAGATGTGGACCTGGGGTAAGGCTGCATTCACAATCGCTGCGTTTTGTCGCCTCAAAACGCAGCCATTTGTCGCCGCAATTCACGGGACAAAACGTCACGATTAGGTACACCAAAGTGTGAATGCAGCCTAAGGCTTGTTGAGTGTAAACTGGAATTCCACTTGAACATATCTATAGCTAAGAGCCAATATCCAGATGACTGAACTGTGAGAAGGAAAAAAATTTGGAAGTCTGTAAAATGTACCCTAAAGTAATTTTTACATATGTTTAACGTGATTGTAAAGTGAGAAGGTTTTTAACTTAATGCATTCTATGCATTTGAGATAAAAAAAAAAAACAGAGTAGGTAAGTAAAACATGTTTGTTATTTTTAGAGAAAAAAAAGAGACTTGACTTTTTAAGCTACACGAATACCAAGTTAAAGTGATTGTAGTCTATAGTTTCCCTTTAAGATTTAGATGTGCAGGTATCCCAAGATTAGCACGTTTCTTTGCATTTAATGCTAATATATTCCAGGAATCTTCTATTATCACACAAACAGGCTGCCTTTAGAAAGAACACCAGGCAACTTGATTAGACAGTGTTCAGGGCAGCAATTTAGTAGACAGGAACATTGTTATGCAAACTGCCTGCTTGCAGGAGCTTACAATTATAAAGGTGATCTTTTCTAGCGTGAGTAGACTTCATTTGTAATATTTCCATGTATAGCCCATCTTTATAGAAATCCTGCAGCTATCTTTTCTAAAATGCTGCTCTTTAAAGCTGACAGTATACCATGGTAATTTTAAGCAATCGTACTCCTGGCACTTCCTTAATTCATCTGACATGCACATTCACTATTCAGGGCTTGTCAAGTTCTCTCTCTGTTTCCCCATAGGTGGTGTAGTGTGGTCTATCTTATCCCTGCTAAATTAGTAGATACCAAAGGCCTGCAGATTACTAGAAACAATAGACTGCTGACATCCCATCATACAATGGTTTGTAACCTATATGTCATGAGATTTTGGTGATGTGCGAAAAAATATCCCACAGAGATTTACAAAGCATCCCAGGCTTATAAAACATTGCATCAGTTCTCCTCCTCCAAAAGAAAAAAGCATCATGATATATCCTCAGCAGGATACCTTGCAAAAATTATGGGCCAGATTGACCCATGGTTTTCAGCATTTAAGTGTTGATTTTTAATTTTTTGTTTTACTTTTTTTTTATTTTAACACATGCTTATCAAAGTAATGTGGTAACATCACCTCACTATAGTACATTATTACAAGCATAGCAGTTACATAGTTTTTTGTTATGCAGATTTCAAAAGCCATTTTGATTTCTGCACATGACTTTGTAAAAGATATACTAGCAGTTTTCCATTACAGCGTGCAATCGTCATTAGCAAGAGACTTTCTCATCTTTCTATAACTCTTTAAAAAAGGGTCTCATAGTCATGAGAAAAAGTTGGAAGGATTTATTTATTTATTTATTTATTTTGCTTTGAAGTTATAAGCCTTATGTTCCTAGACCAAAACCTGTGTCGATTTTACTCATGTCCATGCTTAATGTTGCGTTTTGATTCATGTTTTTTGACCAGCATACAGATTTATAAAAAAAATGCTTCAAACCTGTATTTGGAAGGGACTGGAGGTTATATTTTTCTTCCAGCTCCTGGCATGGCACGGCAGAAGTGTTTGTGCCTGCAGCTATAATAAGTAAAGCGGTTTGCTATAGACTGGCTGAGTGTTCCACAGCACTATTTGAACAGTGGCATGTGGACATATCAGGCTTGTGTACATAGAGTTAATTTTAACCACTTGCCCACCGCTATATATATATATATATATATATATATATATATATATATATATATATATATATATATATATATATATATATATATATATATATATATATATATATATATATATATATATATACACATGTTGCTTGTTGTGGTTTACCAGGGTTATGGCTGAAGCCAGCCTTAACCCCAGTACTTTTATTTTTCAGCCGGCATCTGGCTTTCTCAAAAAGTGTTTAGAGCGGCTCATTAGCCGCTGGATCGCTTTCAGATGCAATGAGAGGGGATGCCCCTCCCGCTGCTCACCGGTGTATTTTGGGCTTATCGGGCTTTTCGGTTTTAGCGGCGTGCCCGAGAAATGATCTGAAGGTGCAACCAGTTGGCGAACAGAGACCAGATTGGGTCTGATCACCTCCTATGGCATTGGAGGACTGGAGCAATGTCATTCCAGTCTAGGGATATATATATAATGTGTGTGTGTTTGTGTGTGTGTGTGTATATATATATATATATATATATCAAAGGCAAAGGAGAGATTTGGGGTCTCTTTAACCCCAGACCCATCCATAAAGAGGACCTTTCATCCTTGTAATAAGAATACATTTATAAAAAAAAAACTTAGTGTAAAAATAGTTAATAAAATATATATTTTTTTAAAGCGCCCCCCCCCCCCCAGTCCCTTTGTGCTTGCGTCATGCACGCATATGTTAATGGTGTTTGCACCCCACATGTTGGAGTGAGCGTAATAATTCTAGTGCTCTAAACCTCCTCTGTAACGCTAAACTGGTAACCTGTAAAAATATTTAAAGCGTCGGCTATGGAGATTTTTAAGTACCGTAGTTTATCGCCATTCCACGAGCGTATGCAATTTTTAAGCGCGACATGTTTGGTATCTATTTACTCTGCTTAAGATCTTTCATATTTTACAAAAAAATTGTGTATATATTGTTTTTTTATTTTTTGTTCATTAAGTATATTTTTTCCCCAAAAATAGCGTTTTAAAAACCGCTGCACAAATACTGCGAATTTAAACGAACGCGATCCTATTCCCTAGGGTCTCTGTAAAAAAAAAAAAAAAAAAAGATTTATACTGTTTGGTGGTTATAAGTAACTTTCTTGCAAAAAATACTGTTTTAAACTTGGAATCAAAAAGTGCCAGAAAAGACCTGGCCTTCGAGCGGTTAAAGAAAACCATGAACTGCGTATCTAAAACTATAGAAAAATCCCACTTGTGAGTAGCAATGGGCTCGGGTGTGTTTGGATCAAACCTGACAGGAAGCAGTCGCTGCACAGCGCCAATCATCTCAGATAGCAAGGATAACTTTCCACACATTTGTGGCAGTGTTGAATTGTAAGTCTGTTAACTTGCTGCACATTTTCACTGGTAAGTTGTACATTTGCAGAGCATTTGAAGCAAAAGTTGTAGTTGACACTTTTCCAATTTGTAGCCAATTTGCGTGGCAAGTCTCTAGCAAGAGCAAAGTTGCAGTGGTGAGTCTACAGCAAGAGCTCTGCAAGTCTGTGACCCTTGTGGTGGGATGACTATTGTACAACATAACTAAACAAGAGCTTGCAGAATGTTTGCAAAGGAAGTTGATCTGCAGTCATCCAATGCGGACTTGCTGCAATTGTGCGTCAAACTTGTGATGCCTGCTAAGTCTAGCAATAGCTTGGCAAGTAATTTTTCAAACTTGCAGCTCAATTGCTTGTCATCTCGGACAGGCAGTCAGGCGTTTCCCAACCGGCAGCTGCACATACACATGCTGCCTGTGATCGGCTAGTGGTTAAAGCTGAGCTATGGCAGCTTGATAGATGTTGAGACGTTTTAAATGATTTGGGATTGTACAACCCTCGATTTTACCACATTATATCACCTTGGTACCCACTAACGCAATTTCACCTTCCCTTTTTCTGCCTGTGACCAGCGAACATATTCTTAGTAAAGTGCTATTAGTCTTGTCTTGGGTTCACTTTTCAGAATTTATCGCAACACAATCTGCATGGATATGTTGCAGTTGAAGTCTTGGAGCTTACAATTTTCTGTAACTTATTACTTATTGGGGGTATATTGGGTAATACCCTGCACTTTAGCGTCTTTATTACATTTCTGGACTTCTGTTCCGTGAAGATTTTGAAATTGTTAAAAGTTTTTAGTCGGCTTCTAAAATGTAATACAATTTTATGCAAGTCAATTTGTTACAAAGTTACTACAAAAAGTACATAAACAAAAATTGTCATAGTTGTATGTGTTGTGGCAGCAGGCAGGTTAAATTCCCTGGTTGCATCCAGGATGCAGTCCATATATCCCCTAGGTTCAGGCTTTATGCCAGTTTATACCTCTAGGGCAGGGATATGCAATTAGCGGACCTCCAGCTGTTGCAGAACTACAAGTCCCATGAGGCATTGCAAGACTCTGACAGCCACAAGCATGACACCCAAAGGCAGAGGCATGATGGGAATTGTAGTTTTGCAACATCTGGAGGTCCGGTAATTGCATATCCCTGCTCTAGGGGGAGTGCTGGGAGTTCTGCTGGAGGACTTGATGGGCCCAGCTGATTTAGGTGAGCTCATTGGGTCCTCTACAAAAACTCCCAGCATGCACAGAGATATGCTCCAACCTGGAACCAGATCTGTGTGATTAGTCTGGGGAGTGTGATCTCTGTGCGGTGAGATCAAGCCTGTGTGGCTATTGCAAAGCGATTTAAACAGCAGGGAGTCAGGGACTGGGAAAGCACAAGGCTGTACCCAGTTGTTAGTTAGGGACACCAACGTGTATAGCGAGCAGGTCAAGTTGACCAGGATTTATTTTGTATTTCTTTTGTTTTCTGTCACATTTTGATTTGTATATAGTTCAAATAAAACCACACCTTTTTGTTTTCCCCCTACCACTGTCTGCTGTGCCTAGTGTTTTTGTGTGCTGAACCCTTCCAGGGGGTCACACACACCCGCTGCCGGGCTAACCCCTCACAGTGTTTGAAGTTATGTATCCTGTTCGGTTTTGAAGATATACAGTACTGTACATAAGTCTTATGGCCCGTACACACGATCCGAATATCGGATGAAAACTGTCACCCGAGGAAGAATCGTACGATTTCTAGAGCCGATCATGCCAGTTCATCCGCTATTATCCGATCGGACAAGCACAAAAAATTTCCTTGCACGATACCAGATCGTACGATTTTTGTTTTGTCAGTATAGTTGTCATCCGAAAATACAAATACATTACAACACTGCTGATTTATTTTTATTTTTTTCTGTTGTACCAGAATTTTCGTAACTTTAGTAACCTATTCAATTTCTACTTGTGACTATTAAGCATACGATCTGTCGTACGATATTCTGATCATGTGTATGAGCCATTAGGCAGGTGTGAAAAAATGCTGTAAATTAGGAATGACCTTTTTTCTGTACCCCAGTAACTGTTTTCATGCATAGGACATGGAAACAAAGCTCAGCGACTTAACTATGCATGAAAACATAGGAACTGGGTTGCAGAAAAATAGCAGCTGGTGCTTTTGGACGGATGAGTCAAAATATGAACTATTTGGCTGCAGCAAAATGCAGTTTGTTCACAAAGGGCTTGAGAACGGTACAATCATGAGTGTCTTCAGGCAACAGTGAAGCATAGTGGAGGTTCCTTGCAAGTTTGAGGCTGCATTTCTGCAAATGGAGTTGAAGACTTGGTCAGAATCCACGATGTCTACCATGCTCAGAAATACGGGGCAGATACTTGGCCATCAGGGAGGCATGTGATTTGCCCCAAACTTTTTCCGCAGCATGTCAATGACCCCAAACATGCAGCCAATATCATATCTTCTGCGTAAAGAACAGGGAGTCCTGGAAGTCTTGGTTTGACCCCCACAGAGCCCTGATTTCAACATTGAGTCTATCTGGGATTACATGAAGACAGAAGGATTTGAGGCAGCCTACATCCACAGATGATATATAGTCCTCCAAGATGTTTGAAACAACCTACCTGTCAAGTTCCTTCAAAAACTGTGTGCAAGTGTACCTAGAAGAATTGATGCCATTTTAAAGGCAGAGTGGTCACACCAAATTGATTTGGATTTCTCATCTGTTAGTTTATTTCTCATCAAGTAACAACATGGAAAGTAAACGATTAACACCATTTCTGAAAGAATTCTTAATTTACTATATTTCTTTACACACCAAAGACTTTTGCACAGTACTGTAATTCTAAATGTCTTCACTTATAACTATAATACAAACTCTGCTTTTATAGTTGTGTTTGTAGATTGCTGTGTAATTTTTATGTTGAACAAATTATAATTTGGGTCAAACAGCCACTGTAAAGGAGGAGGTAAAGACCTCTTGTGAGAAATGGATGTGCTTAACCACAAGGTGTTCGGGGTTACTTGAGCTTACTGTAATGATTACATTAACTGGTAATATTTAGATGGGATCGAATGGATGCCTCAGTAAAATGAAATGACAGTTAAAGAAATGCATTTGAAAGAATGCACTAATGGTTTCTTTAAGTGCTTTTTGTCTTATCTATTTTCTTTTAAAGACAGTGAAATGAATTCATCTGCACATTTTAAGGGGTTGACCTTCACCTCTGTGGAACATACACTTATATGAAAGCATGTGTTTAGCTTGGATATTCATTTCTGTGTATCGGAATGCAAGACATTCTGGGGAATTCATAACTAGGGTGCATGACACACTTTAAAAATCCGGTATGACGCCACATGACAAATGTGGGTGCACGCAATGTATTCATGTACCTTTTTCTAAACAAGTTCCAAACAGGCCACAGGGATATTTGAGTCTGGTGCAGAATCCCCCAGATTGTTACTTTTACTTGCAAATTCAGCTTCATTGTGCCATCCAAGTATTACATTTCAGCCAGGCCCAGTATATATCCAAATCCAACAATAATGCCTCAGTTTTTTGCTAGTGTTCTGGTAGGTTGGATGCATTTTTACTCAGCTATGCTGAGGACATTTCTATCTATAATTGTCTGTCAGATACTTGGTACTCTGTAGATGTTTTTTCTTAAGGCAAGAAATTGTCTCTGTTTTTAAACTGCTCTCTACAAAAGTTTATCCTAATAGATGTTTTCTCTGCAACAGATTGGAGTCTGTACCTGGACCTTGCTGGACATAACACTGCCTGGCTAGCCTCAAATGGGGCACTGGGCACAGCTTGTGTGGCTTTTCAGACATTTGAGTACTGGGTAAATGGCTGAAGAGTGCTCTTCAGGTCCAGAGATGTGGCACAGCCTCTGGTGGGACTCTGTCTCTGAATCTCTGAGTGAGTTTTATAGCAAAGATATCAAATTATGTATTTTGTAGCTGTAGTACTTTTCAGATCTAGAGCAGTGGTGCAGCCTCTGGAGTGACCCAATCTCTGAATCTTCAGTCACTGAGCCTCATACTGGGATAAAGCTAACCTATTTGTCCTAAGGCACTCGACTCTGCATTATTGTGCTTTCCAGTTCCTTATGTACGGTTAGCTAGCCACAGACAGTGTTTTATAGTCATGGCAAAGTCTCTGGCAAAGGACTTTGCATTATGGCACTTCTAGCCAATTATACTGCAGACCATATTCTAGTTTCAGACTCATGATCCAGCCTCTAATATGACCCTCTGTACTGTTACTTTGTATGGAAACCCTTTTTGCAACATATATCAATATGTGACCTGGAATTTTGTACACGGCTCCGTCCCTTGCATACTGTGTGCAGTTGTAGAGCTGTGGCTCAACCTAATACTGTGACTCAATACCTTGCACCTCATTTATCTGGATAGGCAGTTTTGGCCACAGTGATGAAAAACTACCTCACAATTTAAAACCTTGGTGCATGATTTATTTTCTTGAAATTTCTTGCCCTTTTTTTTCCCACTGGGGTAACACCATAGCTTAAGAAAACCTAGTGCTGAATTCATGTGCTGTGAAGTATATTGTACATACATGATCCTTTCCCACCTTTCAGATAAAAAGGAAACCTCTTTCCACAGCTACTGCTGCAGAACCTTTTTCCACTGTCTGCCTTCAGTTTAAGACTTTGCCTGTGATCCCCGACAGCTGTTGCTGCCTAGGTTTGAGAGGACATGAGGCTTTGCCTTACTTTTTGTCAGTTGCTGTCTGGTGCAATGCAGTGCTTTAAAAGGCTTTCAAGAGGACAGTCCCACTGCAACTGGTGACATTGTTCTATACTCCCTTACTGTTCCAGGATGTGACTCACTGGCATCCTTAGAAGAGTTTGATTGTATTATGGATCCTGGGACCCCTATTTATTTGTATTTATTTTTAAATGGTCCCTATCATTAGCCCTGTCTGTGCCATGTCTGCCAGAGTCCAAAGGATCAACCTGCTGTACCAAGTAAAGGATCTTTTCAGCTTGTGCTAATGTGTAGGTACTATGGCTATGTGCTTGGATTTTTTGTAGATGCATTTAAACAATGCATCATTCAATTTCAATTGGAAGGAAGGCTTCACTTTTGGTCATGCACTTAAAGCTGTGATAAACACAAAACCAAAAATGTAATATCCCAGCTTACCAATATGAAATGTGGTGGTTGCATTAGTTTGAGGGGCCATTAGATGTACTAGCAGATTAAGATGCACTAAACAAATTGAAACCGTGCCTCCTGGGATATGTAACGAGCAGGAGGCACAGGGAGAACGGTGCACATCACGCCTAGGTGAATGACTGGAGGGGGGGGCTTTTTATTGGAATGAAAAAATGAATAAAAAACGATTTTTGTGTAGGAGAAAGGAGGGTAGTTACTTTGCGGATAAAGATCTGCTTTAAAGCGGAGTTCTACCCAAAAATGGAGCTTCCGCCTTAAGGGATGGTGACCTCCTGACATGTATTTTTTATTTATTTATTTTTTGGTGGAGGAGCGGATACCCAGTTTTTAAGGGCACCAAGCTCCCACTTCCTCCTCTGGCTCCATGACGCCGGAAGGAAGTTCACATCTCCCTCCCTGTAATCTTCTGGGACACTTTGCAGGTCCCATAAGATTGCCTGGCCATTCACAGCGCGCAACTCATGCGTGCCTGGCACCGCAGAGAATTGAGGTTAGAATGCGGAGAGGAGGGGGAGAGGAGCTGGGCTTCGTGTACCCGCATCGCTGGACAATGGGACAGGTAAGTGTTTGATTATTAAAAGTCAGCAGCTACACTTTTTGTAGCTGCTGACTTTTAAATTGGTGGAACTCTGCTTTAAATTGGGCAGATTGTAGTTCATAATTAAAAACTAAGCTGTGGATTCTGCTACATTTTATGAGCAATTCATGACAAATTCTAGGCAATTCCAAAAGGTACACAGACTTTTTCACATGCATCATATACACTGAAAAAAAATAACTAGTGCGTTAGATGGGCAACAATGAGACTTAAGAGCATGGAAGAGAATAAGCAGAACCGGTATCTGCTCATTTTTGCAAGGAGAAACGAGATGAGCACTGCCAGCGCCCTACAAATTTACCTCCAGCAGGCCACTGGTGTGAATGTCTCTGACCAAACAATCCAGAACAGACTACATGAGGGTGGCCTAAGGGCCCAATGTCCTCTAGTGGACCCTGTGCTCACTGTCCGGCACAGTGGAGCCTTGCATTTGTCACATGTGCTCAGGGTGAACCTGCTCACATCTGTGAAAGATGTGAAAGGGTCTGGAGACGTGGTGGACAACATTATGCTGCCTGTAACATTAAGTATGGGTCAGTGATGGTCTGGGGAGTCATATCCAAGGAGGGACGCACAGACCTCTACAGGCTAGATAATGGCACCCTGATTGCCATTAGGTATAGGGATGAAATCCTTGGACCCATTGTCAGGCCCTACGCTGGGGCAGTGGGTTCTGAGTTCCTCCAGGTGTACAACAATGCCCGGCCTCATGGTGAGAGTATGCAGCCAGTTTCTGGAGGATGAAGGAATTGATACCATTTGAATATCCCCCATGCTTGCCTGACCTAAATCCAATAGAACACCTCTAGGACATTGTTTTGGCCAATCCGATGCTGCCAGGTTGTACCTCAGTCTCTTAAGGGGCTCAGTGATGCCCTGGTCCAGATCTGGGAGGAAATGGAGGACACCTCCATTGTCTCATTAGGAGCATGTCACAACGTTGTCAGGCATGCATACAAGCACGCGGGGGCCATGCAAACTACTGAGTACCATTTTGAGTTGCTGCAATGAAATTTCAGCAAAATGGACTAGACTGCTGCATCATTTTTTCACTTAAATTTTCGGGGTGTCTTTTGAATTCTGTCCTGTAGGATGATCAATTTAATTTCCATCAAATAATGTGGCATCCTTTTATTTCGAACACATTACCCAATCCATATCCGTAGATATCAGCATAATATTTTTGTGATGTGTTTTCAAAGTGTTCTTTTTTTTGAGCAGTGTATTATACGAATGTGAGCAGTGTGGGACACCTCTATGCAAGCAGTGTGTGCGATTTGAACATTGATTACTGTATGATGGTACATGGATGAGATTTTGTAGTAAAATCACTGCAGCTCTTATTTTGATATCTAAACTTTAACAAAATTAAGGGGGTTTGGTGGTTTAAAAATACTGAGATGAACTGATTGGCAGGTATATTATTTTTCATCTTCCACTGATGAAAGATATGCTCATATGTGGCTAGTGCACTTTTTACTTGCCATGTTCTGTCCTTGGAGCTTCATTGTGCTTTGTTTTTCTGTGAACTTATGTGAGCCTGAAACAAAGCAAAATGGACAACTGTGTTGTACACACACTCACTACAATAAATATCAGCGCTCATCCATTGTCTCCAACCATTATAAAGTGCATATTATTACAATCATCTCTACGGATTCTATCATTTTCTTTAAGTGATAAAAATACACACTCCCTACTAATAATCCACATGCATCACATGTGCAAACAACTGTAAGTTGCACAAAAAAATTAATTATGCAAAATATAAAACTGCAAATGGCAAGAACATGTGCAAATTATGCCACAAATAAGGCAAATGACTAAATTATTGTGCAAAAAATGCTTGTGCAAAATAGCGAAAACCGTATTTTGCAAAAAAAATCTGTCACAATAAATCACACTAATATCTGATAATGGTGCAAAGAAAAGAAAGTGCAAATTATGCAAAGCTGTGCTCTCCATACAATATCAACAGTTCACATGTCTAGATCATAACTATTGGGATATCATAATAAGTCCTTTCGAGGAAAAATAACTAAAGTCCACAGAATGTTTTAGTCTTTCAAAGGACACCCCCCAATATTGAGTAGGGTGACCACCACACACTAAATTAACTCATAAAACCACTTGTCACCAACTTCTCTATTGTGCCTTAAATGGTTTAAATGATAGACTACTACTTTTAAAACTATATACTGCGTACATCTTATCTGACAAATGATGATGTATATATGCAAAAATTACAGTTTTTATTAGACAATACAAACAGGTTGAAAGCATTCTCATTATCAAAAAGCATTGGTCCATTGTAAAAAGAGATATATAACCTTAAACTATTGGGACAGAAATGTATTTATAAAAGGGCTCCAGCCCTCAGGACAAAGCTGGTACGTAATGTGACGAATCCGCCTAGCAAAGCTGTGATTTATTTTTTTTTTTTTTTTTTGAGACCCGAAAGGATTTTTTTTTTTTAGATGTAGGAGGAGTCAGGCTTGCAGAACTGTATCCAATAAAGAGAGCAGGAAAAAAAATTGTATTTACCCATAAAAAAATATAAAATCACAAAAATATGCCATAGCAATTTTGTCACCTAGAGACCAATAATTTGTTATATTTTTACTTGTTAAGACCAATTGAGGGTTTATGAATTCATTTTTTTGTATTAACCACTTAAGGCCCCGCTCACGTCCATATACGTCGGTACTTTAAAGATGGATATCTCAGTAACGGCAGCAGCTGCTGCCACAACCGAGATAACCATCTTTTCTTTAAGCGGTCCTGTAAACGATAACGGTGGACTCCGCAGCGGATTCGCCACAAGATCACCGTTCTCAGCGGCGGGAGAGGGGCCCCCCTGCCGCCGCTCTCCCACGCCCTCCGCCGCTTACCGGAGCAGTCGGCAGCGGCGGAGGCGATCGGGTCCTGTCCCCTGCTCGACTGGGATACGAGTGAGGGCAAGATGGCCCCCACCCGTCCCCACAGCAATGGCATAGGGCGGAAGCGACGTCAAAACGTCACTTCCGCCCATGCTTCATAAAGCAATATTTTCTTGTCATTTTTTCAAATGACAAATTCTTTTTCTTTTCTTTTTTTTCTTTTTTTTTGTCTGAATATGGGATTTGAGGTCTTTTTTGACCCCAAAGAGGACCTTTCATGCTTTTTTCTATTACAAGGGATGTTTACATTCCTTGTAATAGGAATAAAAGTGACCCATTTTTTTTTTTGTGTAAAAATTAATAAAATAAATAAAACAAAAAAAAAGATATATATTTTTTAAAGCTCCCCCGTCCCGACGAGCTTGCGCGCAGAAGCAAACGCATAGGTGAAAACGGTTCTCAAATCACACAAGTGAGGTATAGCTGCGATCGTTGGAGCGAGACCAATAATTCTAGCCCTAGACCTCCTCTGTAATTCAAAAGATGCAACCTATAGAATTTTTTAAACGTTGCCTATGGAGATTTTTAAGGTTAAAAGTTTGACGCCATTCCACGAGCGGGTGCAATTTGGAAGCGTGACATGTTGGATATCATTTTACTCGGCGTAACATTATCTTTCACAATATAAAAAAAAAATTGGGCTAACTTTACTATTCACTTATTTTTAATTAACCGCTTCCAGACCGCCGCATGTACATATACATCGGCAGAATGGCACGTACAGGCACATTGGCGTACCTGTACGTCCCTGCCTAGACGTGGGTCGGGGGTCCCGCGGGAGTGATCCGGGACGACGGCGCGGCTATTAGTTTATAGCCGCTCCGTCGCGATCGCTCCCCAGAGCTGAAGAACGGGGAGAGCCGTATGTAAACATGGCTTCCCCGTGCTTCACTGTGGCGGCGCATCGATCGAGTGATCCCTTTTATAGAGAGACTTGATCGATGACGTCAGTCCTACAGCCACACCCCCCTACAGTTGTAAACACACACTAGGTGAACCCTAACTCCTACAGCGCCCCCTGTGGTTAACTCCCAAACTGCAACTGTCAAAAATAGGTAGAATATGTATCGGCCTAAACTGAGGAAAAAAAATTTTTTAGATATGTTTTTGGGGGATATTTAATATAGCAAAAAGTAAAAAATATTGCATTTTTTTCAAAATTGTCGCTCTATTTTTGTTTATAGCGCAAAAAATAAAAACAGCAGAGGTGATCAAATACCACCAAAAGAAAGCTCTATTTGTGGGGAAAAAAGGACGCCAATTTTGTTTGGGACCGCGCAATTGTCTGTTAAAGCAACGCAGTGCCGAATTGTAAAAACCCCTTGGGTCATTTAGCAGCATATTGGTCCGGTCCTTAAGTGGTTAAAAAAAGTGTTTTTTTTTTTCCAAAAAAAGTGCGCTTGTAAGACTGCTACGCAAATACGGTGTGACAAAAAGTATTGCAATGACCACCGTTTTATTCTCTAGGGTGTTTTAAGTAATTTTCTAACAAAGAAAAACTATTTTAATCTTGTAAACACCAAATCTGAAAAACAGCCAAGGTCCTTAAGTCGTTAAAGTGACACTAAAAGTTCCCTTTTTTTTTTTAAATAACAAACATATACTTGCCTTCACTGTGCAGTTCTTTTTGTTCTGGGGTCCCATGGTGGCTCTCTCGGCTCCTTCCCGCATTAGGTAATCCCCTGTGGGAAGCTCTCTCCCGAGGGGATTTCCTTGCGGGCGTGCTCCTGTGTCATACACTCGGCGTCCATAGACACCCAGTGTATGACTTGGCCCCGCCCCTCGGTGCCCGCATTGTTGGATTTGGTTCTCAGCAGCGGGAGCCAATGGCTGCGCTGCTATCAGTCTATCCAATTAAAGCCGGGGACTCTAAGGAGAGGACGACGGCGGGGACGCGCCCACGGAATTCGGGGCTCCGGTAAGTAAAACTGGGGGGCTGGACACTGCAAGGTGTTTTTTCACCTTAATGCATCCTATGCAAAAAACACAAGCCTTTGACAACCCCTTTAACACTATTGTTTTTATAATCGATATTCTATACAGAATTTTCTTTTCGGTTTTTATGGGAAATTTACTAAGAGAAGGAAAGTAAACATCATTTCATATTAAAGGTATAATAGTTTTTTATGATCTCCTAGTAGTTATGATCTACATATATAGTTGGATAGTAGGTGAGGTTGAAAAAGACACAAGTACAACCTATGTGTGTGATTTTATGTCAGTATTACATTGTATATCCCTGTATGTTGTGTTCGTGCCGGTACCTATCTAATCGTTGATGTAAAATTATTGATGCTCCCCGCTGAAACCACTACCTGTGGAAGAGAATTTCACATCCTAACCGCTTTTACAGTAAAGAATGAATGTATAAACCTAAAAAGCGCCTTTGGATATGAATTTACCTATAGTAACCGATATCCGCTGCAAAATAAGTTTGCTAAGTACCAACAGAGCAATATGAATTAAGAAAAATAAAAATGTGCTAGAAATCATCCACTAAGGTATTTACTAGGGTTGTCCAGATACCGATACCAGTATCGGTATCGGGACCGATACCGAGTATTTGCACTAGTACTCGTACTCGCGCAAATACTCCCGATACCAAAATAGAATACTTTTTTTTTTTTGTGACATCGAACACAAATTGGATGGCACCATTGGATGGCACTGATAGGTGGCACTGGCATTGATTGAATGGCACTCATAAATGGATGGCACCGATAGGTGGCACTGGCATTGATTGGGTGGCACTGATGAGATGCACTAATAAGCTGCCTCCCTGCACTGATGCACTAATGGGCACTGATCTGCACTGATAGGTGGCACTGGCTAGCTGCACTTTTGGGCACTGGCACCGATGAGCTGCACTGACAGTGATCACTCCTTCAATGATATATAGTTTTCCAGTACCGTATGCTAAAAAACAGCCCCACACCATGATGTACCAGTTCTTCATAATTCTAAAGAAAATATCTTTGGTCTGTATTGTGGTTTGAAAACGGTCACATGACATTAAAAAAAAGTATCGGTATTCGGTATCGGCGACTACTTGAAAAAAAGTATCGGTACTTGTACTCGGTCCTAAAAAAGTGGTATCGGGACAACCCTAGTATTTACACAAACTGGCAGACAAATGTATACGTATTTATACCATAGAATGGTAACATGTAATACTACCATATGGTGCTCATGCTTAATAGATATCTCCTATGGACTGGTTCTCAGACTAAGTGCCCCACACCCACTACTACTTCCTGGTGATGGCTTTGTAATTGGCCAAAACGTTGAGGTAATATCGCGTTACTTCTGCTCTAACTGAAACTACCAGGGATCTAGCACCAGGACGCCGCTACAGGGGCTATCTTGTTCAGGGCTGATTACCCTTTTAATCAATCACCTGCTATACACGCCGGGTGCCAGGACTATTAGGCACTCAGCAATGCAAGTGTAAACTTTTACATTTTGTGGAACCAATAAATGTTTTTATACGGAATTAGCACAATGAGGCTCTTTCTCTTTTGATCCTATTCATCCCTTATGAGGTACATCAACAATAAAACGTCATTTTAAAGACCTGAGTTCGGGGTATCCCCACATGCTTACTAGACCACACTAGCAATAGTTGGTCCATATTTTCCGGTGAGTGCACATCTATGTGGGGCACCCAGTCTGAGCACCAGTCCAGGAGATATCTATTGAGCACGAGCACCATATGGGATTATTACATGTTACCATTCAATGTTATAAATATATATATATATATAATTTGTCTGCCAGTTTGTTTAAATACCTTTTTAGTGAGTGATTTCTAGCGCATTTTTCTTTTTCTTTACAGTAAAGAACCCTCTACGCGGTTTAAGGTTAAACCACTTTTTTCTTCTAATTTTTGTGAATGGCCACGTGTCTTATTAAATTCCCTTTTGCGGAAAAGCTTTAACCTTACTGTGAGGTTACCAGTATGGTATTTTGTACATTGCAATCTTATCCCCTCTCAAGTGTCTCTTCTCCAGAGAATAAGTTCAGTGCTCGTAACCTTTCCTCGTAACTAAGGTCCTCCAGTCCCTTTTATTCGTTTTGTTGCCCTTCTCTGGACTCTCTCCAATTACAACACACCCTTCCTGAGGACTGGTGCCCAGAACTGGACAGCATACTCCAGGTGAGGCCGGACCAGAGTGTTGTGGGAGAATTATTGATTCTTCTCTGAAGTTAATCCCCTTTTTAATGCATGCCAATTTTCTGTTGGCTTTGTTTGCAGCAGCTTGGCCATGCATGCTATTGCTGAGCCTGTCATCTACTAGATTCCCCTAGAAGATCTCCCACTAGTGAGTAGATTGCATTCATATTTTTCCATCCAAATGCATTATTTTAAATTTTTATACATTAAACCTCATTTGCCACATAGTTACCCACCCCATTAATTTGTTCAGATCTTCTTGCAAAGTTTCCACATCCTGCAGAGAAGTTATTGCCCTACTTAGCTTGGTATCGTCCGCAAATGCAGAGATTGAGCCGTTTATCCCATCCTCCAAGTCGTTTATGAATACATTAAATAGGATTGGTCCTAGGACAGAACCCTGGGGGACCCCACTTTCCACCCCGAATCATTCAGAGTAATCTCCATATATCACCACCCTCTGAACTCGCCCTTGTAGCCAGTTTTCAATCCATGTACTCGCCATGTGGTCCATGCCTATGGAGCTTACTTTGTACAGTAAACGTTTATGGGGAACTGTATCAAATGTTTTTGCAAAATCCAGATACACCATGTCACGTCTATATGAACTGTTGATATTGTATGGAGTGCACAACTTTGCATAATTTGCACCATTTCAGCTACTTGCACATGTTCTTTTCTTTGCAATTTAGTAATTTGCATCATTGCATCATAGAATTGCTTGTAATAATATACACTTAATTGATTGGTAACGTTGGAGGAGCGCTGATATTATATATTGGAGTCTGGGGAGCACCTATATACCAGCAGCTACATGTGTTTTTGGCTGTGGCACAAGTGAATATTTATAGTATCTTTGTGATGTCCACACAGTTGTAAGCGTGAGCTATTATTTTTTTTTTTTGGGGGGGGGGGGGCAGCATATTTGTTATATTTTGTATGCTTTTTATCCCCCATTACCAATGGACTACAGTCTCCCTATGAGTTGGTGACATTGCATGTGAATACATTAAAATCAGAACAATTGCATTGCTTTTGAGTTCCAACAAAGTATAATCGCATACTACTTTTACCTTTTTTTTTTTTTTTGCCCAAATATGTATATATTTACTTTTGTTCTCTCTGTATAAATGACTCATTTAGCCAATTAGGCCTGTTCTTGTATGGAGAATTGTTTCCACTCTTGTGGTAATTTGACAGGTGTGTATTATTTGTTTCCCAATGCTGTTCTTTATAACGCTGGTACTTTAATTCTTTGTTGAATAGCACAAGTTCATGTCAGTCTGAAAGACTAATTTACAAAACCTGAAAAGAACCACCTGTTCGCTGCAAATGTCAGTGAATGCCTGTGATGCAGTATGTTCAGTTGCAGTTATTTTACTACTGACCTTGAATCCTAATTAAGACTAATTTCTTTGAAAATCAATTTTTTGCCAACAAAATTAAAAAATCAAATGTCTTGTTCTTTTTGTTTCTTGTAATGATACTAACTTCATGATATGCCTATTGTGCAATGGCCTGTATTAACACAGAATATTATTCTTTTATAGTTAAATGTAAATGTGAAGCTTCCGGCAGGAGAAATATACGATTTAAATCTGTTCCTGTGTCATTCAGTTGTGCCAGATCAAAGTACATTTAAAGTACTTTCAACTAAGGTGAGTCTTTAAGTACTTATGGTGCCTTTGCACTTTAATGTTGTGTTTTATGTTAACTTCTACAAATGGACAATATAAAACTGAAGAATAAGGCAACATGGGCAGGTTTTTTTTTTTTATATTGAAAACAATGTTTTTGTCTGAAGTTCCTCTGCTGATTTTGCTTGCATGACTCTTTGGTAATTCTCCCCATAATCTTTAAGTCGGTCTAGCTGAACTCCGTACTCGAACTTGCAAATAGCAGCTGTGTAAATGGTACTGTCAGAATTGCATTGTCAGAATTCCAATGTTCTTCAGGTTTGCTCCTATGTGGGGTGTCTCTTGCATCACCAACATCAGTTATTGGCTCTTTTATTGTGAGAAATGTATGAACCTCCTGTGAAAGTGTGCTTGTAGGACTGTGACATTGGATCCCAAACCCCAATGTGACAAGATCTTGTGTATATAAAACATACTGTGCATAATGCTGGGTAAAATTGTGTTTATGAATTTGGGAAATCTATTGTTCTATTAACATTGTGGTTCTTATGAAGTATTTGTTGTGCTCAATTAAATATATATTTTTTTAATCTTCTCTGCTATTACAGTTTTCAGGCTTGCCTGAAGAAATCTTTTTTTAAAAGCTAAAGTCACTGAAAAAAGCAGGAAAAACCTTTATCTGAAACCAAGATTACAACAACCTTAAAGAGTGCCCTGTTTCTGACTGTGGGCTTTCTTTATAATAATTGATCATGCAAAGGCACGGACTGACTTACGATGGAATTATTTTTAAAAGAGAATTATCAAAATAAGTGCAGGTTTTCTGTTTAGAACTACCAGGATCACTTTTTCCTCCTTTTAAAATTATCGACATGGAAATATAGGCTAAGGCTTCCTCCCTTAGGAATGGTTCATTTAAATCTGCTTGAGGAAGCTGAAACTGCTCTAGGTTAAAAACATAGTTCTTAGGAAATGACAAAATAAGATAGAAAATAGTTGGAATTTTGTATTCAACGAATGTTAGTTTTATGAAAAATATTCTGTAGAAGACAGATCTTATGCCCTTAAGGCATTAGCATTCTCAGCATAACTGATAGAAACAGAATGTTATTGAAAATCTAGCCGATGGAAGAAATAGTCTGTGAGAATTTCTATTCTTATGGATGGCGGTAAATAAAGCTCTGATGTTCAGGGAACACAAGCCTTAATTGCTTGCACTATTTGACAGAAGCACAGGCTTGGTAGCATAACTAATTAGTTTAGGGCATGGTAGTTTCTAATTAGTCAGAATCTGTGGTGGCCTGCATGCAACTTGAGGTTTAGGTGGGGCATTTTTCATATAACTGGCGTCTGAAAATATGAATGTATGCAAATGAAACCATTTCTTAGATTGATAGCTTAAACAAAGAGGAAGAATACCAATTAGCTTCTGTGCCCTTGTGTGACAGCTGACAGCCTGTGCACAGAGAGCTAGGAACTGCTCCATTTACACAAGCCACAATCAAAGAACAAGCCATGTGCTTCGATGGGGTTTCTCAACAGCTGTATGAGGTTTCCTTTTGCCACTTTATTTTATCTACTCCAGCCCTCTTAACATAATGCTTGTTGCTAGTCACACCTTGAATCTTTGTTATTGGGTTATGAATCCAGTGTACAAGTTGCCTTTATGGCTTCCTTCATTTTTGAAAACTGTGAATTGGGAATGTCTGCTCCCACTAATGGAAGTGGAATCTGAAATATGTCTACCATTTATCTTTACCAAAGGCACATTAGTAGTGTTTTTGTTAAAACTAGCGTAAAGGTAAAACAAGGATATTGTGTTAGCAATACAGTTAAATTTCAGCTATCCCTCTCTGATATGCAATGGCAGAAAATTTCATTTTTTGCAGCAGGCATCAATTTTAGGCATAATTTTATTTTCACCTCAGTTTTCATCTCTTTCATATAATTGCCCTGGCGTGGTGTCATGTTGGCGTATAGAGCTCTTTTCAATAGTATTTTTGTTAGAAAGTTTTACACAGTTAAATGCTCCTCAAGTCTAAAGTCTCATACACACAATCGGATTATCCAACGGGAATTGTGTGATGGCAGGCTGTCCGTTTGCATGCTCCACATTTGTTGTCAGATTTTCCTTTAAAATTGTCTGCCAACAAATGTGCGTTGTCTGATTATCCGATCGGGAGTACACAAGTCCATCGGACAAAACTCTAAAGTAAAAACACGTATGCTCAGAAGCAATGCAAACCATAACATTAGGAGAAGTTGCCCAAAAGGTGGCACTAAAGAGCTGAAAAAACACGTAGTTTTGTGTTTGGCCGACAATTCTTGGCCATTTGTATGCAATACAAGTTCCTGGCCAACGCCCTTTGGACAAAAGTCCTACGCTTTGTCCCCAGAAAATGTGTATCAGGCTTAAGAAATTGTGAGAGGCTGCATTACTTGCCTTCTCCTCGATTCGGCAGGCTCCCTTAGACTGAGCAAACAGACCCCTGCAGCCTCCTCTCGAATCCATTCTTGGCCACGATTACTGCATCCACATAAAATACAGAACCTATAGTGCTGCAGTGCAATGCTGTATCCTGGCCTAGGCTAACAAGGCCCAGGCCTAGGGCAGCACTTTGCAGGGGGGCAGCACGGACAGCTTGCGCTACACTGTTAGGCAAATTAGTTTAGCGCCCCCATAAATCGGCCGCACGGTTTCCAGTAGGTGGGCGGTTGGCATTCTGCAACGGTGAGGGGGGGGGGGGGCGCGTCACTTCTATTTTTTTTTACCATCCCTGTCCCATTCCAGAGATTTCCCTTCACATGTCCCATAGCCAAACAGGAAGTGAGAGGAAATCTATGCAAATTAAGGGAATCCATTGCCCCCCCCCCCCCCCAGGCCATCAGAACTTGTGTCCCCTCTTGAAAGTTTCAGGGTGGGTCTTAAACCGCAAGGGGTGTGGCCTTGACAGGAAGGGGTGGGTCATATTTAAATTAGGGGGTGCACGAGTTTAGTCAGGCCTAGGGCAGCACAAAACCTAAATACACCCCTGCTGCAGTGTACTTATGCAGATGATCAGTCCTGGATACAATTTTCACTGAAAGGGGTGCCTCTCCCAGGTGTCCTCCTCGAAGTCAATAGCGAGTCCATGCTTTTGTCACAAGCCTTGGACCCCGAAACCTACAAGCCCTCTTCATGATGACAAGGGTGCCCTCACTCCCTGAAGTATTTGGAGCATCTGAACTTTTTCTAGCTTTTGATTAGAAAAGAGAGATATTTTGAAAGTGGCATGGTAAAGTTTAAATGTAAAGTGTATCTAAACTCGGTTAGAATTTTCTACAGTAACGGGAACCTATAGAAATGCTGCTTGTGCCTGAGCATTAACCTAAAAAAGTTGTTGGGCCTCATTCGCACCCAAGCCATTTTCTGCTTTAAGCTTTTAAAATGCTCAGTAAGACAAATCCCATTGTTAATGGCCTTTGTTGACATTTGAGTGTTCTGTTGCCTGTAGCAACAGCCCTGTCACTCAAAGTACAAGAGCTTTTTTTTTGGCAGATTGGATGCTGATTAAAGGGTTACTATAGGGGAAAAAAAAATATTTTAAATAACAAACATGTTATACTTACCTCCACTGTGCAGTTCGTTTTGCACAGAGTGGCCCCGATCCACGTCTTCTGGGGTCCCTCGGCGGCTGTCTCTGGTCCTCCCCGCAAGAACTCACCACAGCCATGCGAGAGAGCTTGCATGGTGGTGAGTCCTTGCGGGCGCGCTGCCGTGATACAGCGAGCGGTCATAGCCGCTCACTGTATCACTCCGCCCCCTCGGCGCACCGTGTCACTGGATGTGATTGACAGCAGCGCCAGCCAATGGCTGCGCTGCTCTCAATCCATCCGCTCTAGCCAATCAGCGGCCAGGCTGAGCAGCGAAAAGGATCTCGGGACCGAGCGCGGGACTTTCGAGGGGTCAGGTAAGTAAAATGGGGGGCATCATCAGATGTTTTTCCACCTTAATGCATAGATTGCATTAAGGTGAAAAAAGTTTTCTTTACAACTCCTTTAAGCCCCATAGACTTCAATGGGAATGTCTGAAAATGCGCAATGCCGGGTGCGCGGCTCGCACCGATTTTATATAGGCCTCTTATGACGTCACAGTCCCATCATGCTCCGGGTGGTGACAACATAAGGGGGTGGGGTCACCAGGTGATATCCGCCCCCTTATGTCATCACCACCCGGAGCATGATGGGACTGTGACGTCATAAGACGCCTATATAAATTGGTGCGAGCCACGCACCCGGCATTACGGTGGAAGGAATCGACGTCTCAACATTGAAGAAGAGAAAAGGGAAGAAGGCGATGCAGAAGACCGGGCCTCCGCTGGTAAAAGAGCTACAAGAAGACAGCGGAGAAGCCCGGCAAAAGGAGAAGACGGCAGACGACTGCTCCCCCCGCAGAAGAGAACAGAAGACGGCGAAGAAGTCCGGAGCCATCGCTTGTAAAAGAGCTTAAAAGAAGAAAGCGGGGGCCCAGGCAGAACGCCCCCTGAAATAATTGAGAAAGTCGGAAGAAAAGAAGACCCCCCGGAGCTGACTAATTACTTTTTTACATTTTCTTTTCCTCCAGGTGAATGGGTAGGGGTACGATGTACCCCATACTCATTTACCTAGGGTGGGGGGCCGGGATCTGGGGGCCCCCTTATTAAAGGGGTCTCCCGGATTCCGATAAGCTCCCCACCCACAGACCCCAAAAACCAACGACCAGGGTTGTCGGCAAGAGGCCCTGTCCTCATCAACATGGGGACAGGGTGCTTTGGGGTGGGGGGCCCATGTTGAGGGCATGCGGCCTGGTATGGTTGCTTCTTTGCAAATATCCTCCACTGTTTACCAGATCACCAGTCAGTAGAGGAAGCTTTGAGATGAGGTAGCAATGCCCTAATCCTCTACCACAGGGGTGCCCAACCTTTTGAAGAGCAAGGGCCACTTAAGCGAATTGGTTAACGGTCGCAGGCCACAATGAGCGGAGCGGGTGGATGGCAGGCCACTCGGCTCTATAGAGTCCACTCTATTCTCAGCACAACAAACTCGCAGGTAATAGTCTATGGCTCGGTGCAGGTAACCCTCCGTTGCACTTCTCTGCACCTGCGGATCAGTTTGAAAGCAGCCCAGTAACCACTGCAGAACAGACATGTCCATATATACACTGTGATTTTAGTAATAAACTTACCTTTAACGGCATTCTATTCTATTTTATTCCATCCCAGAGCAGGAGGTCGCGGGCCACATCAGAGGGCTCCGCGGGCCACTGATTGGGCACCCCTGCTCTACCAAAATGGTTGCCCCACACAAAAGACAGTATGTAACAAGTAAGTCTGTAATGGGGGAAAGGTCAACTGCAAGGAGCCTACAATAGTTTTTTGCCTACTTTTTTGAGCATAGTTTTTGCAGTTCAGCTCTCTTTTAACCACTTGCCGTGGGCCGTATTTAAGCTCACATATTGGTACCATTGTTTTTTTGTTTTTCTTTTCAGTCGACTTATAACTTTTCAGTAAAGGTAATCCAGGTGGCGTTAATTCTATGGCTGTAATAACCTGTATAGACAAAAATTTGGGGTACCGTAGTTTTTTTACTTTTTTACAGATGCATGCAATTTTAAGGCCTGGCGTTGTTTTTATTATATATTGATGGTACACAACCACGTGTTTTTTTTTGTTTTGTTTTTTTTACCAAAAATTATTGGATTTTGTTTGTTTTTGCATATTTTTTCCTGAACACTTTGTGCTTGATAAAGAGTTTCAGGGCTAGTTCACACCACAGAAACGCACTCCAGATCCATTTCCGATGTGTTTTTGCTTGTGCATTTTTGGTACGTTCCGGTGCGTTTTTGATGCGTTTCTGGGTGCATTCCAGATACTTTTTTTATTTTATTTCCTCTCACCCCCCCCCCCCCCTACTGTACAGGGTCTGGCATGTTTTTGATGGGTTTTACTGCGTTCTAGTGCAGGAAAAATGTGCTTCTCTGCTCTTCTCTGCACCCCACCCCCCCCCCCGGAACTAGAAAGTCCTGGAACTGACTGCATTGGTGTAAACTATGCCATTGGAAACCATATAACCTATGTTTCATGCATTTTTAATGGAAAACAAAACTGCACTGGACTGCATGTGGTGTGAACTGGCCCCTGAAATATTGTATGGCATAAAAATAGCATCTTCTGTAATTTTTTTTTTTTTATGCTGCAGGCCCTCTACTTTCCAAAAATATGATTTAATAGGTGGTTTTAAGTAATTTTTCTAGCAAACATTTAACTTGTAGGATAAACGAAAAACGTGCCCTGGACTTGAAGAGGTTAAAAGTAATTTTCCATTTTTTAAAGACCGTTTATTACTCTTTTAGTGTTAAATTCATTTCACCTAAGTTATGATGTAGCTAGCTATATGAGTTTTAATTTTTAAAGAAGTGTATTTGTCTGGACAAATTAGCTTGGCTCTTCAGTAGTGCCAAGGATTCAATGGTATTTTAATTTACTATTGAATGTGTTAAGTTCCAAAAAATGCCTATTCATTTTGTCAACTGATAACCTCTTGTGCTCTTTGCCTGGACTTCATTCTTATCAATTACATTGTTCTCAACAGTGGTGCCCCCCCCACCCCCCTCCATTCATGTGTCCGGCCCCCTAATCTACATGAGGGGTGCCGAACGCATAGATTCCAATGTTTTTTTTTTTTTTTTTAAGCACGTAATTGGAGGCAGTGGCTCTAATAGGCTTCAAAAGGCGGACGGGCAGATGAGAGAGCCCGGTGGATCAGAGAGGTGGGTGGACGGATGAGGGAAGCGGGCTGGCGTGCAGAGACGATATCCTCTCTCCACCTGCCCTCACAGCATTGGCCTCTTCAATGTCAGAGGTGCGGCGTGGAGCTGAGAGATGACATTAACACTCCTGCCCTTGCTCGGAAACGACTACTGCAAAGAGGCCTGCCCCTGTGCTAAATGAACCAGTGCTGCTACCAATGCAGTGACAATCCACAGGCCTGTTCTGTGTGGAACCTGTCCTGTTTAAACTACTATATAGTCTTGGCCACCCTGCTGCAGCTCAGTTTCAGGGTCTTGCCAATTTTCCTATAGCCTAGGCCAGTGTTTCTCAACTCCAGTCCTCAAGGCGCACCAACAGGTCATGTTTTCAGGATTTCCCTCAGATGAAACCGCTATGGTAATTACTAAGGCAGTGAAACTGATCAAATCACCTGTGCAAAATAATGGAAAGCCTGAAAACATGACCTGTTGGCGCGCCTTGAGGACTGGAGTTGAGAAACACTGGCCTAGGCCATCTTTATGTAGAGCAACAATTCTTTTTTTCAGATCCTCAGAGTTCTTTGTCATGAGGTGTCATGTTAAACTTCCATTGACCAGTATGAGAGAGTGAGAGCGATATCGCCAAGTTTAACACGCTTGCTTCCCCATTCACACCTTAGACCTTGTAACACTAGCAAGTCACATGATACCGGGGAGGGAAAATTGCTAATTGGACCCAATTCGGACATTTTCACTTAGGGCTCTTTCACACTGAGCGCCCGTACAGGTCCGTCTGTCGGGTTTTTTTTTTTTGCGGACCTGTACGGGCGCCCCGTGCTCCTCTATGGAGCCGCGGATGTCAGCGGTGACATGCCCGCTGACATCCGACCCGCTCCGATCCGCCAAAGTGTGACGGAGGAAAAACCTACACGGTCCGTGTTCATCCGATTCCCATAGGGGGGAGCAGAGAAAAGACAGGGCGGTCCTTGCACAGTGTGCGGGGACCGCCCTGTCATCCGCCAGCTCAGCGGGGATCAATGGAGCGATTCTCGCTGAGCAAGCGGAGGTACACGGGGCGGATCATTATTGATCCGCCCAGTGTGAAAGAGCCCTAAGGGGTGTACTCGCTTTTGTTGCCAGCGGTTTAGACATTAATGGCTGTGTATTGAGTTATTTTGAGGGGACAGCAAATTTACACTGTTATACAAGATGTACACTCAATACTTTACATTGTAGCAAAGTGTCATTTTTTCAGTGTTGTCACATGAAAAGATATAATGAAATATTTACAGAAATATGAGGGGTGTACTCTCCTTTGTGAGATACTGTACCTGTATGTACAAATAAAGGGCAAAGAAGCTCAGGGAGAGTTAGTTTGGGTTTAGATATTCTTAGATCTGTGCAAACTAAACTACAGCTGTGATCAAAGGATTTCTATTCGTCACTCATATTTGAACATATATTAAAATGAAACTTTATTTTTTAGGGAAGACATTTTATCATCGATTAACCTGCAGTTGAGTTGGGATCCTTTCATCCTAATGCTGTTCAAAAGACCAGAACTTGGGATCTTGACAAGCATTTAATCATTTAACAATCTTCAACTCCAGCATTAATAGTCAATACCATGAACAGGGAAGGTCTGATCCATTCTTTGTGAAATACTGGGGATAAAGAGAAGGTGCATTGAAATTCTTTTTGACAAATTTACCTTGTAGCCCCTGGGCTGTCAGCCGAGTTCCACTGCTTTAAAGTGGTAATGATAGTTTGTATGTTGAATAAAACAAGTGAATGGCATGTGTGGGTGATGCTTTGTTTACAAGTAAATGGTTCATTTTCTATGATTTATTATGGTAATTTTTGTGCCAATTTTGTTGCTGCCTATTGATTTATTTATATCTTAGCAGAGCAAATAATTTAGCAGGTACCACTTATGTCTTCCTTTTCATAGATCAGTTTTGCTGTCCCTCTTTTGTTGATTTTTTTATCACATTTCCATAATATACAACAGCTGGTGTGATCAGAGAGGACTGATTTACATCATGTGAGTTGTGCAATTTTTTTCTTCACTTAAAGTCCCACATCATGTAATTCCTTTCAGGCTTATCACCTTTGATTGAGGATAGGAAGGTAGGTGTTTTTAACCATGTGTACTCTTTCTGCTCATCACTTAGGACATCAAAAACAATGCAGTGGGTTCAAGGATGGCAGTCATTTCAAGTTTGTCATTCTCGATGAGACATGCCAGCCTGAACTAAAAGAAATGCAGGTTTATAACAACCAAACCATTAAGGGTGACCTAGAGCAAATGTGCAGCTGCAGTCCCTCCCCTCCTACATTATTCCATATATAATGCCTACGAGTGTCTATTCCTGAGCTTGAGTGTCCTACTTGTGTGAACTGGCTCTCTGCTACCTGACCATCAGCTATTTTCACTACGTATGTCAGCCTGCAAGTCTAAGGAAAGCCATAGATGTGATAAATGATGTGCTACTCTTGTGAACTGGCTTTCTGCTACCTGGCCTTTAGCTTTTTATTTTTTTAGCAATGCAGTGTGTGGGCAGGGGTATGTTTTGCACTGGGGAACTTGATGGTGTTTTTTTTTTTTTACACTATGCTGTGTTGACTTGTGTATTTTCTTTTGCTTATTGGGTGGTCTCCTTCCCCTGTGAGACAGTATTGCTCTAATACCCTACATTTCTAATGTCTAATCGAGGTCTAACTAGCTTCTGGGTTTTGTTCTCCAATATATGGGGCATCAACTCTTAAGTATAAGAGCCCTGATGTTTCAATGTGTTAAACTTTATGCCCCTCACATCCTTCTCCTTCAGAAGACGCATCTGATGTGTATCAGAGTCAAAAAGCTACAGAAAATGTTCCATGCAACATAATCTTCCTTTTCCAAGGGAGAGAGTATTTTTGTTAGCAAATTTCTGCCTTGCACTGTGGATGGGGTTCATACAGATTCTAATTACAATTACGTAATCTTAGTCCTTACTGTATGGAACCAAAGATATATTCTCATATATAGTTGCCCCATCCCTCTTATATTGTGTGTCAAACACAGGGCCGAATTCGGCCCACCAGGCCATTTCATGTGCCCCTTGCACCACTCCAGCTGCAGCACCCTCATCTTTGTCCCCACCTTGACTCGGCAGTCGCCAGCAGATTTAAGGACAGAACTCCTCCCAGATGCTGTGGTTTTTCTCCATGCAGCCCATGGTAAGGCTTGTCTCTGTCCCTCCATCTCAGCAGTCGGCAGCATGGAGAACAGAACTCTTACAAATCCTCCTCTTCTCTGTTCAACCACAGCATTCCCTCATCTCGCCCTCCCCTGGTCTCAACATTCGGCAGACTCCAGCCCCCCTCTGGTCCTCCTCCAGACCCTGCACTTTCTGCCTCTCAACTCTGCCCCTAGCTTCATTCTGACAGCTGAATCAGGTAAGGGGGGTGCACTGTGATGTAAGGAAGGGTGGGGGCTCTTGACATCCGATATAAGGTGGGGGGAGGGGTGCTTTGGACATCTTCTTATAATTTTTATGAGAATAACACAAGTTTATACCAAGAACGGTCGCACACCTCTGGTATCAAAGAGTAGATACATTTATATAGTCTTACCAATACAACCGGCCCTTTGAGGGCAGCTATAATGCTGATGTGGCTCGTGATGAAATTTAGTTTGACATCCCTGTTTTATCTAGTGTTTTGGGGAAAATTACTCCCTACTACCATGCTAAATTATGGATGACTTAAATGCTTTTTTGTCTCCAGAACTTCACAAACCTAAAGCCATAAAAGATAGTCTTTCAGCCTGGGCATTGGCAGCTAACCTGACTGAGACGTGGAGGAACCCTGCTCGAAGAATGTATTCTTGTTTTTCCACCATAAACAAAAAATATATATAATATAATTTTGCATAGCTTTGCATTTTGTTCTTTTTTTATGAGCAGACCTTCAGGTAGTTCAGTACCTTCCAAGTGACCTCTCTGATCACTCCCCTTTGTCGATATGTACCATCTATAGATGCAACAGACGGCTTTCGAAAGTTGGGTGCTTTGTGGGTTTCCTACCCTCTCTAGCTGCTGAACACATTCCTGGTAGTATAGATATTTATTGGGTTATTAATGAAGAGTATACAGTTCCAGACCTAAGTTGGGATGCCTTTAAGTCCCACATTAGGGGGCAGAACATCTCCCTGCAATCTTCCATTAGATCTGACCAATGCTCCCGCTCATAGTTTTCAGCATACCAGACAGGCCTAAGTGTTGGAGTCGGTTCACACTAGGGCGACACGACTTCCAGCGCGACTTTCAGAGGCGACTCCGACACCACTTGAGCATGAACCACAGGGCGATCTGGGGCGATTTACAACACGACTTGAAGTCGTCTCCAGGACAGGAGACTTTCCAGTGGCCAATCAAACAACAATCCGCTCTGGGAGAGGGAGGGGGGCAGGAGAGGTTTGCCTGAGAAATGTATGTTATCTTCCTGGAAAGTCGCTTCAGTTAAGACAGTGATCAGACTTGGAGGCGACTTCCATTGAAATCAATGGGTACAAATCGCCTATAAGTCGGATTGAAGTAGTACAGGAACCTTTTCTGAAGTCGGATCGCCTTGAGTCGTGTGTATTAACACCGCTCCCATTCACTTCCATTGTTTTTCTCTACAGCGCGACTTGGGACGACTTGAGGCGACATGAAGTCTGATCGCAAGTCGCCCCAGTGTGAACCGGCTCTTATGCTTCCTCTACTACTTCTGAAGAATTTTAAATACTTAGTCAACTAGATGCATGTGTTTCTACTTGCATGTCTCTGAGGCCAGTAGGACTGACCTGTATAAATGTAAACAGGAGTTGTTTTTTTGAGACATCATGGCAGGTCCCTAACTGTTGTATGTGAAATCCTGAAGGTTACACTACTATATCCCACATTCAAAGTGCAATAGTAGTGGGAATCTCCCAACTAAAAGGTCTTAATTTTGTGAAAAAAAATTGGCAAAAATGATAATCGGTAAAAAATACAGTACATGAATCCAGAAAGCTGCATGTATTAACAGTGAGCCCCAGCTTAACAAAAAGAAAAGGAAGAAAAAAAAAAAAACCTTGTGATCCACCACCAGTCAGTAAATGCTCTCACCTTAAACTCTCAGACCTATTCACAGGTCCCAGTGTGCTTTGCCCTTCCAGGGGTCTTATCCTGTGGCTGTCTGCTCCTCAGATCCTCCAACTCTCATCCACAGGTAGCCATGCACATATGGGATCCCTGCTCCTCAACATATGGATTATGACTCAAAAACTGTTTTATAAATACACCATCCTAGTGTCTTTCTGTTTTATTAAAAATACCTTATAACACTAACATTTTATTGTTTTTTTTTTTTTTTTGAAAAGCCTATGGCGTGTGAACACACCCAAAAAACTCCACCCGGTGCAGAAAAAATGTGCACACACATAAAGAGTGTTCACAAAAACGTGCAGACGGGTGCAACGTCAAGTGGTCCTCCTGTGAAGAGGGACCCAAACCCTGATCCCCCGGGGCGTTAGGCTCCAGACGGGGACTGAGGTACTGTGGTCCGAGCAACCGAAGCCGACACGGACCCAACTTCCTCGGAGGGACTGCCGAAACAGAACCCTCCCAGTACTAGGTGGGGCTCCCCCGAAGGGAGACCCCATGAGAGCAGGCGAACTAAGCCAGAAGGCCATGTCCACCCACTCCCAAGACGTTCAGGGCTGGCCCGAGGACCCGCACCCTACTAATCACACAGTGACAAAACGTGCACAACAAAAAAAGACAAAAAAGTGACAAACACAGGCTTAAATAAAATAAAGTGGGGGAAGGGATAGTGGAGAGGAGAGTGAAAGAAGTGGACATTGTGGTGAAACAATGACCAGGCCCTCCGGCCAGGAATAAAAAAATTCCTCCGGTCCTAGCCAAAAGGCCCGGCCCAGGAGGCAGGTGCTAAAAAAAGCGTGTATCTGGTGCAGTGACCGTGGTATCTTAAATCAAAGTGTCCCTCACACACAGTGATTTTCAGATACCCCTGGACTGCCACTCCAGGGGCACATGCACCATAGGCTTTTCGTTCCATATCCGACCCCCCGACCGGCCAGTGCAGCCCTCCACCCCTGCCAGCCAACCCAGCGGATTTGCATGGTTCTGCCCCGTCCTACCACAGGGCATTACCAGCTCCTCCTACCGGATCGCTGACAGAGATAGCACTTACACCAGCCAGCCAGAAGGCCAGACTAGAACTCGGCAAAAAGACCAAGACCAAGCGCAGCACCCATCCTCACCAGGAGCACCCTTCCAGATGGCTCAGACTCAACCATGGGCCGGCTCCCAGTATTCTGTCGGGCAGCACAGCGTAGTCCCTGCTGAAACCATCCTTCCAGGTGCAATGACGTCATTGGATTGCATCCACCCTCCCCATGTAGGAGGTGCTTCAGCGCTCCGCTGACAACTGATGAGGACAGATACCACACCCAGTCCCAGCCAAAAGGCCGAGAAGCGGCAGGAAAGACAACCACGGCCTAGAGTGTGCAATAGCCGTGCCTCGCCCTGGGAGAACCACCTTCATGATCATGGTGTCTCCCCTGCCAGGTAAGTATGGTAACATTTTATTGTGCTCTAGAATCTGTGCATATAGATATACAGCTTGCCAGGGTACAATCGCATTGCCCCGGGGCAGCCATGCGTAAGAGACAGCAAGCTTGGTGAGAGGCAGCTGCAGGAGGAGTGATCTCATCTCTATTGGTTGGAATCTGGTTACACCCGTTGAGAGTGGGCAATTGTATTTCAACAATGCCCACAATATTTGAATCAGACCCCAAATTTCTTTAAAAGCTCTTTGCGTTCTTGCAATTCTTTCTGAAGCAAATATATTTCCTAAGCGGGTGTGGTTTGTTATGCATGGGGCCCTGGTGATTTGTGCTGGTTAGTCTTTTTAGGGCCTGGAGTAGGGCAAAGGTAGATTGTCAGTCCTTTTTACAGACATTGAACTAGAGGTAGACCGATATGGGTTTTTCTCTGGCCGATGCCGATATTTCTAAATTGGGGCGGCCGATGGCTGATATATGATGCTGATTTTTTGTATGCGATATTTTAGGCTGATTTAAAAAAAAAAAAAACTCACCCACTCCACTCCCTCCTGCTTACTCTTGTCACTCTAGCACACTCTTGATGTCCTCAGTACAGGTGGCACTGGTTTTGAACTGGCAGGGGGCACTGGTTTGGAACTGACAGATGGCACTGGCAGGTGGCACTGATTGGCACTGGTTGGCATTGGCAGGTGGCACTGGTTTGGAACTGACAGATGGCACTAGTTTGGGACAGGTGGCACTGATTGGCAGTGGTACTGGCAATTGGAACTGGTTGGCACTGGCAGGTGGCACTGATTGGCGGTAGCACTGTTAGGCACTGGCGGATGACAATGGCTGGCAGTGGCGGGTGACACTGGCTGGCACTGATTAGTGGTGGCACTGGCAAGTTTCACACTAAGCCGAGTGTAACTGTGTGAAACTAACAAAGGAGAGAAAGGAGCTATCAGCTCGATGTCGGGGGTGGGCGGGACCCAGCAGCTAAATTACACCAGCCAATGATTGGGCTGCTTTAGAAAGGTAGTGGGGCCACATAAACGTAGCAGCCCGCCCAGATACCATCCCATTGGCTGGTGTAATATAGCTGTGGGGTCCCGCCCACCCCCGACATCAAGCTGACCGCTCCTCTATCTCTCCTCTCTTTTACTTGTCAGTTTCACACTCAGTGCGGCGCTTGATGGTGCCAGAGCCTCTCAGTGTGGAGAAGGGAGGAGGAACGGCAGTCAGTGTAAAATATCGGCCTAATTTTGATAATAATCGGCCGATGCCGATTTTATCAAAAATGGCCAAATATCGGCAGATATATTGGCCTACCTCTACACTGAACCTCTGCAGCCTCTATGTGAAATGCATGAGCTGGCAGGCCTTGGAGAATGTGGCTTGAAAGGGTTGGTCTCCCAAAGGAGAAACTTGGATCATTTTTAAATCTCTGCAATTCTCCTTATGAACTTGCATAAGTAAGATAGGGGAGGAAAATTAACTTTACCTTGATCCAAATGATGCCCATTTTTCCTGTATGCCATAAGATAATATATTAGATTGTAAGTTCTTCTGAAAAGGGGGCTCCTAATACTCTTGTATTTTATTATAACTGTATTGTCTCCCTTTTTATATTGTAAAGCGCTGCGTAAACTGTTAGCGCTATATAAATCCTGTATTATGCCCCATACAGACGGTCGTTTTTTGTGATGAAAAAAAAATGACGTTTGAAGTGATGAAAAAAAACGACATTTTTGAAACTTCATTTTCAAAAACGATGTAGCATACACACCATCATTTTGAAAAATGATGAACAAAGTGACGGCACTCTAAAGGGGAAGTTCTATTCGCCTTGAGGCTGCTTTTAGCTGGTTACTTGTTAGTAAAAGATGATTCGTGCTTTTTTGTCTGTTAAAGCGTGATGAATGTGCTTACTCCATTATGAATGGTAGTTTTACCTCCCGTCTCAAAACTTGCTTCTGGGCATGTGCGGGTTCAAAAACGTCGTTTTGCCCACACACTATCATTTTCATTGACACAAAAAATGACATTTTGAAAAACGACACAAAAAATTCGAGCATGTTCGAATTTTTTTTTGGTCGTTTTTCTGAAGACATAAAACGACATTTTCCCCACACACTATCATTTTAAATGACGTTTTCAAAAACGTCATTTTTTTTCATCACAAAAAACGACCGTCTGTATGGGGCATAATAATAATGTGGTATCTAGGTAACTGAGGTCAAATTGGTGGGTATCCGTGTTGGCAAGTTGAAGCTCCAAGAGAAGGCCACTGAGCTTTCAATATTTTAGATTGTCTCAGCTATATATACAGTGGGTATTGAAAAAGCTGTATTTACGAAGTGCAACTTATAACATCCAAGTAAAAGATATGACACCAACATGTCAGGAAAAATGAATCAATAATTTATTTTGTATCCATCTCCTGACTTATGCCTGTCCACAACTTTATCCAGGAGATCTCCGGGATAAAGTTGTGGAAAGGCACAAGTCAGGAGATGGATACAAAATTATTTCATAGGGTTTATCTATGCCTAGAAGCACAGGGAGGTCTATTGTTAAGTGGTAGGTATTTGGTACAACACAGATCCTCCCTTGATCAGGACGTTTCTCCAAACTGGATGAAAGGGCCAGGAGGAAACTGGCCAGAGAGGCTATCAAGAGGCCTACAGCAATTCCGAAGCAGTTGCAGGAATTTATGGTAGAGTGGTCATTGTGTGCATGTGACCACAATATCACAAATTCTCCAAAAATGTGGTTTGTATGAGAGGGCTGCAGGAAACAAGCCACTCCTCCAAAAGGGCCACAAGCAGTCATGACCGATCTTTGCCAAAAGGCACCTTTTAAAAATTCTGAGCTCGCAAGACACAAAAGGTGTTATGGTCAGATGACACAAAAATTTGAATTATTTGGCCTTAACGCCAAACAGTATGTCCAGCATAAATACAATACAGCTCACCATCCAAATAACACCATTCCTACAGTAAGGCATGGTGGTCGTAACATCCTGTTATGGGAAAGTGTCTCTGCAGCAGGGACTGGAGCACTTGTCAGGATAGAGAAAAAATGGATGGGGCAAAATACCATCAAATTCTTGAGGAAAATCTACTGCCAGAAAGTAGTCAATGGGAGGAAGGTTTAACTTCCAACTTGACAATGACCCAAAGCACACAGCATTTTTGGGTAGGGAGACATTCTCACCTCTGCCTTTGTCTTAGTTTTGTCGCAATAAAACTAGATTAAGCTCATCAAATCCCTTTAATTCGTCCTATGACTCTTTAGTGTTTTATAGAAATTAATTGTTTGAAAGTGCCTTCTAGTTGCATGAAAAGGTTGCGAAAGGATTACATGCAATCCATCGTTTTAGACAATAAGTGAATAAGGTTAACCAACATTTATTTTTTTATTTTTATTGGCCTAATAATTCTGCTAAAGTTGGCTTAACCAATTATTTTCCTTGTCTGCCTAGTACCTTATCTGGAAAGAATTCTGGTGTGTTTTTCTGCCTCTACAGAAAATGTTATGTTTTGCCAAGACATTGTTATTGTCCTGACGAGATGAAGTGAATGTAAAAAACAATGTCTTTTAATAATGCACATGATATGCTTACTTGTTCTCTGCAATGGTTTTGCATAGAGAAACTTGTTGAAGGGCTTCACTCTGCTTGGTCTACCACCATAAGAAGCTGCTTCCTATTGTGGCTTGCCTACGATCTCAATCCTGAGCTGCTTTGCCTGTGTCCATAGGCATCTCGCCCTGCTCTCTTGTCTCTCAATTTTGTTGACCACAGCAGGAGCCAGTCCCGCTGCTTATTAATCTGTTCTGTGAGGAGCATGTTTTCAACTCAAAATGATCATTCATATTCATTCACACTACTGCCGCTGCGATTTAATCCGATTTTATCAGTGTGACTGTGTAGCGCGGCCTCTTGTGTTTTGGATTTTACTCTATGGTGCCAAAAACGCACTGAAATCATATCAATGTAGCATAGGACCCCTTTCCAAAATTGTGGCGTACTGCATTGATGTGAATAGGCACCATTGAAAACAATGTGATTTCCATTGTGATGCGATTCTGTGTGACTCAAGTCGCACCTGAAATCACACTGTGAACCAGACCTGCAAGATTCTGGCCTCAGTTTTCCTTAAAAAGCAATATACTGTAAACAATCAAGCTATATAAACACTTTATACCTCTAATTTGTAATGTATTTTGATTAAAAAAATAGGCGCCATGTAAAAACCAAAATGTAAAATATGAAAAGTGTGACAGTTAACTCAAAAAAACTGTTTAATACAATTTGCGACTTTTATTACATTTAGCCTTGTGCAGGGAAGCTGGCGCGGCTGCACTCGGTACACAGGCATTGCCACATCCTTCTCTGGCTTGATTTCTTCCCTCTTTCTCACTCACCATGTGGTCTCACCTCGGCATACTAGTTGAAAACAGAAAGGACTAGATTGACTATGCTGCAGCTACATGGAACCTTGGCAAATGTAGTTTGAAAGGAGAGCTTCTCTGTCAAAGTGAATTGGGTTGTGAACTACAGGAGCCAAGGACACCGTGTAATACAGTAATTGGGCAAGTTTTCTCTTTGGGCTTTTGATCGTGATATATTATCAGTTGTGATGAGAAGCCTCTGTCAGAGGCAGAGGCTTCTTACCCACATGATCAGCTGTGACCAATAACAGCTGATCATTGCGTGAACCAGGAAGTGCCAGTAAACTGCATTCCTTTGTTCAAACGGACAGGGAGAGACGATTGGTGGCTCTCCCTGTCAGAAGGGGAGTCTGTGCTGATAATCCACACATTGATTATCAGCACAGCCCCATCAGATGTGCCAAAAAGGTACCCAGACAGTGCCCCCTCAGGATCGCCTATCAGTGCCTAACACAGTGCCAGTCAGTGCCCATCACATTGCCAATCAGTGCCCTACAGTTACACCTGTCAAAACCTCATCAGTACCTTACCAGTGCTGCCCATTAGTGCCACCAGTGCCCATCACAGCCGCCCATCAGTGCCGCCTATCAGTGCCCATCAATTATACCCATCAGTGCCACCTTAGCAGTGCCAACTCATCCAGTGCCCATCAGTGCTGCCTTATCTGTGCCCGTCTGTGAAGGAGAAAACAAAATGATATAACCAAAACGAAATAAAAAACGTTTTTTTTCAAAAATGTCGGTCTTTTTCGTTTGTTTAGCAAAAAATAAAAACCCCAGTGGTAATCAAGTACCACCAAAAGCTCTATTTGTGGGAAGAAAATTATAAAAATGTAGTTTGGGTACAGTGTTGCATGACCACGCAATTGTCATTCAAAGTGCGACCGCGCTGAAAGCTGAAAATTGTCGCAGGCAGGAAGGGACAAAGGTGCCTGGTATTGAAGTGGTTAATGAGTGGCTATTTCCTGACATTCAACTTATGATGAGATACAGTGTAATGTAGGAGTTAAATGGGATATAGCAGATCTAAAGATTCATTTCTAGGGCAAGTCTTTTTGCTAGTTAATGAACTTTACCCTTTCTGTAATGTAAGCCATTTTGATTTGCTACAGTAATGAAGATTTACAGTGAAAAAATTGTTTCTTGTTGAAACTAGTAGAGGTTTGGAATTGCAATTTCTAGACAAATTGCAGACCGAGTGAAGGTGATGTCTTTATTTACGCAGGAATTCCCATGTGAATGTGTGGCACATACACACCGTTTCTGTAATGATATTCAAGCTGCACTGAAATGCTGGAACTGCTAAAGATTACCTGCAGCCGAGTGGATGGGGATATGTTTGCTTTTATAAGGGAAAAATTCAGTTCACACTGGTTCTTTCTGGGTGCTGGTGTCAGTACTGCTGTTCACAATAGTCTGCTTGTTCCAGGGCCTGTAGGGCTCACTGGGGCATAGTGGTCATAAGCAGCAATACGCCTTTCACAATTCTTTGCATGTACAGGAAACTAGTTATACTAAATGTTTGTAAGAAGGAGCGACTGTGCACACCTTATTTATTTCTGCACAACTTTTGTGTTTTTTAATATCCTTTTAACAAGAGCTGATTTTATTGGAATCCTAAACTGACAATTTATCAAATGTACATAATAAAATGAGAAAAGGTGATGCAGTCTTGGTTATCACGTACACTCAAGTTCATTTTTGCTTCTCAACATACCAGATTTGCTCAGTGCTGACAACAGAAAACCTGTGAGCCCTGTGACTAGTTAAACTCGGATACAGAGTAAAGCATTGTAATGTATGCATACTACCTTACCCACTCTCATGATTGCAGCATGGAATCCTTACATCAGGATGCTGTTTGTTATAATGCTGCTCTCGCCCTTAGGGATGTTCACATTGGACACGTAATTTATTTCTTTGCATTTCAAAGAGAAAATATGTTTTCAACAGGGCTCGTTCAATCTTCTGCGTTAGAGTGCATTGGGAAAAGGTCCTGCAAGTCTACGTTTTTGTTGACTTGCTTTTTGACATTATAAAATGTAAAGTGTCAAACATGCATGTCAGTGAAAGTGCTTTGCTGTGAAAATAGTCTTAAAGTGATTTGTAAAGGCTTGTTTTTTTGTAAATAATAAACATGTTATATTTACCTGCTCTGTGCAGTGGATTTTGCATAGAGCAGCCAAGATCCTCCTCTTCTCGGGTCCCTTTTCGCTGCTCCTGGCCCCTTCAGGGCACCTCCCTTGCTATGGGGGCAGCAAAGCTGCAGCTCTGTGTGTCCAATCAGACACGGAGCTGCCAGTCTACCATGCTCCATCTCTCCCCTGATTGGGTAACTGGCTTTGGCAGCCGCGGGAGCCAAGGAGGGGTTACAGGACACTGTGCCTGTATTCCATAGTCTGTTCAGCCTGAAGTAAGCTGTTTTTGAGCAGGGCGCATGTTTTAGAGGCAGGCTTTGACTGGGAAGGGGTGTGTGCTAGAGATAGACTGATTGGTCAGGGGTGGGTCCGCAGTGTGTCCTGTATCTTTGAATGGCCAAAAAATGAAAGCAGACCACACTAACACAGATCAGCTTCTGTACTTTGTGTGGTCAGTTTAGAACAATGAAGAAAATGTGACTGACAGGATCAACGGGTACTTTGGATGGAAAAAGTACATGAAAATGATAGAGACTACGATTTATAAAACACACACATGTGAACACGCACTTAAAAAAATAAAAAAAATAAAAACATTTTAGGGTAACATACACTTTTTATAGGTGATATTTAATCTGCTTGTATTTTGCCTTCCTGGTTCCTACCTACCCCATCAACATGCTAATGAAATTATTAAATCCTCTTTTCATTACACCCATTAACTACTTGCCGACCGCCCACCGTCGTTATACGTCCTCACTTTAGAGATGAATATCTCGGTAACGGCAGCAGCTGCTGTATTCATCTCTTCTGTGGGCGGCCGTGTTAACGATAATGGCGGTCTCCGCGGCGGATTCGCCGCAAGAACGCCGTTATCGGTGGCGGGAGAGGGCCCCCGCCGCTCTCCCGCGCCCTCCGCCGCTTACCGTAGCCGTCGGTAGCGGCGGAGGAGATCGCGACCATCCGGCTGGTGAGCGGGGACGAGACTGAAGGAAAAATTTCCTTCGCCCGTCCCCATAGCTCCGCTGGGCGGAAGTGACGTCAAAACGTCAGTCCCGCCCAGCGTCTTAAAGAAACATTTTTTTTTTTTGTCATTTGAAAAAATTACATTTCCAAATTTTTTTTTTTTTTTTGCATTTAAGCCCAAATATGAGATCTGAGGTCTTTTTGACCCCAGATCTCATATTTAAGAGGACCTGTCATGCTTTTTTCTATTACAAGGGATGTTTACATTCCTTGTAATAGGAATAAAAGTGATAATTTTTTTTTTTCAGTGTTAAAAATTCTAAAATAAATAAAAATAAATGCGAAAAGCAAAAAAAAATTTTTTTAAAGCGCCCCGTCGAGCTCGCGCGTAGAAGCGAACGTATACGCGAGTAGCACCGACATATGAAAACGGTATTCAAACCACACAAGTGAGGTATCGCCGCGATCGTTAGAGCGAGAGCATTCATTTTAGCCTTAGGCCTACTCTGTAACTCAAAAAATGCAACCTGTAGAATTTTTTAAACGTCGCCTATCAAGATTTTTAAAAGTAAAAGTTTGACGCCATGCCACGAGCGGGCGCAATTTTTAAGCGTGACATGTTGGGTATCATTTTACTCGGCGTAACATTATCTTTCACAATATATAAAAAAATTGGGCCAAATTTATTGTTGTCTTATTTTTTCATTTAAAAAAGTGATTTTTTTTCAAAAAAAGTGCGCTTGTAAGACCGCTGCGCAAATACGGTGTGACAAAAAGTATTGCAATGACTTCCATTTTATTCTCTAGGGTGTTGGAAAAAAAAATATATAATGTTTGGGGGTTTTAAGTAATTTTCTAGCAAAAAAAAATGGTTTTGTCTCGTAAACACCGACTCTGAAAAACAGGCCCGGGGCTAAAGTGGTTAATGTCTAAAACAAGGTATGGAGGTCTGTTATTTATGCACTGCAGCCAGTTCATGACTGGTGGGAGGTGCTGGCAGGATGCTGAACATACCTTCCTGAAAACAGGAAGCTGTGGTAATGTCCACATGTGATACTGTGTTTATATGACTGAAATCCAATGAATAAAAGAGGTGGGCAATGGCACAATAAGGGTTAGGGAGAAAATAACTAGAGGATGCTAAACTGTCCTTCCAGCCAGGAGATGAGGCAGCCTCCATAGCAGTTAAATCAGAGTAAGCTGTTTTAGCGAAGGAGATGACCCTGTACAACTGTGCACGAGATAGGCAAGGCTGTGTCTCTCAATGAATGAGAAACAAAAAGTAGCATTGGAAACTTCCTGAGAAGGGTTCGGTGATCTGCCCATGTAAAAATCTATGGGTACAATTTACAGACTTAGGCCTTGTACACCACAGGCTTTGGATTGCGCAAGAACAATTGCATAGAGCGAGCTTTTTTAAAAGCACTCTGCAAGTTTTAGACAGCTTTCTATAAAGCACCATTTCACTCATTTTAGAGATGTTTAACACATTAAAGGGTTTGTAAAGGAATTTTTTTTTTCTTATCTTAATAGCTTCCTTTACCTTAATGCAGTGCTGTTTTCATGTCCTCATTGTTCGTTTTTGCTCTCAAGTTGCTGTAATTCTTCTCTGATCTCCACACTTCCTGGTTGTCTGTTTCCTGATAACCACAGTGCTGGGAGCTTTCTCTCTGTGGTCACTAATCAAGGAGGTGTGATTACTGTGTGTCTAGTTTCTAGTTTCGTTTTCCAAACCATCACTGCTCTATGGCTCTGTATGCTCTGTATAGCACAGAGGCAGGAAATAACATGCAAAAACGAAACTAGATGCAAATACGAAACAAGAGACTGCAGGTACATTATATGATTGATTTTTATCTATTTGTAATCGTTTTTAAAAGGAATCGGTTAACTATTATGTCTCTATACCCTGTAAACGGTCATTTCAGCAAACAATGCTATATGTTTTTCTTTACAACTCCTTTAACAAAAACACCACAATAAGCAGACTTCAGAAAGCTTCAACAATGCTGGAAACCTTATTAAAGCTTACTAGCGGCTTGTTTAACCACCTCCTGCCCAGGCCAAATGCGGTACTGCACACCAAATCCGTCTCGTTTTGCGAGACAACACTCGCAAACTGAGTTAGGATTTTTAAAAAAACAGTGCTTGTATTGCGAAACGCTCGTTAACCGCGTTACTCGCAATCTGAGGTTCCACTGTATACCCCCCCCCCCCTCCTCTTCATGTAGCTTAATGTCTTCCAGTTAAAATACCCTGCATATCTTACTATTAAGATCTGTGTATGTACACAGTATTTCACAAAAGCGAGTACATCCTCACTATTTTGTAAATATTTTATTATCTCTTTTCATGTGACAACACTGAGGAAATTACACTTTGCTACAATGTAAAGTAGTGAGTGTACATTTGCCGTCCCCTCAAAATAAGGCAACACAGCCATTAATGTCTAAACAGCTGGCAAGAAAAGTGAGCTTTGGCACAGTAAAGGCTTCCTTCTGGCAGCTCAACCATGCAGCTCTTTTTTGTTCAAGTATTGTTGAATTGTGCGCCTTTAAAAACAACCACACCACCTTTTTGAGAGCAGCCTGTATTTTTGCTGAGGTTACCTGTGGGTTTTTCTTTGTATCCTGAGCAATTCTTCCGCCAGTTGTGGCTGCAATCTTGGTCTACCTGACCTTGGCTTGGTATCAAGAGTCCCTTAATAAGGGATTAAACAGTACTGATTGGCATATTAAGGCTTATATACTTTTCCATCTTTGTAAAGTTCTTTCTTTGTTACGCAGGTCTTTTGACTGTGTTCTTTTCTACCTCCTCATGGCTCCATGTCTAGTCTACTTGGGGAATCCAAATGAGAGCTAACAAACTCATTGACTATTTATATTCAGACACAATTGTGATTCAAAAAGCCACAAATGTGGGAAATTAACCTTTAATGGTAATTTTAACCTGTGTGTGTGTGACACCTTCTGTGTCTGTACCAAGGCTAAACATCCCAGGGTATGTAAACTTTTGATCAGGGCCATTTGGGGGATTTCTGTTATGATCCAAAAATCTATGTGATAATAAATGGCTTCATGTGATCACTATCCTTAAATAAGACCGTTTTTTTGCATGATCAGTCATATGTTCAATTTTAATGCTACAATTTCTGCCAGGGTATGCTTTTTAACACAACTGTATATATGGACCTAACTATACACTGGCATATACAAATGGCTCTAATACAATTGGTGTTGAAATCAAAGTAAGCTTTGTACAGATTGTGTGTGTGTGTGTGTGTATATGTATGTATGTGGGTATGTAATGTATATATAATCTGTGTTTCAGCTTACTATTTCAGCTAAGCACCAGGAAACGTGTGAAATGTGCTAGCTGTGCTATATCTGTTAACCCCATCTTGCTGTATGGATTAATAAAGGTGATTTTACAGGAGTGCGGCCATCCGGCCTTTCTTTCACTATACAGTACATATTTAAAAAGACTTGAGGCTGTAATTGGTGCCAAAGGTGCTCAAACAAAGTATTGGGCAAGGCATGTGTATAGTTGTATATATGGGATTTTTTTTCCTTTTTTTATTTTTAATACATTTGCAAAGATTTCAAACACTTTTTATCACATTGTCATTATAATAATAATCTGAAAGAGCCAATATGTGTCTCAGACTCCCCACACCGTACAAGGATACTGTCGACTGGTCCATAAAGACATGGATAAGCGAGTTTGCGGTGCGGGGCCTTGACTGGCCTACACAGAGTCCTAGCCTCAACCTGATAGAGCACCTTTGGAATGAGGAGACTGGGAGCCAGGCCTACTTGTCCAACATCAGTGCCTGACCTCACAAATGCGCTTCTGGAAGAATGGTCAAGCATTCCCATAAACCTTGTGGACAACCTTCCCGGAAGAGTTTAAGCTGTTACAGCTGCAAGGGGTGGGTCAACTCAATATTGAACCCTATGGATGAAGACTGGGGTGCCATTAAAGTTCACGGTCATGTAAAGACAGGTGTCCCAATACTTTTGGTAATATAGCATATATCGGTCTTTCTTTCTCTTACTGTTTCACAGTATAAATTTAACCCCTTTAGTAGAGACCAATTCTTGTTTTTTAACCCAATCGTGATGGGTGATACAAAATACATGCCGCTACTACTACTACTACTACTACTTACAGTACAGACCAAAAGTTTGGACACACCTTATTCAAAGAGTTTTCTTTATTTCCATGACTATGAAAATTGTAGATTCACACTGAAGGCTTCAAAACTATGAATTAACACGTGTAATTATACATAACAAAAAAGTGTGAAACAACTGAAAATATATTTCATATTCTAGGTTCTTAAAAGTAGCCACCTTTTGCATTGATTACTGCTTGGCACACTCTTGGCATTCTCTTGATGAGCTTCAAGAGGTAGTCACCTGGCGCAGCACCCCATCACTCTCCTTCTTGGTCAAATAGCCCTTACACAGCCTGGAGGTGTGTTTGGGGTCATTGTCCTGTTGAAAAATAAATGATGGTCCAACTAAACACAAACCGGATGGAATAGCATGCCGCTTCAAGATGCTGTGGTAGCCATGCTGGTTCAGTATGCCTTCAATTTTGAATAAATCCCCAACAGTGTCACCAGCAAAGCACCCCCACACCATCACACCTCCTCCTCCATGCTTCACGGTGGGTACCAGGCATGTAGAGTCCATCCGTTCACCTTTTCTGTGTCGCACAAAGACACGGGGGTTGGAACCAAAGATCTCAAGTTTGGACTCATCAGACCAAAGCACAGATTTCCACTGGTCTAATGTCCATTGCTTGTGTTCTTTAGCCCAAACAAGTCTCTTCTGCTTGTTGCCTTTCTTTAGCAGTGGTTTCCTAGCAGATATTCTACCATGAAGGCCTGATTCACACAGCCTCCTCTTAACAGTTCTAGAGATGTGTCTGCTGCAAAAGGTGGCTACTTTGAAGAACCTAGAATATGAAATATATTTTCAGTTGTTTCACACTTTTTTGTTATGTATAATTCCACATGTGTTAATTCATAGTTTTGATGCCTTCAGTGTGAATCTACAATTTTCATAGTCATGAAAATAAAGAAAACTCTTTGAATGAGAAGGTGTGCCCAAACTTTTGGTCTGTACTGTATGTCTTAGTGAAAGCAGGTGCAGGTAGCTTATATCAAGCTACCTGCGTATAACAAGCAAGTATGTCATACATAATATATTACATTCCTGTCTGCAATTCTGCAAAACGGCATTGGGTAATTTTACTTTTTTTTTATTTATTTTTTTATAAAAATCTCAATCTGATATTTGCCAGATTTAACCTCTATAAGTGTGTTTGTGTGTATGGATGTATATAGCTGGATATTTATATTTACCATTGCATATAAATATTCAAGAATATTTATTTTAACTTTACATATTTAAATTGCACACCATACATTTTTATCTGATTTAATAAAACAACAATCGGCCAACTAATTGATTATAAAAATAATTACAAAAAAAGGAGTTGCGCTAAATGATTGAAAATTGCATATATAAAAAATACCCAGTGAGTGGTTATGTGCAAATCTAAAAAACATGAACCAAAATAATCATAACAGATAAAGTCTATAGATGTGGTCCACACAATAATTGGTGAAAAAGAGGGAAAATGTACTCAAACAAAATGCTGAATGAGTATAAAAACACAGTCCCAAATATGATAGTAGAGAAAAGTCCCAAAGTGTTGAATATATCCACAGCGTCGTGATAACAGACAGACAGGAGACCTCCACCAACGGGTAACACTGACTCTTACCACAGAGCAAATAAAAAACAGCAATAACGATATCCACTCTCCACTGGGAAAACAGACTCGCTCATCCATCCACTTATGGTTCTCTCAATGGGCAGCCCAAATAGTTACTCCTATTTATGTCACAGTAACAGAATTAATAGCTGCTCCCCAACTTGTGTTCTCTTTAACCGGTTAAGACCTGGACCATTATGCAGGTTAAGGACCTTGCCCCTTTTTTCGGCACTGCGTCGATTTAACTGACAATTGCACGATCGTGCGACGTGGCTCCCAAACAATACGTGACTCACATGACCGGGTGTTTTGGAGAAAGGCAAGGGAGAAAATTTAAGGAAACAGGGGGAAAATGAGAAGTAAGAAGAATAAGAACACAAATAAGTATAAAGTAAAAAGAATATGTACAGGAGTAGTAATAGTCCCCGGTTAGGATGCAACTTTAAGCACCAGACCCACATATAAGAAGTGTAAGTATAATTGTATGATACCAAGGCATCAATAAGGATTCATCAAAATTGGGATGCCAGGTTTTCTTGAATTTACAGATTTTGCTATGAGTGATGGCTTCTATTTTGGCATGGATCATAGCTTGGTTAACTCTGTGTTTTGGTTTCAGCCAATATTAGCGTCAGTGATTTCCGAGCTTTGGCGTTGGTCTGTTTCGTGGCTGTTGTGATTTGTAGAAGGAGTTTAAAGTGGGATAAGGTGAGGTTAGCCAGTTTTAAATTTAGAAGTGCGACGGAGGGATCAGGAGAGATGGATTCCTCAAACAAGATGGAAACAAGAAACAAGATGGAAAGTATATGGACTATTTCCTTAAATTGTTTTATCTACCGGGCAGTCCCACTAAATATGAGAATGTGACCTAGTAGCGGTGCGGGGTAGCTGGGGGCATATGGGAGTAAGGCCCCGTACACACGACCAAACATGTATGCTGAAACTGGTCCGCGGGCCAGTTTCAGCATACATGTTCGGTCGTGTGTAGGCGCGAGCGGGCCGAATTCCAGCAAACATTTGCCCGCCGGGCCTTTTCCCAGCGGGCAAATATTCCTGGACGTGTTTTAAAACCGTCCGCTGGAATCCTGCCCGCTCGGACATGTACGGTCGTCAGTACAGACCTACCGTACATGTCCAGGCGCCCGCCGTCCCTCGCATGCGTCGAATGACTTCGACGCATGCGTGGAAGCCTTTAAATGGCAGGCCCGCCCACGTCTCCGCGTCATCGTCGCGGCGACGACGCGGACACGCCCCGCGTATTGTTTACGCGCGGACTTCTGTACGATGGTGTGTACACCCATCGTACAAAACCCTCTGGCAGGCATGTACGGTGAAAACGGTCCGACGGACCGGTTTCACCGTACATGTTTGTTCGTGTGTACCCGGCCTAACAGGACGCGGGGTAGCTGGGGGCATATTTTGCAATCCCGGGAGGGACCAAGTACCAATGTGCGAGTATTTTATAATTTGTTGCTAATACAACAGTGTTTTGCGAGGATGATTTTGTTGCATCCCAGGTTTGTTCCAATCAGTTGTATCCTGCTTAAGCCTAAGGTTAGCCTCCTATTTAGCTGCATAGGTAGGTGGATTAGCATCAGATTTAGCAATGAGTTGGGCGTAGAGTCGAAATCGGTTCTTTTTGTATATGGATCACGTTTACATATGTCTTCAAATCAAGATCAAGTCTCGTCCAAAAATTCCTCTTGGATATATGGTGTAAAAAAAGTTTTTGATCTGAAGATAACGGAACAGTTCAGATTTTCTAATACAGCCGAGTAATGCAATCTTCTAAATAGTTCTTCCTGGTACAACCCCTATCCCTTTCCTCTAATTTTTATATATGCACCTCACTTATTTAAAGGAATACTGTAATACTTTTGTGTACTTTTTTGTGTTTTTTAGATTGAGATAAAATTGAAGAAGGCAGAAGCTATTCGATGGGATAAACTGGAGGGTCAACCAGAACATCGTGTAAAACATTTTACACCAGGTATGTGCAATATTTCCACAGTGTTTTAAAGTGATACTATGAGAAAAGAGAAAATTACCCCTAGGGGCTTTGTGCTGCAGCAAAGAATGAAAACGTACCAAAAAATAAAGTATAAATTTATTTAAATATAATGTTCGAAAAAAGCCCCAAACAGTAGGGACTCAAGATATGAGCTTAGTGAAAACATAAGTCATACATGGCAAATAAAAACACAAGATGGAACAAGTACAGACATAGCATAACAGTACTGTGAAATATACAAATACTATGGGCGAAAAACACCCCTACGCGTTTCGACCTTTTAAAAGTAGCGGTCTTCTTCAGGGTGTATTAGTTAGACGCTGCCATAGGTTCTATAGAAAAAGAAATACATACAAAGAGATACATGCAGATAAGTGGAACATAATAACAAAAGAACATAAAGAGTGCCCGCCACCCACAGCCATAAAGGTAGATGGCGGGGTGCGGGTGTTCCTCCTACAAAAATTAACTAATGTAGAAAATTCCATTGCCACTCACCCAAAGCGTGATAAGTGATACTATATTCAGGAGCAGGGCTCGACAAATCCCAGTCGCCAGGTCAAGATGGCGACTAGAAATAGCATCCTGGCGACTTGGCTTGGAAGGTGGCCAAAAATTTTTTTTTTTTTTTTGTGAAGTCCCCAGCTCTTCCTTGTGTGAGCTGGCGCCATCTGGTGGTGGTCGTTGGTATTACAAGTTAAGCATTACAAGTTAAACAGCAATTCTAATGTCATTTTTCACTGCCATCTTCTTCCCTCTAATTAGAACCCCCAAACATTATATATATTTTTTATCCCAACACCCTAGAGAATAAAATGGCGATTGTTGCAATACTTTCTGTCACGCCGTATTTGGGCAGCGGTCTTGCAAGCGCACTTTTTTGGGAAACAATTACACTTTTTTTAATTAAAAAAATAAGACAACAGTAAAGTTATCCCCATTTTTTTTTTTATATTATGAAAGATAATGCGTCCGCTCGTGGAATGCCGACAAACTTTTACCCTTTAAAATCTTCATAGGCGACGTTTAAAAAAATCTACAGGTTGCATGTTTTGAGTTACAGAGGAGGTCTAGGGCTAGAATTATTGCCCTCGCTCTACCAATCGCGGCGATACCTCATATGTGTGATTTGAACACCGTTTACAAATGCAGGCGCTGCTCACGTATGTGTTCGCTTCTGCGGACAAGCTCGTCGGGACGGGGTGCGTTTTCTGGCTCCTAAGTTTTTTTAGCTGGCTCCTAGATTCCAAGCATATTTGTCAAACCCTGCTCAGGAGTGTTTATCCTTCAAACTGTGTGGGACACAGCTGCTGTTTAGCCTAGGCCTGCTTTTGTCTGATTGTAGTTAGCATGGCAGCTCAATGTCTATTTGTTGCTGCCTTTGGTGTTTATTGACAAGAGAAGTTATACTTTAGAAAATAAAATTAAAAGTCTCTGTCAGATATGAAGTGGAGCACCCAGAGGTCCCTGAACAACTGCAGCAACTTTCTGTATACTCTGATTACATGTATGCTGGCCTTTTCTGATGTGGCAAAGGGTTGTGTTGCAGCTTGCAATTAAGCCCAAACCCTCAAATGCCTATTACCCTATGGCTACGTTGGACTGTATTACTGATCAGTAGGAATGCATGGAGGGAGGCCAGGTCAATAAAGCCTTAGCATAATGAGAAAACTCTGTTCACCCAATTCGGTTGGCATTTGAGAATGGCAGAGAATTTTTAAAGTTGCTGTAGGTATGTGCAAGGATATCCGCTTTCATTATTTTAAAGCTGAACTCCAGGAATTATATTTAACTTTAAACTCTGCCCCTTCACCATTCAGAGTACATTCTCATCCAATCAGAGATGAAAACCTAAAATTGCTTTTTTAAAGTACACAAAAATTTTGCAATTATTAAAAAATTTGAAAAACCTCAAAGGATTGAGATTTTAAAGGCAACAAATGGTAAACTCAAAAATTTACAAAAAATATATAAATTTATTATAGAATATAAATATATTACAAAATTGACAATGCAAAATAAATGAAGAATATATGATAAGAATGGATTAGAAATGTGACATAGATACTGTCCGTCATGGAATACCATCACCAGAAGACTGATGGCAAAATGGGGCGGATAAACCGACGCGTTTCGAATGAAAACATTCTGCAATTATAATGTTTGCTCTACATGCTGTGTTTGCATTATTGTTAATGGGGTTTTCACATTTAAGTGAAATAGCCACAGATTTGGACAGAAAATATCAGTAGGTGGGTTTGCCTTCTTTTTAGTCTCATTGGTTCTGCTTAATTGCACATACTTTGATAGCCTTACAGAGTTCAAGCCTAAATGCAGCCAAAATCACAAAAAAATCATCACAAGGGACATAACTTAGTCAGCCCCACCATAATCTTTTGGTGTTTTGACAAGTCCAAGAACAAGCCCTCATTACAACGAGGGGATGTCCCCAGTTGGCAGAGTGGGAGGATATCTGTCACCTTTTTCAGACATCTGGTCCCAAGAGGTCCAGAGAATTCAGTGTGGTGGTTTCGATCTCGGCCTCAACCCTGCTTCATGCTTTTAAATTTGACATGCTCTGCAAAAGCGGCAGGATCTTTACACTGTTATCCAGCAGCTCCTCTCATGAAGGAGGATCATTGCCCCCTTCCCTATTGAGGAAAGCTTCCTGGGGTCCTATTCGAACCTGTTAACTGTTCCCCAAGGCATAAGGAGGCATTCACCCTATTATAGATCTTTCAACAGATGTTTTACATTGAATGGAATCTGCTAGATCAGCCATTGCCTCTTTACAGGAGATACTTCTGGCCATCAAGGGTGCCTACATGCACATCCCCATTTTCTCACCATATCACTGCAACCTGGTTTTGCTGTGGTAAGACAACATTTCCAGTTTGTTGCCCTGATCACTACACCTTTTTGGTTTTCAATAAGTTGCTAGCACCTGTCTTGGCTGTTTTACTCTCCATAATGGGATATCTGGATGATTTCCCTATAAAAGAACAGTCCATGTTCTGTCAGCCACTGTCCAGGGGACAATGCAGACTCTGCAGAGACTCAAATGGATCCTCAAATTCCAGAAATCGGCCCTGGATCAGACCCCCTGCTTGAAATATCTTAGTCTAGTCATGATTACAGCCCAAGACGAGCTCCAGCTCTTCCGTTTGCATGTTCAGATGCTTCGGTCCATGAGTCACCCCTCCTTTTGCATAACTTAATAACATATTTAAGGCAGTAGCATACGCTCAGTCTTACTCCAGACTTTCTGGCTGCATGGGGGAAAATGACTCCTTTTTTGAAATGCCCAATGCACTTGATCTTCAATGCCAGACTGTCCCTGGCGTGGTGGATTTCCAATTTGGCGCTGGAGTCAGGTAAATACTTTTTTCCCAATGACTTTGAAAGTAATCGTCAAAGATGCCAGCCTGTAAGACTAGGGAGGTGTCCTTGATACTGTCCCATTACAAGGGACTAGGTCATGGGAGGAAGTAGGGTCAAAACAACTAATCAATTAATCGTCAACTAATCGATTATGCAAATAGTTGTCAATTATTTGCATAATCGATTAATCTTCCACCTGATTAGTTCGACTGCATGCAGAATGCATTATTTGTTTACATATCAGGAAATACAGTGCAGCACACATACAGCTCAGTACACCATTCATACTTGTTAGTAAGTGCCTGAGAACTTGTAAATGTGTGAGGAGCAATGCCTCATGGGACATGTAGTCCTGGGCAGGAAGTGAGTGGTTCTAAAGGCAGAAGTTTTTTTTTTTTTTACTTTGCTATAGGGGCACTCTATACTATACTTTGCAGCTTGCTTTTGGGGCACTCTGAAGGCAGGAGGAGCCCGAAATGTCGGCAGGGGACTCCAGAAGAGTAGAATCAGGGCAGCTCTGTACAAAACCATTGCACAGAGCAGGTAAGTAGAAGACCCCTTACACACTAGGGCGCTTTGCAGGCGCTATAATGCTAAAAAAGCGCCTACACAGCACCCTGAAAGAGCCGCTGCTGTCTCTCCAGTGTGAAACCCCCAAGGGCTTTCACACTGGAGCGGTGCGCTAGCAGGACTTCTTTTTTACCATCCTGCTAGCAGCATCTTTGGAGCGGTGAAGGAGCGGTGTGTATACCGCTCCGCTCCTGGCCATTGAAATGGGCACCGCGGCTATACCGCCGGCAAAGCGCTGCTGCAGAGGAAGATTAAGTGAATAAATGCCTTTCACTTTCATTCCGGCTAAGTTACTGTCATGAAAGCGAGTGAAATGTTTAGCTAGGGGTTTCTCAGAGTTTTTCTCTTTGATTTCCCTCATATGTTTCCCCAGCCCCGTACTCTTAATTGCCATTTTGTCTTGCCACTATAAATCTTCTTACATGGACAAGTTAACATGTAGACAATTCTGGGTGTGGCACAATTAATAAGATCCCAAATTTGGTAGCTTTGTTCATTTTTAGAGTCATAGAGAGTATCTGACCTGTCCACATAGGGGCACACTTGTCAATGTCCACATGGGAACATGCCCTTCTTGGGTAATCCGACAGCCAGGTACTTTCTATCCTCGTGAATTCTTAGTGCACCAACATATCCCCCAGATTTTTGGCTCTTTTAGCCACCATCAAAAGGGTTGGTCCAACTATTTTGGCTATAACCGGGGTATTCGTACATCCCAATGCTTATTTAGGATCTTCCTCGCAGTGTCCCATTGTGTAATGATCCTTACCGGGCCTGGTTCTAAGGTATCTTCTTTAACAGTATTAGTCAACAGGTTCCTGCCATCATGGGTGGCTGCTCTGCATTTGGCCCTTCTAAGTTGCTTATGGGAATAGCCCCTTTCCCTAAATCTAAGGTACAGGGCATCACTTTCACGTCTGTAATCCAGAATTGAGCCGGGGCTATGGAGCATGAATGTGGATGGATGAGCCAGGGCTATGGAGCATGAATGTGTGGATAGATGAGCCAGGGATGGAGAATGAATGTGGATGGATGAGCCAGGGATGGGCACAGATCAGCACTGGTGGCACTTCGGTTATTTCTCTCACGCAGCATATGCATACCACAAATTATACCCTAAAATACATTCTACTACTGGGCTATGGAGCATGAATGTGGATGGCTGAGCCGAGGCCATCGAGCATGAATGTGGATGGATGAGCCAGGGCTATGAAGCACGAATGTGGATGGATGAGCCAGGGATATGGAGCATGAATGTGGATGGAAGAGCCAGGGCTATGGAGCATGAATGTGGATGGAAGAGCCAGGGCTATGGAGCATGGATGTGGATGGATGAGCCAGGGCTATGGAGCATGAATGTGGATGGATGAGCCAGGGCTATGGAGCATGAATGTGGATGGATGAGCCAGGGCTATGGAGCATGAATGTGCATGGATGAGCCAGGGCCATGGAGCATGAATGTGGATGGATGAGCCAGGGCTATGGAGCATTAATGTGGATGGATGAGCCAGGGCTATGGAGCGTGAATGGATGAGCCAGGGATGGAGCATGGATGAGCCAGAGATGGGCACAGATCAGCACTGGCGGCACTTCAGTTATTTCTCCCATGCAGCATATGCATACCACAAATTATACCCTAAAATACATTCTACTACTCCTGATTATGGTGATAACGCATGTGTGAGACTTTTACACAGCCTGGCCTCATACAGAGGCCCAACACGCAAGGAGCACCATGAGGCATTCTAGGAACATAAATTACAAATATAATTTCTAGACTACCTCTTACACTTTTGAAGGTTCTGGAGCACCAAGACAATGGAAACGGCAAAAAAATTACCCCCTTTTTGGAAAGTAAACACCAACGTATATTCTATAAGGCATAATGAGTCTTTTGAATATGTAATTTTTTTCCCACAGGTTTTTTTTTTTCCCCATATATAAGATATTTCTAACGCATAGCATGTACAAAAATTACGCCCCAAAATGTATTCTGCTAATCCGCCGGAGTATGGCGATACCCACATATGTTAGACTTTTACACAGCCTGGCCACAACATGCAAGGAGCACCATCAGGTGTTTTTAGGGACATATAGTTGAAATCTAATTCAACTACCTATTACACTTTTGTGAGGCATTGATGGGCACCGTAGTGCCATGGATGTGTCATTTGATGAGCACTTAATGTGGCACGGAGGAGCACTGATGTGGCACGAATGGGGATGGATGAGCCAGGGATGGAGCATGAATGTGGATGGATGAGCCGGGGGCTATGGAGCATGAATGTGGATGGATGTGCCGGGGGCTATGGAGCATGAATGTGGATGGATGAGCCGGGGCCAATGGAGCATGAATGTGGATGGATGAGCCGGGGCTATGGAGCATGAATGTGGGTGGATGAGCCGGGGCTATGGAGCATGAATGTGGATGGATGGGCCAGGGCTATGGAGCATGAATGTGGATGGATGAGCCAGGGCTATGGAGCATGAATGTGGATGGATGAGCTGGGGCTATGGAGCATGAATGTGGATGGATAAGCCAGGGATGGGCAAAGATCAGCACTGGCGGCACTTCAGATACAGCCCACGTCGCTGCTGCACTTGCTCCCTCCTATCCTCACACGCTGTATCGATCTGCGTGAGGAGAGGGGTGGAGCCAAACTGACTTGTTTACACGCGATCACTCTGTCATCGGACAGTGATGATGTGGTAAAGGGCTGCTGTCATTGGCACTTTACCCCGATTGTGACACGCCAGTTCTGGGAGACCCGACGGTGCCCCATGGGCGGTGCGGGAGCGTGATTCTGGGAGGACATTATAGTATGCTCTCCCAGAGTTATCCGACCGTGCTGTAGCCGTCTTTCGTCTTTGGCCTGGTCGGCAAGCTGTTAAATTGGTGTCACTGTAAGTTTCATTCGGTTATTCGGGCTCCATCTGATGCCAGTTTCTAGCATAAGGTGCTTATGCTGCCCTCTGAGTTATCAACCCTCTTCCTTGACCCTTTTTAATGTGGCCTGTTGGCATTCATTTGTTTTGTTGCCCAGTTGGACTGTTTGACATCCCGTGGTCTAGACCAGCCTTTCTCAACCTTTTGAAACCCTTGAAATAAATTTACAGTCTCAGGGAATACCTGCCAATAATAACTGCATCTACAGCTCACAGGACATTAGTGTGATGATCACTGGGAAGAGTTCTCCTTACATTTTGTGTTCATTGGGAATAATTTCCTCTTACAAATAGGTAAAATGATCATTGGTTCAGTGTTCATTTACCTGGGAGTCACAAAGTGCTCATTGCTCAAGGAACCCCTAGCAACCTCCTGAAGGAATCCTAGTTGAGAAAGGCTGATCAAGACTATAGCTTTTATTTGTATTTATCAGGGTGCATATACTGTATTATGCATTACAGAATTTTAGAACATCATGTACCCTTACATCTTGATATCTGAAAATTGCCTGAAAAGTTAACTTTTACAAAAACAACATATTGGTGCTTGATATAAATAGTCGAATAATCAAAAAAATTACATTAGCAATTTGTTTTAATATCATCTGCTTGCTATATAAGAGCAGTGCAATGTTCTGATCTGTCGGTTGTCTTATGTTCCCAGACTCCTTGCACAAATACCCATCATCATCTCACTATACCAAAAACTGGGATAAGTTGGTTGGTGAAATCGGAGAGGAAGAGAAAAAGGAAAAACTGGAGGGAGATGCTGCACTTAACAACTTATTCCAGCAGATTTATTCAGATGGCAATGATGAAGTAAAGCGTGCCATGAACAAATCATTTGTAAGTATAAAAAGCATCTGCACACGTTGACCAACTATACTGAATTTTAACCAAAATTGTTGACCAGAATTTATATTTTATCCAAAAGAAGGTAACTGGCAACTCCAGAATCAATTTATTGCTACATATAGGTAAGTAAAAACAGCTTGCATGTTTCGGGACAAAGCCTTGATCACAGCACTTTGTGCCGAAACATGTTAGCTGTTTTTACTTGCCTATATGTAGCAATACAAGACTGTAATTATTTAATTCTGAAGTTGCCGGCGACCTTCTTTATGGAGGAGGAGGAGGACATGATTGGGGAGGCCCGGGATAAGGACGTTTGATAGTGGAGATGAGACTGGAAGGGGGGAATGGGATTGGAGGAGCATGACATGGGATGAAAGAGAAGGACATGGAATGGAGGAGGACGTGTGATTGGGGAGGCCCAGAATAAGGACAACGTGGGATGGGGGAGATGAAACTGGTAAAAGGAGGACATAAGAAGGGGGATGGGACTGGAGGAGGAGGACATGGGATGGTAGAGATGGCACTGGAGGAGGAGGATTTTCACGCACAACCAGAGAATGGTCCAAAAAAGAGAAAATATTCAGTGAGCGGCAGTTGTGTGGAAGAAAATGCTTTGTTGATATTGGAGGTCAGAGGAGAATGGGCAGACTGGTTCAAAAAGATAGGCAACAGTAACTCAAATAACCACTGGTTACAACCAAGGTATGCAGAATACCATCTCTAAAGGCACAACACCTCAAACCTTGAAGCAGATGAGCTACAGCAGTAGAAGATTACACTGGGTGCCACTCCTGTCAGCTAACAACAGAAAACTGAGGCTACAATTTGCACAGGTTTAACGAAATTGGACAATAGAAGATTGGAAAAATGTTGCCTGTTCTGATGAGTCTTAATTTTCAGCTGCGACATTCAGATAGTAGGGTCAGAATTTGCATGGATCCATCCTGCCTTATAACAATGGTTCAGGCTGGTGGTGGTGTAATGGTGTGGGGGATATTTTCTTGGCACACTTTGGGCCCCTTAGTACCAATTTAGCATTGTTTTCGCCACAACCTACCTGAATATTGTTGCTGACCATGTCCATCCCTTTATGACTACAGTGTACCCGTCTTCTGATGGCTCCTACTTGTCACAAAGCTCAAATCACCTTACCACTGGTTTCTTGAACATGAAAATTCGTTGACTGTACTCCAATGGCCTCCACAGTCACCAGATCTCAACCCAATAGAGCACCTTTGGGATGTGGCAGAATAGGGGATTTATGTCATGGTTGTGCAGCTGACAAATCTGCAGCAACTGCGTGATGCTACATGTCAATATGGACCAAAATCTCTGAGGAATGTTTTAAACACCTTGTTGAATCTATGCCATGAAGAATTAGGGTAGATCTGAAGGCAAAAGGGGGTCCAAATCGGTACTAGCAAGGTGTACCTAATAAAGTGCTTATTGAGTGAACATTTTAGTCTAAAGGTGAAGACTACATGGAAGGTTTTTTTTGTAACTAAAGTGACAGCTGTCCTATTTACATTCATGGCTACTTGTCCATTTACGGAGAGGGAGCATTTATTTCCCCACAAACTTTACCAGCGTCCGTTCTTTAATATAACCCAGTTAGGTTTACTATACTGGTTGTAAATTTATGGATCTATTTTTATGGCCTCCCTTCTGTTTAATTTTTCTTCTTTACTGTTAAATCCATTGGTAGCAATCTATTTCATTAAAAACAAAATCATGTAAAATTATGTGTCGGGCTCATAAAATGGATTGAAATGAATTTTTGTTATTGAAATACTGCTTTTCCCAGGACTGCAACTGCATCAGCTTCAGGATTGAAAAAATGACTGATGCAAGAAAGGAAATTAACATAATCTTTTTGTGCAAGAAAATCCTGCTAGCTCTATTAAATGAAAATCAAATGTGATTAATAACATTTAAAAGAACTTCAATTTTAGCAATGTGAAGTTAGAGGTCTAAAATATAGGAAGTAAAAAAAAAAGCATCTTTTGAATAAAGTGCAACGATTATTCACAATGCATGCGTTACTTTCCTGGTAATGCAATTATTGATACATAAGGCAGCCCGGCTTCAATTCCTATTTTGAACTTGCTGAGAAAACTGTTTTGCTGCTATTCAGGTGACATGACAGGAACTTGTTGCATCAGTCAGAGAAATTTTTATAAAACTTACTGTATAAAACAGATTCTCATATGATCTGCTGAGAGGTTTTTCATATACAGTACCTACCTGTCGGGTCGCTGTACTGAAATTCCTCAGATTCTTGTACCTGTCAGAGGCCTGGTACAGAAGTCTGACTGAGCCTGGCACTGAGGTAGAGTAACCATATTGGACATGGCTTTCTCATTGCGCCCCCCCCCCCCAGCCACTGACAAGCGCATGAGTGGCCTCCATGTTTTTTCAGCTTTGCCATGTCTGCTGACAATATTTCTCGGTTTTACAGATGGAGTCTGGTGGCACAGTCCTAAGCACAAACTGGATGGATGTGGGTAAAAGGAAAGTTGATGTGAATCCTCCAGAAGACATGGAATGGAAGAAATTCTAATCTTCTCCCAGGCATACACTCAGAATGAGATCTACTCCAGAACATCACATAAACACAGTTTTTGTGTTTGTGGCTTCTGTAAAATGTTAAGGATTAAGTCCCAAGTCTACCTTTTCCATTAATACTGATTTACGGAAGTGAGCCAGCATGGGAATATGAACTCACATTTTTATTGCCTATCAAGCTATTTTATTAGTAATTGGGGTGGTAAATGACATCACTTCTGATAGATTGATGTAATCCTTTCATGGTGACCTTACTGATTGCCCTTTTATGAAGAGTAAAATACAAATGCTGTATACTTTTTCCAATAAACTATCACTTGTTTTTTCTTTTTTTTCCATATTGGTTGTTAGGCCGCATTTGTGCAAATGTGTGATCTAGTACTTTATTTATATACTAACGGGGGAACTTGATGTCATGTTTGATTTGCATAGCAAGTCTAAAATACTGATGGCTGTCTGACATTACTGGAAATAAGCAATTGAACTGCGGGAGTTATACACTGCATATCATTTATAGGTTTGTCACCAAATAAAGCAAATTGATTTGTACAGGTGTAAACTCAGTACAGATTGAGAAGTAATGAGGAAAAGAAAAGGCGACTTTGTTTTTGAAAGTATAATATGCATATATTTAAATGGAAATTATTCTGTTCCCGATGTGACAGGCAGCTACATATTTATAATACCCGTTAAAATATCAAAGCAGCAAATGAGTTTAGGAATATGTATTCTAACATCCAGGCTTTGTCCACTTGCAAATACATTTTATCTCCTCCCCTTGTGGGTTCTCCACAATTTGCTTTCTCTTTCAGAGAATGCAATTCTATCTAGTGGTGACCATAACCAGTCCACAATTACAAACTTTTACTGAAGTAAAGTTACTGCTGCAGCTCATGTTGTAAAAAAGTACTGCACTGTTCACTGGCGTGTCCTTAATTTGTACAGTGTGTGCAGTGCACCCAGGCCCAAGGGGGGGGGGGTGGGCTCACTGTGCAGTCACTGCACTCATTAAGGATTCCATTTGGTATGCAGTCCTTTAAACCAGGGCTCGACAAATCCCGGTCGCCATGGCGACTAGAAATAGCATCCTGGCGACTTGGCTTGTGAGCTGGCGCCATCTGGTGGTGGCCGTTGGTATTACAAGTTAAACAGCAATTCTAATGTAACTTTTCACTATTTTTACTGCCATCTTCTGCCCTCTAATTAGAACCCCCAAACATTATATATATTTTTTGGCGATCGTTGCAATACTTTCTGTCACGCCGTATTTGCGCAGCGGTCTTACAGGCGCACTTTTTTGGGAAAAAATTACACTTTTTTTTAAGAAAAAAAAATAAGACGACAGTAAAGTTATGCCCATTTTTTTAATATTATGAAAGATAATGTTACGCCGTGTAAATTCATACCCAACATGTCACGCTTCAAAATTGCGTCCGCTCGTGGAATGCCGACAAACCTTTACCCTTTAAAATCTTCATAGGCGACGTTTAAAAAAAAAACCTACAGGTTGCATGTTTTGAGTTACAGAGGAGGTCTAGGGCTAGAATTATTGCTCTCGCTCTACCAATCGCGGCGATACCTCACATGTGTGGTTTGAACACCGTTTACATATGCGGGCGCTGCTCATGTATGTGTTCACTTTTGCGCGCAAGCTCGTCGGAACGGGGTGCGTTTTCTGGCTCCTATTTTTTTTTAGCTGGCTCCTAGATTCCAAGCAAATTTGTCAAACCCTGCTTTAAACTGTAGCTGTCACTTGCAGCATCCCTCTACTGTTTCTCTAAAGGTGGTGGATGCAGTGCTGACAATAAACCAATCAAGTATGCACATACGCTTGGCTCACTCTCACATCCAGGCACCACATGCCAGTGGATGCATAGGCTAAGCCTTTCTTCAACAGTCCCCACAAATGAGTTCAAATTATAGAAGGTATTTATAAAACCAAGTAAAATGATGCAGTCTGAAGGGCGAGGGCATCTCCACTTAAAGGGTACCATATCAAACAAGCAAAAATGATAGCACTAAACTCCAATTGAGTACTGTCTGTCATACATTCATTTTTTTAGGACACACCTTTGGGGTGTACCCCCTCCTTTTAATGCCCTAGCAGTACGTATACACCCCATTTTAGCAAAATGTTAAGTAGGACAATCTCTGAGAAAATAAACACTACACGTATACAATGGTGATTAAACTGGGTTGGTTGGTGAGATATGGATAGGATTAGGCTATAGAACTGGTAGTGAAAGTCGGAGATGAGTGGTCCTAAAATTGTTGGATAGTGATTTAAATAAATTGAGTTCCACATTTGGTCCATTATGTTTTGGGTCGAATCTAACCTTCCTACCTAGGAAAGAAAAACCTTTTAAAATATTTTTTAAATTCCTAACGTCTTCCATCCAGTGGTCTGGTTGTTAGAAATAATGTCCCACAAGGGTATAGTGATGATCTTACATACGGTATGTTCTTTTATGGTGTGTCTGTTCCTAATTTGTTTTTGTTTTTGTTGGTCCTGTTTTGCAAGTACAAGATACTTGGTTATATTTTTGCATTGTATGAGGTGCACAACGTTACTGAAGGCACATCTGTATGATCCTGTAATACTGAAGGTACTTTTTGCATGTGTGACACTTTTTAATGAATTGATTTGGTGGCACAGTTTTTTTTTTTTTTTTTTATTTGCATAGGAACAAATAAAAATCCCAGTGGTGATTAACACTGCCAAAAGAAAGCTATCGTTCTAAAAACAAAACCAAAAAATATATATAAAATGTATTTGTTAAAATAGAGGATTTGAAAATGTGTATGCAACCAATTAATTTAGTTAAAGTTTTGCATGATCTGAGTAATTGTCATTCAAAGTAAAAATTGGCCTGGGAAGGAAAGGGAGGGGGGAGAGAGAGTTTCTGGCTTGGAAATGGTTAAAAAAAAAAACCTTGTTCTAAGAGGTGGGGAATTGTGTTTTGGAGAGACGCTCCGAACAGCTTGGAGTGTCACCGGTGCCCCCACACCTCTGGCCAAATGGGGTGCTGCACACCACAGAGGCTTGAATCCTGCTTGTTTTGCGAGACAACAATTGCAAACCGAGTCAGGATTTCTTTTAAATAGTTTGTATTACGAAACGCTCGTTGACTGCATTACTCGCAATCCAAGGTATTACTGTATATCCCCCAAAAAATTTGGGAAGTAAGAGTGCCTTTTACCTCTTGGGAAGAAGGCAAGCACATGATTTAAAGATCTGCCACTCCTACTTTTTCTTCCACAAGATATTCCTTTCACTAAGCTCAGACCTTGACTTTGAGGTTGAATTTTCAGTCCCAGTTCTGTAAGAAGTCCTGTGTCTCCAAGGCAGCAACATCTGAGACCAAGTCCTCTTCCCCATGACTCCCCACTCATGGGGACGTTTGCAAGGATTTGGCAGGGGAAAATGGCAGATAAGTGTGTCCCCTATACAGTAGCTCAAGGCCACAAGCTAGAATGTCCGCGCACTCTCCCTCCACACGTTTTATGCTTTTAAATTATTCTTTGCATTCACAGAAATGATTGGCTTTTTTTGTAAGCTCTCGATCATCTTTCTTAGGGAGTGAGTATTCTGGTTCCAGAGGCTAAAAGTCTGGCGGGATGCAAACCTTGTTACAGTTCCAAAACGTAATATTCATGCTATACTGGACCTCAAACCAAAAGCTTTAAATGAAATCGGGGCATTTAGTGGTGATCTCTCTCCAGCCAGGGGATTTCATGCCATCAGTGGATATAAAGGAGGCCTACCTACATGTTCTGATCTCTCCTCACCAGAGGTTCCTGCCATTTAGGGGGGAGGACTGTCATTTTCGATTTGTGACTCTGCTCTGTTCAGCTGGTTCATGGCCGGTCCCTGAGTATTTACCAGGGTACTGGCTCAGATTCTTAGCTTTTTATGCATCCAGGGGGTGCCTGTTGTGGGATACCTGGATGATTTACTTCTGAGGTAACAATCCACTCCAAGAACGTGTTTCTCACAGTATGCACCCATTTAATCATCCATTTTAAATCCTCCTTCATCTGTGTCCTTCAGGTCCATTTTTTTCTTTTTTTTTTTTATACAAGAAAGATTTTTTGTTTATACTTTTGTCACCTATAATTGTTTGTTATGTTAATTTTTTCTTTGCAAAAATGTGACTTATGATACCCTTAAAATGTTTATTCCGTTCTGTCCCACCTATAATGTATTTTTCTGTTATTGCATTGAACATAATCTGATTATTGATGTTCTGATATATACTGACATCTGATGGTTTTGTGCCAACACAAATTTAAAGGGGTTGTAAAGGTAAAAAAAAATTGTCCTACAGAGCTTCCTTTACCTTAGTGCAGTACTTCACTTACCTCATCCTTCCATTTTTGCTTTTAAATGTCCTTATTTCTTCTGAGAAATCCTCACTTCCTGTTCTTCTGTCTAACTCCACACAGTAATGCAAGGCTTTCTCCCTGGTGTGGAGTGTCGTGCTCCCTTGAGGGGGCGAGCAGGAGAGTCGGGACGCTCTCTACATTGCAGATAGAAAAAGGAGCTGTGTGTTACAGCCCATTCACACCTATGCGACAAGTAACGCCGCGTACGCGGCGTATTTTGCCGCGATTTGTTTAATTTTTTTTTTTAACAAGACATTGCATTGATGTCTATGGCCGAATGCCAATGCCAGGAAAAAAAGGGGTTAATTGCGCTAAACCAAAATGTGCACTTATATCAAACAAACAATTGAGACATGTGCCAAAGTGCATGTGCTAAACTTCTGAATTAACACTCTAAGAATAAATACTTATATATATCGCATGGAGTCAGGGGGCCTGAAGCCGCCTGGCCCTGCTGAGCAATAGTGTGTAAGCCCGGTGGTCAATGACACAAATAAATGTGAAAAAACGTGACAACACTAATTACTAATAAAAATAGACCACAAAAGTGATAAGTGAAGTCCATGAAATCAAAAATAAAAAATAAATAAAAATAGAAATCAGATGTGTGATAAGTCCATATGGCAGAGAAGACACCGTGAAAGCTTCAAAAATTGCTGTTGCTAGGCACCAGACGTGAATCCACCACCAATCGTGCAGCTGCTTACCAGAAATCAAGGTCCTGCCGGACCACTATCAACATCTCTCAACCATAGATCTTTAAAGCAGCAGTAGATCCTCCACTTGCGCTAGAATCATGCCGTGCTCAACGATAGATATAAAAAGACAAAAACAGAGCTCCACATAGCATAAAATCCGGGTAATTTATTTAAAACAGGAGTAGACAGATATACAACTCACATTTGGGTTGATAAAAACAGCATTTGGCCTGTAACGCCGGCCGGACGTATCCAGGAACAAAGCCACTCGTAGGAGTAATGAAAGGGATGGCGTCCACACGTCACTCACTCCACCCGACGCGTTTCGTGAATAGATCACTTCGTCTTCGTCCCCCCAAGACGAAGTGATCTATTCACGAAACGCGTCGGGTGGAGTGAGTGACGTGTGGACGCCATCCCTTTCATTACTCCTACGAGTGGCTTTGTTCCTGGATACGTCCGGCCGGCGTTACAGGCCAAATGCTGTTTTTATCAACCCAAATGTGAGTTGTTTATCTGTCTACTCCTGTTTTAAATAAATTACCCGGATTTTATGCGATGTGGAGCTATGTTTTTGTCTTTTTATATCTATCGTTGAGCACGGCATGATTCTAGCGCAAGTGGAGGATCTACTGCTGCTTTAAAGATCTATGGTTGAGAGATATGTTGATAGTGGTCCGGCAGGACCTTGATTTCTGGTAAGCAGCTGCACGATTGGTGGTGGATTCACGTCTGGTGCCTAGCAACAGCAATTTTTGAAGCTTTCACGGTGTCTTCTCTGCCATATGGACTTATCACACATCTGATTTTCTATTTTTATTTATTTTTTATTTTTGATTTCATGGACTTCACTTATCACTTTTGTGGTCTATTTTTATTAGTAATTAGTGTTGTCACGTTTTTTCACATTTATTTGTGTCATTGACCACTGGGCTTACACACTATTGCTCAGCAGGGCCAGGCGGCTTCAGGCCCCCTGACTCCATGCGATATATATAAGTATTTATTCTTAGAGTGTTAATTCAGAAGTTTAGCACATGCACTTTGGCACATGTCTCAATTGTTTGTTTGATATAAGTGCACATTTTGGTTTAGCGCAATTAACCCCTTTTTTTCCTGTTATTTACCTTGTTTATACACAATCTAATTGCTGCTTGTCAATCCGATTTTTTTCAACCTAGCGCAGTTGTTCCCAATTTTTCTCGAATGCCAATGCCGCCTGAAAAAAAGGGTGCGGGACTTGTTTTCAGGCGGCAGGCGTATGGCGTTTCGGCGTGAGATGTGAACCATCTCATAGACATCAATGCAAATTCGCCCCTCCGGCATATCGGGCGTCGGGCGTTTTGTCGTCTAGGTGTGAATGGGCTGTTAGTGGCTGTCCTGACTCTCCTGCTTGCCCCCCCTCCCTTGAGAGCACGACACTCCACACCAGGGAGAAAGCCTTGCATTACTGTGTGGCGTTACAGACAGAAGAACAGGAAGTGAGGATTTCTCAAAAAAATAAGGACATTTAAAAGCAAAATGCAAGGATGAGGTAAGTGAAAGAAGACTGCAGTAATGTAAAGGAAGCTATTTAGAAGGGGGGGAATTACCTTTACAACCCCTTTCATTGTATTTGATTTGGTACATCCCTCTGGTGCTCCCTTCCTGTTCAGTGCTGGTTGGTATATTCCTATCTAGACTCTCTATGTTCCCTTAGTATAGGGTTAGTCTTTGCAGAAACAAGGTTTAGATATCCAAAACTGGAAACACATCTTCTGCACTGCAGTTATCTGAAGTAAAGTTTTATTGAATATAAACTTCTGTGTCCTATTGAAGAAATTAGCTGCCTATGGATGGAGCCAAGTCAGCAGATGACCAGACTGTCTGAATAGACCGGGAAATGGAGGTATGTCAATGCATGAAGCTGCATTTGGAACAGAGCAGTAAGAAGAGGGATTCCTAAAGCCTTTATATTCTCTGCTGCATATTTTGTAAAGTGTACCTGTGCCTCAGTAAGCACATTGGGGGTTATTTACGAAAGGCAAGTCCACTTTGCACTACAAGTACAAACTGCACTTGGAAGTGCAGTCACTGTAGATCTGAGGTGGACATGCAAGGAAAATAAAAAACAGCATTTTAGCTTGCACATGATTGGATAATAAAATCAGCAGAGCTTCCCATCATTTCAGATTTAGTGACTGCACTTCCAAGTGCACTTTCAATGCAATTTCAAGTGCACTCGATCGCCGTGGGGATACCTGCGATCGTCTCACGGTAAGAAAGAACGGGGAGATACTGATGTAAACGAGCATCTCCCCACTCTGCCTATTGACATGATAGTGATCACCGCTTCCTGTAATCGGAAGCGGTGATCAATGTCGTGTCACGTGTAGCCCATCCCCCCTACAGTAAAAATCACTCACTAGGGCACACTTAACCCCTACAGTGCCACCTTGTGGTTAACCCCCTTCACTGCCAGTGTCATTTTTACAGTATCCGTGCATTTTTTATAGCACTGATCACTGTAAAAATGACAATGGTCCCAAAAATGTGTCCGCCATTATGTCGCAGTCACGATAAAAAATGCTGATCGCCGCTATTACTAGTAAAACATTTTTTTTCTAAAAATACCATAACACTATCCCCTATTTTGTTAACGCTATAACTTATGCACAAACAGATCAAAAAACGCTAATTGCGATTTATTTATTTTTTGCCAAAAATATGTGGAAGAATACGTATCGGCCTAAACTGAGGAAAAAAATATTTTTTTTATATAATTTTTTGGATATTTATTATAGCAAAAAGTTAAATATATTGCTTTTTTTCTTAAATTGTCGCTCTATTTTTGTTTATAGTGCAAAAAATAAAAACCGCAGAGGTGATCAAATACCACCAAAAGAAAGCTCTATTTGTGGGAAAAAAAGGATGTCAATTTTGTTTGGGAGCCACGTCGCACGACCGCGCAATTGTCAGTTAAAGCAACGCAGTACCGAATTGTAAGACCTCCGGTCTTTAAGCTGACAAATGGTTCGGGGCTGAAGTGGTAATTGGATTGTAATGGTCAGCTTTACACATATATATAACGAATAATAAAAAAAATATATATCTTACCTTAAATTATAACTGTACAGGGTGGGCCATTGGGGGAAACTTTTAAAGATGGGTGGTGACCATGACGGCCATTTTGAATCCAACTTTTTGTTTTTGGTGTATCCATATAAATGGCCCAGCCTGTACTACTCGGCTCGCCTTTAAATGTCCTCACCATGTCAATACCTTTTCGTTCTCTTTCAAAATCTTTTGATGTGTAGCCAGCTGGGTGTTACACCACCACCTCTTCTAAAGACTCCTGGCAAAACTCGGCTTCTCAATCTCCTTGCATTCCTATAGAAAGGCTATCTATCTTTTAACTCAGTGATGAATGGCCTTTCCATAGCAATGAATGGAGATTATGGTACATGTGTGTGCAATAGAGCCCAGCTGGGAGACCCCTGAAGAGGAGGACACTCAAATAGTATCTCACAGGGGGGTTATTTACGAAAGGCAAATCCACTTTGCACTGCAAGTGCACTTGAAAGTCCTCTGAAAGTAGACTTTCAGGTGCAGTTGCTGTAGATCTGAGGGGGACACGCAAGGAAAATAAAAAAACAGCATTTTTGCTTGCACATGATTGGATGATAAAATCAGCAGCGCTTCCCCATAATCTTAGTGCTTCCGCTCAGATCTACAGCGAGTGCACTTGTAGTGCAAAGTGGATTTGCCTTTCGTAAATAACTCCCACGGTCTTGTTATGAGGTTTCTAGGTAAGGCATTGATTCAATTGTGTACCAATGGTAAGTGCAGTATTTTGAGGCACACACGGGTACTTTTGGTCCTGACATAAAAAGGTTGAAGATCTCTGAGATAAATACAAGTGTGAATCTTTCAATAATCTTTATATATGCATATAGGGCAGGGCTTGACAAATTTGCTTGGAATCTAGGAGCCAGCTGAAAAAGTTAGGAGCCAGGCACGGCCCTGTCCCGCCAAGCTCGCACGCAGAAGCAAACGCATACGTGAGTAATGCCTGCATATGAAAGCGGTGTTCAAACCACACATGTGAAGTATCGCTGCGATTGGTAGAGTGAGAGCAGTAATTCTAGCCCTAGACCTCCTCTGTAACTCAAAACATGCAACCTGTAGAATTTTTTAAACATCGCCTATGGAGATTTTAAAGGGTAAAAGTTTGTCGCAATTCCAAGAGCAGGCGCAATTTTGAAGCGTGATATGTTGGGTATCAATTTACTCGGCGTAACATCTTTCACAATAAAATTACCATAATATGCCTGCACCAGTTTTCAGTCATATCCAGTACCTTAAAAAAAGTACCCCATACACCTTGAAATTTCCACATTTTGTCATGTTACAACCAAAAAACGTAAATATATTTCTTTATCGTACATCACGGGACACAGAGCGGCATATTCATTACTATATGGGTTATATGGAGTACCTTCAGGTGTTGACACTGGCAATCTCAAACAGGAAATGCCCCTCCCTATATAACCCCCTCCCATAGGAGGAGTACCTCAGTTTTTACGCCAGTGTCTTAGGTGTTAGTCATGGTTTAGCTTGCCTCCGCATCCTTGGGATTAGGTGAGCTAACCGGTTCTGTCCAAAAAAGCCTCAGCGCTAAAGTGGTCAGTAACCGGACCCCAAACCCTTGGGGTATAGCCCATAATGCTTTTCTTTTTAGAGAGCTGGGCCCAGAACTTAGAAAACCTTTGGGTGCCTAATGTTTTCTGTTGCCAGGGTGCTATATGGGCCCAGGACAGTGGATCCTTCATAGGAACCCAGGGCCTGAAGGTCTAGACATCCCCACCGAGATGGGGGAAGATTGGGCCTCTTGCTTGGCAAAGTCCTGCGGCATGGAGCAGGTAAGTGAGGGGAAAACTTGCGGAACTTGGTTCTTAGCAGGTTTTTTTCTGGGGTGTCACAGGGGACATGCCTAAAGTTATGCACTGCATCTGGCAAACTAGTCACATATCATAAAGATAGGATGGCTCTATATGTATTATTCCCCATAAGATGTGACCTCCCTTGTAGTGTTGGAAAAGCATTGAGTGGGGCCTGTGTGATATAAGTATATGTGTGTGTCAGAGAGCTGTGCTTACCTGCAAGCCTCCAGGCGATGCTCCATTCAGTCTTCCTCCTCAGAGCCTGCAAAGCAGGCAAAACGCTGACCTCCTCGTGGTTCCAGGCTGCAGTTTGCTGGAGCAGAGAGGTCCCTTCCTCCCAACCCCCCCCCCCCCCTTTCGGGAGGGGCATTTCCTATTTGAGATTGCTGGGGGGGGAAGGGCGGGTCAGTGGCTTAAGGAAGGGGCGGCCCTTCCTTGTTTGTTCCATACAGCTCATTCAATACTTTGGAACTGGGGAGGAAAGACCAGAGCGGCAGCACGGGGCGCCGAGGACACACAGTGGCCAGAAAGGATATTGCAGTCTTCAGAAGACTGTTTTCAAGCCTAGAAATAGGCTGTTTCTTTTCCATCTCATAGTTTTTCTTTGCAATACTACTCAGGGGGACAGAATGTTTTTTCTTTCCTGGATTTGAAACAAAAACGAAAAAAAAAAAAGAATAGTCATCTAGGGGAGAGGAAGCATTTTTTATCCCCCAAACAGGTGTTTGGGCAATTAACTTTTATAGTTCCAAATACCAATAGGTAGCAGGTGAACCTCGGTATTGTACCATGGCATCCGGGTCAGAGGGTACAAGAGGTGGGGATTCCCCCAGAGAGTCTGAGGTCTCGGACAAAGCTATGCCGCTGCTTTCCCCACAGGGAGCCTTGGGGCCATCGGGATCTGGGGCTGGAGCTGGCGCGGGTCAGTCCAACCCTAAGATGGTCACGGACGAGGTATTACTCACCTCTTTAAGAGAGATGGAGAAAAGAATGGGAAAAATGATAGCCACAGCTATGCGGGGCAGTAAACGAATTAGATCTCCGTCGCCCGAGCGCGGACCCTCAGAAGAGGAGGTCCTTTCCTCAGGGGAATTGGACGACCTCTTGGACAAGGACCAAGTAGGTTCAGGGATCGAAGATCCGGATACAGAGGAGTCTGGAGCAGTCTCCCAAGGGGAGAGCTGGTGGATTCAAGCCTTAACGGACTTGGTCCATAATGCATTCAACTTGCCAGTACCAGATCTCCAGGTATCTACGGTTTCAGCTTTGGGCTCACTGAGGGCGCCTCAAAGCAATGCAGTATTTCCGATCCACCCTCTACTAGAGGGAGTTTTGTTCCAAGATTGGAACAAGCCAGATAAAATCTTCTTACCACCTAAAAGATTCTCTGCCCTATATCCTATGGAAGATAAATTTTCCAAGAAATGGGCTACTCCTGCAGTGGACGCAGCCATCTCATGTATTAACAAATCATTAACATGCCCTGTAGAAAACATACAGGTATTCAAGGATCCAGTTGATAAACGCTTGGAAGCACTACTTAAGAACTCCTTCACTACTGCAGGGGCAGTAGTACAGCCAGCTGTGGCTGCGATTGGGGTTGCTCAAGCATTATCGGATCAAGTTAAGCAGATGCTTAAACTTATTCCTGCCCAGCAGGCAGAAGAATTTTCGGATGTCCCTAGGGCCATATGTTTTACAGTAGACGCAATTAAGGATTCTATCCAGCAAGCGTCACGTTTATCGTTATCCCTTATCCATATGAGAAGACTCTTATGGTTAAAAAGCTGGGAGGCCGAGCCCCCATGCAAGAAGCTCCTGGTAGGGTTCCCCTTCCATGGAGGACGACTCTTCGGAGAAGACCTAGATAAATACATTCAAACCATTTCAAATGGCAAAAGTACTCTCTTGCCAACTAAGAGGAAGTTTCAGGGGCCTGCGTTTAAACGACAGTACTCCCCTGGGCAGGGGCCCTCTAATGCCAAACAGTATCGACGGCCTCCTGCGAAAGCAAACTTCGGCTTCAACAGCAAATCACAAGGACAGGCTGCTAGAGGCAGAAAGCAGTGGGTTCGCAAACCAGCAAAACCAGCCCCCAAGCCGACCTTATGAAGGGGCGCCCCCACCCACGAAGGTGGGGGGAAGGCTGCGACTCTTTTCAGAGGTTTGGGAAGCCAGCATTCCCGACGAGTGGGTACGGTCTTCCGTGGCCACGGGCTACAAATTAGATTTCCTAAGGTTTCCTCCTCTTCATTTCCAGGAGTCGAGGATTCCAAACGATCCGGAGAAAGGAGCCGCATTAATGTCGGCATTAAATCATCTACTTTCCCAGGAAGTAATAGTAGAGGTACCAGTCCTGGAACAGGGGCTAGGTTTCTACTCCAACCTATTCATCATCCCGAAGTCCAATGGAGATGTCAGGCCAATTTTGGACCTAAAGATGGTAAATACATACCTAAAGATCCGCTCATTTCGGATGGAATCCGTGCGGTCAGCAGCTACCACACTCCAAAAGGACGACTTCATGGCGTCCATAGACATAAAGGATGCCTACCTTCATCTTCCAATTTATCAGCCACATCAAAAATATCTACGCTTCATGGTGGCTTCGCGTCACTTCCAATTCGTGGCGCTTCCCTTCGGGTTGGCTACGGCCCCCCGGGTGTTCACGAAGGTCCTAGCTCCAATCCTAGCCAAACTAAGGATCCAAGGGGTCACGATCCTAGCATACCTGGACGACCTCCTAGTCATAGATCACTCGTCTCCCGGCTTGGAGCGAGCAGTGGCCCTCACGGTCCAATACCTCGAGAAGTTCGGCTGGGTCCTAAATCGAGAAAAGTCAGCTTTCCTGCCCACAAGGCAGTTGGAATATCTCGGCATGAGATTAGACACAGAACAACAAAGAGTGTTTCTACCTCTGAGGAAGGTCAAAGCCATCAAGGAATTAATCCTACTTGTTCTAAGCAAGAAGGAACCGACTATTCGCCTATGTATGAGGTTACTAGGCAAGATGGTGGCCACATTCGAGGCGGTACCATACGCCCAGAGCCACACTCGCATCCTGCAGGCAGCCATCCTGTCAGCATGGAGCAGAAGGCCACAGGCCTTGGATATCCCGTTGCCGCTCTCATCAAGAGTCCGACAAAGTCTGTGTTGGTGGTTAGACCCTCAGAATCTACTGAAGGGGAAGTCTTTCAGCCCAGTGGCTTGGAAGATAGTGACCACAGACGCCAGCCTGACGGGCTGGGGAGCAATTTTGGATGGTTGCACTCGCCAAGGTACTTGGGCAACGCCAGAGAAGCAGTTGCCCATCAACATCTTGGAGCTCAGAGCTGCTCGACTAGCCCTCAGGGCTTGGACGTCAAAATTGCAGGGGTTCCCGGTGAGAATTCAATCAGACAATGCCACGGCCGTGGCATACATAAATCACCAAGGGGGAACCAGGAGTCAAGCCGCTCAGAGAGAGGTGAGCTTGATTCTCCTATGGGCAGAGGCTCATGTGCCCTGCATATCGGCAATATTCATTCCAGGAGTGGACAACTTTCAGGCGGACTTCTTAAGCCGCCAGACTCTTTTGCCGGGGGAATGGTCTCTGCATCCACAAATCTTTCAAGCACTCTGCCAAAGATGGGGAGTGCCGGACGTGGATATCATGGCATCGAGACTCAACAAGAAGCTAGACAGGTTCATGTCCCGCTCAAGGGATCCGATGGCCTGCGGAACCGATGCGTTGGTTTGCCCTTGGCATCAGTTCAAACTTCTTTATGCGTTTCCCCCGCTCCAGTTACTACCCCGCCTGCTGCGCAGGATCCGGGTGGAGCACATACCAGTCATCCTGGTAGCTCCAGCATGGCCCAGAAGGGCATGGTACTCACTAATCTTAAGGATGGTAGTGGGAGACCCTTGGACTCTTCCTCTACGGCCAGACCTGCTATCGCAAGGTCCGATCCTCCACCCTGCCTTACGGCATCTAAATTTGACGGCCTGGAAGCTGAATCCCTGATTCTCAGGGGTAGAGGTCTGTCTCAGAAAGTAATCTCTACCCTAATCAGAGCCAGGAAACCGGTCTCTAGGGTGATTTATTACAGGGTCTGGAAGGCCTATGTAGGCTGGTGTGAGTCCAAGCGATGGCTTTCTCGCAAATTTACCATCGATAGAGTATTAAGTTTTCTCCAGCTAGGAGTGGATAAAGGATTGGCATTAAGCACAATCAAAGGACAGATTTCTGCTCTGTCAGTGTGATTTCAGCGGCCGCTGGCCACCCACTCGCTGGTTAAGACCTTCCTTCAAGGGGTCTTACGTATTAAACCTCCAGTTAAATCCCCGCTTTGCCCGTGGGATTTAAACCTTGTTCTGTCAAGTTTACAGAAACAACCGTTTGAGCCGTTGGCTGAAATTCCTTTGGTTTTACTGACAAGAAAGTTAGTATTTTTGGTCGCCATAGTTTCCGCAAGAAGAGTATCGGAACTGGCGGCCTTATCCTCTAAGGAACCATATCTTATTTTTCATAAGGACAGGGTCGTTCTCCGCCCTCATCCTTCCTTCCTACCGAAGGTTGTATCCAGTTTTCATTTGAACCAGGATTTGGTATTACCATCCTTCTTCCCTAAACCTACTTCCAGAAAGGAAGGGTTGCTGTATACCTTGGATATCGTCAGGGCCATGAAGGCCTATCTTAAAGCTACAAAGAAGATCCGGAAAACAGATGTGCTGTTCATATTACCGGATGGGCCCAAGAAGGGGCAGGCAGCTGCAAAGTCCACCATTTCTAGGTGGATTAAGCAATTAATCACTCAGGCCTACGGCTTGAAAGGGTTGCCTCCTCCAGTATCATTAAAGGCTCATTCTACTAGGGCCATGGGCGCCTCCTGGGCAGCACACCACCAGATCTCTATGGCTCAAGTTTGCAAGGCGGCAACCTGGTCTTCTGTCCACACGTTTACAAAATTCTACCAGTTGGACGTAAGAAGGAAGTCTGATACAGCCTTTGGGCAGGCAGTGCTGCAGGCTGCAGTTTGAGACCCTCGGATTCCGGGGGCTCCTCTTTTTTGAGTTAAATTTAAAATTTAAGATTATTTTTCTCAACTAAGTTGGATTTATTATGATTTGAGTATTTCTCTAAATTAAATCCTTTTGTCTTGGAGATGTTCTCCCTCCCCTCATTGTGAGCATTGCTTTGGGACATCCCATATAGTAATGAATATGCCGCTCTGTGTCCCGTGATGTACGATAAAGAAAAAGGGATTTTTAATACAGCTTACCTGTAAAATCCTTTTCTTGGAGTACATCACGGGACACAGAGCTCCCACCCCTCTTTTTGGGGACCATTTTGGGAGGCATACTGCTTGCTACAAAACTGAGGTACTCCTCCTATGGGAGGGGGTTATATAGGGAGGGGCATTTCCTGTTTGAGATTGCCAGTGTCAACACCTGAAGGTACTCCATATAACCCATATAGTAATGAATATGCCGCTCTGTGTCCCGTGATGTACTCCAAGAAAAGGATTTTACAGGTAAGCTGTATTAAAAATCCCTTTTTTATTTGGTTTTTATGTGATAGGCCAACACAAAGTGCCACTTTATTGTCAAGTGGAAGGAAAACAATAAATGTTTTTTAATTTTAATTTTACAAATAAATATGTGACGTGCATTTGTATTCAGTCAATACTTTTATAAAACTACCTTTCACTGCAATTACAGCTGCAAGTCTTTTTGGGGATGTCTCCACCAGCTTTGCACATCTTAAGAGTGACATTTTTGCCCATTCTTTGAAACATAGCTCAAGCTCTGTCAGATTGGATGGAGAGCGTCTGTGAACAGCAATTTTCAAGTCTTGGCACTGTTTCTAAATTGGATTTAGGTCTGGACCTTGGGCCATTCCAACACAGAAATATGGTTTGATCTAAACCATTCCATTGTAGCTCTGGCTTTAGGTTTAGGGTCGTTGTCCTGCTGGAAGGTGAACTTTCTTTCAAGTCTTTTGCAGTCTCTAACAGGTTTTCTTCTAAGATTGCCCTTTATTTGGCTCCAACCAGCTTCCCTGTCCCTGCTGAAGAAAAGCATCCCCACAACATGATTCTGCCACCACCATGTTTCACGGTGGGGATGGTGTGTTGTGTTTTTTTTTTTGCCCCGTATAGAGTTTTGCTTTTAGGCCAAAAAGTAAAATTTTGGTCTCATCGGACCAGAGCACCTTATTCCACATGTTTGCTGTGTCCCCCACATGGCTTCTCGCAATTTGCAAATGGGACTTCTTATAGATTTCTTTCAACAATGGCTTTCTTCTTGCCACTTCTCCATAAAGGCCATATTTGTGGAGTGCACAATTAATAGTTGTCCTGAGGACAGATTCTTCCACCTGAGCTAGGGATCTCTGCAGCTCTTCTGGAGTTGTCATGGGCCTCTTGGCTGCTTCTCTGATTAATGCTCTTCTTGCCCGGCCTGTCAGTTTAGGTGAATCCCATGAGTTGGTAGGTTTTCAGTTGTGCCATACTCTTTTCATTTTCGGATCATGGATTGAACAGCGCTCATAGCTTGGGATATTTTTTTTAGAACCTCATCCTGCTTTAAACTTCTCCACAACTTTATCCCTGACCAATCTGGTGTGTTCCTTGGACTTCTGATGCTGTTTGTTCACTAATGTTCTTTAACAAACCTCTGAGGGCTTCACAGAACAGCTGTATTTATACTGAGATTAAATTACACACGGGTGGACTCTATTTACTAATTGGGTGACTTCTGAAGGCAATTGGTTCCACTAGATTTTAGATATGTATTTGTAAGAAACGTGGAAAACCATTTATTATTTTCCTTCCACTTCACGATTATGTGCCACTTTGCGTTGGTCTATCACATAAAATCCATTTAAGTTTTTGTTTGTAACATGTCAAAATGTGGAACATTTTAAGGTGTATGAATACTTTTCAAGGCACTGTACATGTTTGTATACCAAAATGTCGCTAGATGTAAATGAAAAAAAATGTGTATTCTATTTCTATGTATTCATTGTTTTATATAACGTTTATTATCTATTGATTTAAACTGAGCAAAATTATAAATGCAACACTTTGTGTTTGCCCCTATTTATCATGAGCTGATCTCAAAGATCTATGACTTTTTCTATGTACACAAAAGGCCTATTTCTCTCAAATATTCACAAATCAGTGTTAGTGAGCACTTCTCCTTTACCGATATAATCCATCCACCTCACAGATGTGGCATATCAAGATGTTGATTAGACAGCATGATTATTGCACAGGTGTGCCTTAGGCTGGCCGCAATAAAAGGCCACTCCAAAATGTGCAGTTTTATCACACAGCACAATTCCCCCAATGTCACAAGTTTTGAGGGAGCGTGCAATTGGCATGCTGACTGCAGGAATGTCCATCAGAGCTGTTGCCCTTGAATTAAATGTTAATTTCTGTAGCATAAGCTGTCTCCAAAGGTGTTTCAGAAAATGTGTCAGTACATCCAACTGGCCTCACAACCGCAGACCATGTGTAACCACACCAGCCCAGGACCTCCACATCCAGCATCTTCACCTCCAAGATCATCTGAGACCAGCCACCCATACAGCTGCTGCAACAATTGATTTGCATAACCAAAGAGTTTCTGCACAAACTGTCAGAAACCGTCTCAGGGAAGCTCATCTGCATGCTCGTCGTCCTCATCGGGGTCTCAACCTGACTGCAGTTTGTTATTGTAACCGACTTGAGTGGGCAAATGCTCACATTCAATTGCGTCTGGCACTTTGGAGAGGTGTTCTCTTCACAAATGAATCCAGGTTTTTACTGTACAGGGCAGATGGCAGACAGCGTGTATGGCATTTTGGGTGAGCGGTTTGCTGATGTCAACATTGTGGATCGAGTGGCCCATGGTGGCGGTTGGGTTATGGTTTGGGCAGGCGTATGCTATGGACAACAAACACAGGTGCATTTTATTGATGGTATTTTGAATGCACAGAGATACCGTGATGAGATCCTGAGGCCCATTGTTGTGCCATTCATCCACGGCCATCACCTCATGTTGCAGCATAATAATGCACGGCCCCATGTTGCAAGGATCTGTACACAATTCCTGGAAGCTGAAAACATCCCAGTTCTTGCATGGCCAGCATATTCACCAGACATGTCACCCATTGAGCATGTTTGGGATTCTCTGGTCTGATCGGCGTATACGACAGCGTGTTCCAGTTCCTGCCAATATCCATCAACTTCGCACAGCCATTGAAGAGGAATAGACCAACATTCCACAGGCCACAATCAACAACCTGATCAACTCTATGTGAAGGAGATGTGCTGCATGAGGCAAATGGTGGTCACACCAGCTTCTGACTGGTTTTCGGCCTCCCCAATACAGTAAAACTGCACATTTTAGAGTGGACTTTTATTATGGCCAGCCTAAGGCACATCTTTGCAACAATCATGCTGTCTAATCAGGATCTTGATATGCCACACCTGTGAGGCGGATTATCTCGGCAAAGGCGAAGTGCTCACTAACACAGATTTGTGGACAATATTTAAGAAAAAAATGTACCTTTTGTGTACATAGAAAAAGTCGTAGACCTTTGAGCTCAGCTCATGATAAATAGGGGCAAACACAAACGTTTTGCGTTTGTAATTTTGTTCAGTGTATGAAGATCCACATCCATTTTAATCTAGACAAATCAGGGTTAGATACACAATTACCTTCAACCCATACCTGCTATTGTTAAACATTCTTTTATACTCACTGAAAAACATAATTTTGCAACTTTATGTTTGCTGGTTTCTGAAGAAATAGCAGTAAATGGGCTGCACTTGTGACTGAATATGAATATTCTGCTATTTGCTCTAACATTTATATCTGGACCCTATGACAAAGTGAAGTCCTTTTCGCTTTGTAAATTGTTACAATATTGGCAGCCTACCTACCACAGAGTATTTCTAGGATATTCTTCGTAATTGTGTTCAGATAAACAAATATTTTTTTTGTGCATTTAATTGCACATGTATTGCATATAAGGCTCTACCGTCCCGACTGGCTGAAAACAATATACTCTATACCCTCGTTCAACAAAGATCTAATTAAATGCTAACTATTTAGTACAGTAACCCATACCAGCCAATCCAACTTTGGCCCAGTACAAGATACTGTAGAATAGATCCTGATTAGCTGGTTTGGGTAACTTTGGGCAAACAAATAATCGCTGCTATAGAATTAACACTGCTTTATTTATTTTTTTAAATTGTCCCCCCCAGTTACATAGTTATGTATTATCTTTAAATTCTGACGCCTCGCAGAAGCTGTGTCACCCTGAGGATAGGGTTGGCTTAAATAGTTATGTCGTTTTAAATAGACTTTAAATAACAAACAAATTAAAGTCCAACTCCAGCTAACACTTTTCCAAGCTACACACGATCAGAATATCGTACAAAAAATACTGCAATCAAAACGATCGTACGATAATCTGATAGGTAGTACAGCGCTTTTATCCCAAATTTCTTGAAGGAACAAACACAAAAAAAAGATCATACGATTTTCATTTAATCAGTACAGTTTTTGTCCGAAAATACAATACAAATACATTATATCACTTCTGATTTTCTTTTGTTCTGTCTTACGAGAATTTTTGTACTTTAGTAACCTACTTGTTTTCGATATGAGACTAGCAAGCAAAAAATCCGATAATCGCATTGTGTGTACTAAGCTTTATAAGCATCCTCAGCAGTTTTATTTTTTTATCCCAAACCTGTAGCTACCATGTTTGCTGGACAGCAGAAAGACAAATTGTTGTTAATGCTAATGACTGACCATATAATATACATGATGTATTTTTTATTTATTTTTTGCCCATAGTTCCACTATAAGAACAAGAACTAGGCTAGTTATCACATTTCTGGTAATATGGCATTTTTTTTTTTATCTGGCAATTTTTCAGCAAGGATATTAACTGAGGTTGTCTGCTATAGAGAGACTCTCTCAGGGGAAAGTCTACAAACCTGTGTGTGACATTCCATCATGAAAATATGGAAGATCAAGCATATAAAATGTAAGTCACATTTCCTTTTCGGGAAACATTACAATGATAAGTGAAGGTATTCTCAGTCAAAATGCACTACTGTTTCCCTTTAAATCAGGAATAGTAATACAGGGCCAGATCCACAACCAGCGGGCTTAACTTAAATGTTTCGATTTAAGTTACACCGCCGCAAAATTTCTACCTAAGTGCCCGATCCACAAAGCACTTACCTAGAAATTTGCAGCTGTGTAACTTAAATCTGTCCGGCGCAATGGGGCGAGTCCCATTTAAATTAGGCGCGCTCCCGCGCCGGACGTACTGCGCATGCTCCCGACGTGCTTTGCATTACGTTACGTTGCGCCGAGTTTTGTGAATCGCGACGGGTAAAAAAGAGATGCGCGGGAAAAATATTTTTAAAAAAAAAAAATTGACAGCGACGCAGGAAAGAAGGGTATATTTTTATATGGTGTACTAAGTTTACACTTTGTAAAAGCAGCCCTAATTTTGCGATGGCAAACTAACACTTACGGAGAATTAACGACGGAGATCCACAAAGGTTTTTCCCTTAAGTGCTAATTTGCATACCCGACGCGGAATTTCGACGAGAAATGCAACCAGCGGCGGCCGCGGTACTGCATCCTAAGATCCGACAGTGTAAAACTATTACACCTGCCGGATCTTAGGGATATCTATGCGTAACTGATTCTATGAATCAGCCGCATAGATAGAAACAGGGATATGACGGCGTATCACTTTTGTGGATCTGGCCCACAGTTTCTATTTACCACACTTTATAAAATGTCTTACAGGAGTGATGGCCATTGACAACCTTTCAAGGCTTGGGTTTTAAAATATTTCTCTCACAGTATGATACAATTTATAAAGAATTCTTACTTGGACCTGACTGATCAACATAGAGGAAGGAAAAGTGGAGAGAATGCAGAAACCTACCTATAGACTGCTTTAGGCCCCTTTCACACGAACGTTCCCATCAGGTCCGTTTTTCAGGCAGACCCAATCAGAACCTCAGTTTTCCTCAATGAAGCAGCAGGTGAAAATAGATGTGTCCATTTACACCTGCCTACATCCAACCCAATGGCAGTCGGGTGTAAGGCCCCATACAAAGGGGCGGGCTCTGTCGGAGTCTGCCTACTCATCGAGGAATCTGTCCACTGTGCAGGTAGATGGCTGGTTTGTGTCTGCTCCAATTAAAACAGAGAAAAATGGTGGCACATCCAGAAATAAAATCAAAGAAGTTTATTGAAAGTCCATAAAATCAAGAGAACATGACGTACATCAATCAATTCAATAAGGTGCTCAGTGGACGTGTTTTACACAAAGGTGCTTACACATCAGTGATAAGTAAGCACCTTTGTGTGAAACGTGTCCACTGAGCACCTTATTGGATTGATTGATTGATTAATGTCATGTTCTCTTGATTTTATGGACTTGAAATAAACTTTATTCATTTTATTTCTGGGTGTACCGCCATTTTTCTCTGTTTCAATTGGATTTCTCTGGCTGTGGACCAGGCAGGCACCCGGATTCTTCCAGCAGCTCATCAGATCCTTAGGCTGGGTTCACACTTGTCCGACAAATGCTCCAACATTGGGAGCTCATGTCACATGACGTGTGAAAATCGATGTTTCCCTATGGGAGCCGTCCTAACTGGTCTGACACAAGTCGGTCCGACTTTGAAATTGCTCCCTGCACTACTTTGGTCCAACTTTGATCCTAATTCAGCCCATTGAATATCACTGAAGTCGCATCAAAATAGGATCCTTGCCATTCGACTTTTGACATCTGACATGGTGATTACAGCAGCAGTAAAAGGAATTTATGTCACACTGGGATTGTTTTGATTGATCAAGGGACAAGTCATACTATTACAAAATCGGATTGAAGTAGTATCCTGTTTATTCAAGTTGGATGGATGTAGGACTGATGTTGCAGAGCAAATTAGGATGAAAGTCGTATGAGGCCGGGTTCACACTGGTCCGACAAAGACTCCGACATTGGGAGCTCATGTCGCATGATGTGTGAAAATCAATGTTTCCATATGAGAGGCGTCATAACTGGTCCGACACAAGTCAGTCCGACTTTGAAAATGCTCCCTGTACTACTTTGGTCCAACTTCAGCCCATTGAATATCATTGAAGTCGGATCAAAGTAGGATCCTTGTCCTAACCATCTGACTTTTGACATCCGACATGGTGATTACAGCAGCAGTAAAAGGAATTTATGTCACACTGGGATTGTTTTGATTGGTCAAAGGACAAGTCAGACTATTACAAAATCGGATTGAAGTAGTATCCTGGTCATTTAAGTTGGATGGATGTAGGACCAATGTAGCACAGATGTAGGACTGATGTCGCAGAGCAAATTAGGATGAAAGTCGTATGACTGTCTTGTCGTATCAGTGTGAACCCAGCCTGACTGTCGTGTAGTATCAGTGTGAACCCAGCCTGACTGTCGTGTAGTATCAGTGTGAACCCAGGCTAACATGTCTTTGAGCTCTGTGCACCCAGCTCTTTCCCTTGTGTCTGCTCCACTCATGCAGAACGGATACAGGCACAGCCCGCTCTCCTTTATGGGCGGTCAGATGTAAACGAACCACCTCTCTATTTACATCCGGTTTCCATCCGATCCGAGCCGATCCACCAGATGGATGAGGAACAGATCACCTTCTCCAGTTTTCATAAACATGGGAGAGTGATACTCTCTTAGGCCTCGTACACACGACCGAACATGTTTGCTGAAACTGGTCCGCGGACATGTACGGGCGACCGGACCAGATTCCCGGCCGAGCGGACAGGTTTCCAGCGCATAAATGTTTCTTAGCATGCTAAGAAACATGTCCGCTGGAAGCCTGTCTGTCGGACATGTTCGGTCGTCTGTATGACTCACCGGACATGTCCGCTCGGCCGAAAGCCCTCGCATGCGTCGAAGTGATTCGACGCATACGTGGAAGCATTGACCTTCCAGAGTCGCGCACGTCGCCGCGTCATCGGCGCGGCCACGTCACCGCGTATCCTGTCCGCGGGGAATTTGGTCTGATGGTGTGTACAGCCATCAGACCAAATGATCCCAGCGGACATGTCCGATGAAAACGGTCCGCGGACCGTTTTCATCGGACATGTTTGCCCGTGTGTACGAGGCCTTACTGTAAATACAAGATACACAAATAAATTACAAAAATCTGAAAAATTGGAGGAAAAAAATCTAGAGGAATATTTTCCTGGCAAAAAAGTTCCCTCTGTGTTTGAACATCGGTCTACTCTGTGGAGAACAGAATGCACAAGTTGCATGATTCTTTGTAAGCTGGACACTTTAGCACATACTCAATAAAATAATCCCATCTGCCTGGAAATCAGATTAATCTGATTGCACAATACATTTGCATCTCTGTTTAGAAATTCAGTGGCTACATTAGGCAAGCTGTGGATATTATTAGCGCAAGTTTATTCAGACTGACAAGGAAGCATAGCTGAGTATTTTTTTTTTCAGGAGCACCGTACATAAAAGAACTCATTTGCATAGGAGAATTATAGCCCATTCCATGGAAAAAAAAAAGTAATCATTCTTTTTATTGCAGTGATTGGTATAAAATTAGCTAAACTTGTGTTATACATTACATTGTCAAAAATATAAATAGTTTCTGTCAAATATGTTATTCCTCCATCTACAGAGAAATTACTGATTGGAAACAGCAGCAAGTAACAAGCTGGCATCAACTGGTTTCCGCTGTTTGAAATGTATCCGCTTCAACAACAACAGGGTGCAAATTCACTTGAGATTTATTTACATCAAGCTACAGAAATGTGAAACACGGCAGCCAGTCAAGTTAACCTTTAGAAATGAACGTTTCTCTAAATCACGTCAGCAAATATGTCTCACGGCAGGACAGGGTTCTACATGAAAAGATTAATCCAGAAAAGAAAAAAGAGGGCAAAGTGTAGGAAAATTCCCATGAAGACTATTGCACTTTCCATACAGAGATGACGCCTAAGACCTGACCACACTCCACTCAATGAATGCGACCATCACATATTAACTTAGGTCTTTATTTACAACAAATAACATGTCAACAACATTACCGCTGCTTTTCAATTTGGCCCTTTCTTTCTGGAGTTATTTCCATCTGTCATTTTAATGCCATTCATGTTACACAACTCCCAGGATACGGGCTACCCACCAGCTGCATGGCATGATGACTCTGCATGCTGAGCGGCACCCCTGATAGTTGTATGGCCATGGATAGTAGCCAAGAAGAGGTTCACAGATTCTCTGGCACTGGGTGTAACTTCTTCTACATTCAATGCAGCATATGCCTTGATGGTCCAGCATGGGGTCAAAAGTCATGCCACCTTCTCCTTCCAGCTGTCATAAAAAAAAACCAATATGATTATTATGATCTCTAGTTGTGTCATGCAAACATGAGGATGTTCAATAAATTATGCAATTTTGTGTTTACATGGCTGAAACAATAAATTAGATACAAATATTTCAGATAAATATGCAAATTTTGGAGCGTGTACTGGGCTGGAGTGTGTCATACAGAGTACCTGCTGTCTAGGAGGAATATTTAAAGCTAAGCGCCAGGTACTATCTTTACTGCATGCTTACATTGGTCCAAGCTGGACCTATGTAAAAAAAAAAATCAATAGGCTGGTTGTACAGAAGTTGGGCAACCAGCCTGCCCATAGATGGAAAGAAATTCGTCCAGTCCCTTCTGAACTGGCCAAAATTTTGATCCATCTAAGGCCAGCTTAAGACCCCTTTCACACTGTGGTGTTTTTCATGCGCTTTTGGGCTGAAGTGCCTGAAAAATGGCCTCCCTGCAGTGTCAGAGGCAATGCGCTGGCAGGACGTTAAAAAATGTCCTGCAAGCAGCATCTTATGAGCGGTGTATACACCGCTCCTTCACTGCTCTTGTCCATTGAAATGAAAGGGCAGAGCGGCCCACCCGCCGGCAAAGCGCCACTATGCGGGTGATTTTAACCCCTTTTCGGCCGCAAAAGTTACAGTAAAGTGCCGCTAAAAATAGTGGCGCGTTTACCCCCCGCTAGCCGCCGAGAAAGGGTTAAAACCACCACAGAGCGCCAAAGGTGCTTTGCCAGCGGTATAGCCACGGTGCCCATTGATTTCAAGGGGCAGGAGCGGTGGAGGAGCAGTATACCCTCGGGGCTTTCACACTGGAGAGACAGCAGCGGCTGTTTCAGGGCGCTTTGCAGGCGCTATTTTTAGCGTTTTAGCGCCTGCAAAGCGCACCAGTGTAAAAGCGGTCTAAGACCCCTTTTACACTGAGTACAGAGTTTTTTAAGCGCTTTTGCGTTAAAAAAAGCACCTGTAAAAGACTCACGAAAACTGCTTCCCATTAAAGGGGTTGTAAAGGTACAATTTTTTTCCCCCTAAATAGCTTCCTTTAGCTTAGTGCAGTCCTCCTTCACTTACCTCATCCTTTAATTTTTGCTTTACCTTTACAACCCCTTTAAATTAGATGCTTTCACACTGGGGCGGCATTTTTGGAGCACGTTTGGAGAGCTAAAAAAAAGCACCTCAAAAGCGCCCCTCTTCATTGAAATGAATGGAAAGCTCCTCAAAAGCACCTTAAAAGCTCTTTAAAAGCGTTCAGTGTTTTACTGGCAGTTTAGAAGCGCCTCAGTGTGAAAGGGGTGTTAAAATCATTGTACTACAGTGATAATTGCAAACTTTCAGGCCCTGTGCAATGCAGCTGTCCCACTGCACAAAACCCACAGGGGGTCATTTGCACACCACTGCCGTCATTCACAGAATGCGTTGTATTTTCTTTATTATCAAAGAATCAACTGGACAAATTGAATAGGAGGGGTGATAATATCACAATCTCCACCTCAACCAATCAAAGAACACCTTGTATGCATGGAAAAAAGGTGCTCTGTGAATGGCAGCAGTGTTAAGCAAGCAAACCCATGTCGTCAGTGTGCATAGGGTAATCCACTCGGCACAGTACTCAGGAGACAGTGGTTATCACTGTAGTAGTGCCGACTACTACAGTGATTGTCGGCTTCCTCTCAAGTATGACATATGGCACGGCGTGATGACGTCACTCCCGCGCATGCACGTGGGAACTGCTATTGACGGCACAGGACTCTGAAGGAGCAGCTCAGGCATGACGTTCCTTCACATGACATCACATGTGCCACTGACATCACTGGCCCATTCACAATTAAATATCCCCTAAAAGGTGCACAATTAGGACATATTTACTGTACCTACAGTATAGGTAGGCCTTATTATAGGCTTACCTATAGGTAAATATCAACCATGGGAGTTTACCTCCACTTTATAATGCAAAGCTACGGTACAGGATACCAAACAAGATAAAGTACAAATGTTGTTTATGTTTCTGGAATAATAATAAAAAATAATAAAAAAACAATTAGAACAGCATCACAGTTTGTACATTTTGGCCTTGGTGCTGCTTCCCTTAACCTTTGGCAAGCCCCACAAGTATCATTATAGTAAATGTTTTCCGGCTTGTGCTATCTAATTCTCATTTTATATTCTAAAGATTTATGTTTTCCTAGCTTTATATTCTTTCTCTAAACAGCCATAATGACATTCATGTTTTAAAGTGATCCTGTCACAAGGTAAAAAAAAAAAAGTAAAAGCTGCCTGTAAAATAAGAAGCGTTGTACTTATCTGTGTGATGGACCATGACTCAAAAGCGTCATGAGACTTGCAGTTGTGTTGGATAGTGTGCCCCCTGCTGGGCGCTGTGGATCCTCCCATCCACTCCTACCTCACTACAGTGGCCCAGATTCAAGAAGCAATTGCGCCCGTGTAACCATAGGTTACACGGCGCAATTGCTTACTTGCTCCGGTGTAACGAGTGCTCCTGATTCAGGAACCTCGTTACGCCGACTGCAGCCTAAAATCTGCGCGGCATAAGGCTCTTATGCCACGCAGATTTTAGGCTGCATTCTTGCGTGGGCCGCTAGGGGGCGCTCCCATTGTGATCAGCGTGTAGTATGCAAATTGCATACTACCACTGATTCACAAACTTGCGAGGGCCCTGCGCAAGCCAGGTACGGAGTTTCCGTACGGCAACTTTAGCGCAAGGCTGCCCCTTCTAATAGTAGGGGCAGCCAATGCTAAAGTAGATTAGAATTAGAATTAGAATTTCACGTCGTTTGCGTAAGTGATTCGTGAATGGCGCTGGACGCCATTCACGTTCACTTTGAAGCAAATGACGTCCTTGCGACGTCATTTGCCGCAATGCACGTCGGGAAAGTTTCCCGACGGAGCATACGCTGTACGCTCGGCGCGGGAGCGCGCCTAATTTAAATGACCGTAATTGAAAGAGAAAACTTACTTATTTACAAAAAAATTTACAGAAAAAAATAAAAACTTAATTTTTTTTCAAAATTTTCAGTCTTTTTTTAGTTGTTGCGCAAAAAAAAATTGCAGAGGTGATCAAATACCACCAAAAGAAATCTCTATTTGTGGGGAAAAAAGGACGCCAATTTTGTTTGGGTACAGTGTAGCATGACCACGCAATTGCCATTCAAAGTGCGACAGTGCTGAAAGCTGAAAATTGGCTTGGGCGGGAAGGTGCGTAAGTGCCTGGTATGGAAGTTGTTAAAGAATTCATACAAATGTAAGCAGACAATGTGAATGAACATGACATGAGTACTATGTGTTATAATTGCAAATTAAAACAGTTCCTTGACTGGGGAAAAAGAGACTCAATTTGACAAGGCGACCTATATGAGATGATTGTCTCGGTTATTGTGTCTGCATTTCTGGGAAGAACACAAAGCACTTTGGTGAAATCATCTAACTAAGCTCTCAGCTTGAGTGATATGAAGAACAGAGCATTACACAGCGGTACACAAAAATAACACCGGCAGAGGCGGCACATGGGAAAACAAAGGAAAACAGCAAGGGACATAGTGGCAGAGTAAAGGCAAGAGGGACTCCACTAATGTAGTCATCATCGCATGTGTGAAAGCAGGAAGAAAGCGATCACATAATGCCAGCGTCTCACAAAAACACTGCTGTTTAATATAACAGATAAACTCTACAAGGGAAATGAGCACACTGGTTATATGTTCTGAGTTGATAATCACATTGTTTAAATACTTTATTCTATTAAAGTTGCCCTTTAAGTTACCTTACCAGCCTGCATGAAGAAACTCTTAATATGTCACAATAAAGAGCAACAGCATAAAAAAATGCACCTTTTATTATTAAAAAAATCAGTCCTTGAGCTCCAATCAGATGACATTGCCTAGGCTGATGTAATGCCAATGGTCTGTTGCAGGGTGGAAAGAAAGAACATTGCTTGATTCTCCCATCTGCACAGTAAGGCCCAGATTCTCAAAGGCGTTACGACGGCGCAACACCATTTGCGCCGTCGTAAGTCCTAATCTGGCCCCCGGGTATCTATGCGACTGGTGCTTAGAATCAGTTACGCATAGATACCCATTAGATCTGACAGGCGTAAGGCTCTTACGCTGTCAGATCTTAAATGCAATTTTTTTTCCCGCCGCTAGGTGTCGCCAACGTCGTTTTCCCCGTCGCTTATGTAAATTAGCAAATTACGACGATTCCCGAACATACGCGCGCTCGACGCAGAGAATTTACGACGTTTCCGTAGCCTTTGCGACACGTAAAGTTGCCCCTGGGTCTATGAGGCGCAGCCAATGTTAAGTATGGCCGTCGTTCCCACGTCGAAATTTAAAAAATCTACGTCGTTTGCGTAAGACGTCCGTGAATGGCGCTGGACGCCATTTACGTTAACGTCTAAGCAAATGACGTTGGTGCGACGTCATTTAGCGCAATGCACGTCGGGTAATTTACCCGACGAAGCATGCGCAGTACGCAAGTTTACAGGTAAGTGTTCTGAGAATCAGGCACTAACGCTGTAAACCTGCGGCGGTGTAACGTAAATCACATACGTTACACTGCCCAGGAGCAACGTAATTATATGTGAATCTGGGCCTAAGTATTGATGTGAGGAATCCATCCAGCAGCGTTATTGTGTTCTGCCGGCGGAGAGCCTATCCTCCCGACAGAACACAGCGACTAGTGTTGCCGGCTATAGCCAGCGGCACTAATCATTCAGGAAAATCCCAACAGACTGGTTGTATACAACCAATCAACAGATCGACTTGTGTTGACCAAGGTGCCCATACGTGGATTAAAATTCTACTGGTCCCTGCTGAACTGTCTGATTTTCAATCCGTGTATGGCTGGCTTAAAGTGGGTGTAACCCTAAAAAAATAAAACTAAGATCCTGTTCCTTTATGGCATGCTCTATAGAATAGTGCTTGTACTGTGTAATTTTTCTCTTCCTATCATGTATTATACCTGGTTGGTCCTGCCAGTTGCTGCGTCCCCCAGTTTGTGCTGACCACGGTAATCATGGCTGCTGATCCATGATTACCATGGTCAGTTTACAAGCCTTCGTCATCTGCTGCTCTGCTGTGACAGTCTCTTCCCTCCCCTCTCCCTCCCTGTAGAGCATGACAGCGGCTCTCCTCCCCCACCCCTCCCACCACTATTCAGCTGCACAATGCAGAAAATATATAGGTACCCCCACTGGTTTATGCTGCCATTAACGATTGTGTATATGTTTTTTTAAAACAAAAAAGCTAAATACCTTTTTCCACACCACTGCTGTGTGGTCACATGATCCCCCTGTGCTGGCCAGCTGATGTCACAGGGGAATATTGGCCCCTCCCACTGATCCCCCTCCCCAGATCAGGGAAGATGAGGGAAGGGGGATCACATGACCGAATAGCTGCGGTGTGAGAAAAGGTATTTAGCCTTTTCATTAAAAAAAAACACACTATTGTTAATGGCAGCATGCTCTGGAGGGGATACATGTGACCTTGCAAACACTTTGGACCAGATTCACAGAGATCTGCGGCGGCGTAACGTATCGTCTTTACGTTACACCGCTGCAAGTTTTCAGCGCAAGTGCCTGATTCACCAAGCACTTGCGTGTAAACTTACGGCGGTGTAACGTAAAGCCGTCCGGCGCAAGCCCGCCTAATTCAAATGGGGCGTGTACCATTTAAATTAGGCACGCTCCTGCGCCGAACGTTCTGCGCATGCTCCGTGTGAAAATTTACCACCGTGCTTTGCACGAAATTACGGCGCCCCGACGTATTTTTTGAACGGCGACGTGCGTTACATCGTTTCGTATTCCTGGACGTCTTACGCAAAAAAAAAAAAAAAATTGAAATTCGACGCGGGAACGACGGCCATACTTTAACATGGCTGTTCTAAATGTAAGCCATGAAAAAGCAGGCTTATAATTGCGACGGGAAAAACCAACTAGCGACGACGTAAGAGAATGCGACGAACGCGCGTACTTCGTGGATCGCCGTAAACAGCTAATTTGCATACCCGACGCTTGAAAACAACGCGAACTCCACCCAGCAGCCGCCGGAAAATTACACCTAAGATCCGAAGGTGTACGAAGCTGTACGCCTGTCGGATCTTAGCCAAAAGCCGTCGTATCTTTGTTTGTGAATGATAAATAAAGATACGACGCAGCAAATTTGAAAGTACGCTGGAGTATCAGCAGATACTCCAGCGTACTTATTCTGTGAATCTGGCCCTTTAAGGCCCCGTACACACGGACGGACAATCCGGTGAAAACGGTCTGCCGGACCGTTTTCAGCGGACATGTCCGCCCGGAGATTTCTGTCTGATGGTTGTACACACCATCAGACAGAAATCCGCGCGTAAACAATACGCGGGGACGTGGGCGGCCCTGGAAGTTCAAAGCTTCCACGCATGCGTCGAATCAGTACGACGCATGCGAGGGATGGCGGTCGGTCGGACGGACGTGTCCAGTGAGTCTGTACAGACGACCGAACACGTCCAACAGACAGGTTTCCAGCGGACAGATTTCTTAGCACGCTCGGGCCTACACACGACCGGATCTGTCTGCTGAAACTTGTCCGTCGGACCAGTTTCAGCGGACAGATCCGGTCGTGTGTACGGGGCCTCAGTCTCTTCTCACCCTGTGATCAGACTGCAACAGCAAGACTCAAGGTTTACACATCTGCATTTACGTGGCATCTGAGCCAGCGTACCTTGATCTTTGGTGGTGAACTTAAAGATTATAGATGGCTGCAAAATAATGGTGCATTTTTGTGCACTTATTTTGCATTGTATTAAGTTAGGCAGCCCATTCATGCACATCAATGCTCCAAAATGTTTCCATATTTTGCAGCTGCACACATGTAACCTGCACACTGGGCACCACTAATCAAGATGTTGACCCTGGATTATGTCTGGACAAAAATGGAGACCTCCTTCTGGAAAAAAAAGGCATTTTTGAGAGGGGTACTGTGATGTCTGTGAGAGGTAATATACTGTATATCGGTGTCACACTTTCACATTGCTTAGTATGCACTTAACATGATTAAATATATCTGATGCTAGGCACACTTTAAAGGTGAATTCACACATGTATTCCGTAGCAATGTATTATCACGTGCGTGGCACCATGTGTTCATGTGCATAGTGTTAAGTCACTCTTTTCATTCTAAATGGGCTGCTAACCCATCACAACAGGCAAGAAAGTGTCCAAGTGTAGTATGGGAATTTGTGGTGCACTGCATTGTGTGTTGACATGCCATTCACAATACATGTTAAAGCACTGCGATTGGCCTGATGCTATGACGCACATTCTGGTAATGTATAATAAAACATGCACTTTAACGTATGTTGCGGCAACACACACCAGCTATGAATAAGCACTGCATGAGAGTGTGAAACGCGTTAGACCTTTTCCTGATTTTTTTGCTGTGACATATCCATGTTGTGACCAGTTTTTATTAAAAGGAACACATTTTTATTTTTGGAGTGCGGCCGTCCCGGTTTTTTCATATACATTTTTAACTTTGGCCCCAAGACAAATAATGCAGCCATATTTTTGCAGATGGATCACTATTGTCAGCAATGGAACTGTTCAAATTGGTGTGATGCCGACTTTGCGAGGACACGTTGATTCGAAAAAAAGTTTCTGTACTATTTTTTTTTGCGAATTCAGGCCGACTTTGGCCCGTAGGCCTTGTGTTTGATACATGTGGCCTAGACTGTGACTATGAGATAAGGAACCATTTTCTGTATCAATGACAGAAGTGCACGCAAAAAATCTCTGTAATAAAAAAAATCTTCCTCTTGTTAAACCCCCAACCCCCTCCTGTTAGAAATGTAGCCTTTCTAAAGACATACAGTATATATTGGCCCGGATTCAGATAGAATGGCGTAACTATATGCGGGCGTAGCGTATCTCATATACGCTACACCGCAGTAACTTTGAGAGGCAAGTAGTGTATTCAGAAAGAACTTGCACCCGAAGTTACGGCGGCATAGCGTATATGGGCCGGAGTAAGCCTGCATAATTCAAAGTAGGCTGGTAGGGGGCGTGTTGTATGGAAATGATTCGTGACCCCACGTAAATGACGCGCCTAACGAACGGCGCGCGCATGCTCAGTATCACGTCGAATTTTCTCCGTAAATTACGCCGGCTCAATGCTTAGTCGACGTGAACGTAACCTACGCCCATTCACGTGCGACTTACGCAAACGACGTAAAATACGACGCTTTTCCGACGTCCATACCTTAACATGACTTACCCCTGCTTTATGAGGGGTAAAGTTACGCCGGTCGTACGCCTTACGTAAACAGCATATTTTAATACGCCGGGCGCAAGTACGTTCCTGAATCGGCATATCTAGCTCATTTGCATATTCAACGCGGAAATATACGGAAGCGGCCAGCGGAAATATGTACCCCAAGATACGACGGCGTAAGAGACTTACGTCAGTCGTATCTTGGACAAAATCTAACGTAAATGCCTTTCTGAATAGGCGTATAGATGCGACGGCGCAGATTTGGACTTACGACGGCGTATCTGGAGATACGCCGTCGTAAATCCTTTCTGAATCCGGGCCAACATCTTTCAGGAAGAGCTGAGCTACACTGGAAATGTTCTTTTTGTGGAGTCAAAAATCTACTACCCATAGCAGCCACAACAATCCCACCAATGGAAAGATATGGATTGTAAGAGCGTTTGTGATAACAGATCCTGGGGAAGAAAGCCAGTATAGCTGAGTTTATAGACTTTTATATAACTTGCAGTTCTTTTATATTTCACAATCCATTGCAAACATTTTCACAAGCAATCTTGGCTGGTTTTCAGTCAATCAAAACTCACCTGTCCAGCCCTGACCCAAACACTGCACCAGAAAAGACAAATGCTTCTATTTGGCTTTCAGTGTCATACAGCTTTCTTTCTTTTTTTGTAAAATAAACTTTAATTTAAGAAGTTGTTGTACCATAAAGTGCAATGTCAGTGTTCTCTCCTGTCTTGCACTTGTGGCTAGATTTTAAGGAATGATTGGAAGAACAATACTTTATTGAAAGGCCTGACAAGAACTCCTGCAGGGAACGAATACTGATGAAATCTTGAAATGTGAGCTTGCTTTAAATACTCAAATGACATTGATCAGAAAACCAAGCCAGCGCAATATTGATTTTCCGCAAGGCATATCTAGTTTACATTTCTCAAGATTGTACTGTAAAGTGTATGTCTTTTTTTTTAATACTTTTTTAGCGAAAAAAAAAAGCCAACTTTAAACTCCCTTTAACGTACATTAGATTACTACAGCATTTCTTGAGCAAAAGAAAAGGAAAAGTAGTGTGTACGCATCAAAGAATTCACAATTTAAATTACTGTTTTTCAGAACATTGTACACCTTGAAAAGCAGAAAATGCATAGCAATCTTTAGAAAAGAACTGTTATGGAAATTGCTTACTACGTGGGCTTCATGTAAAGTGCTGTTTGTAGAACAGAAGTGTATGGCGGTACTATCAGTAGTATTTAGAATGAGTAGACTATCATCTAAATGTTTAACTCTTTTTTTTACTGCAAATACTCCAAGTTTGTATTCTTCTGCATGAATTTGGATAAAATGTGTACTTTTGCCACTATAGCTGGTGACTGTAAAATAATATTAAATAATAAAGAATAAATGACAAAACTCTAATATTGTGATTATTAAATATCACCTGCTTTGTGTAAACTAAAATTGCATCGGTCTTCTTCTGTGGCTTGGAATATTTGCAGTTGGTTTGCTTTGTTGAGGGCTTACTGAAGGAGCCATGATAATATATATGTAGAATATGTTTATTATTACTTGGCTTTCCATTTTAAAGGGTTTGGTAGATACTAGACCTTGAAACCAACTGATGAGTTCTTGGATATCTATTTGTGAGAGAGCTGAGCTTGTGTCCTAAGGTCTGTACTGTGGCATTATCATTCTCCTTGTTGTATTTTCAATTTATTTTATACTATGTAGGACACAAGATGTTTGTAAACTCACCAAGGTGGAAGGAAAGACCCATAACTACAGGGAAAATTTCAGAAATTAAAGCAACAAGATCTCACTGTTGGTGTGTTCAAGACGTATTGGAAGCCAAGGGCTGACTCATTCTACCAGGTTCCATCTATCAATTAGATGTCACATTGGGTATTTTGACTCTTTAAATATAAATAAACTTTATAACCTAGTTTAAATGAATATTCGCCATGGTCACATTGATTCTCCTCCTGGCCAATCAGGAAGCAGGTCTTAAGACCTGTTTCCAGATTGGCCGAAAGGAGAAACGATCCTATTGGCCTAGGAGGAGAAGAGAGGAGGAAGGAATGAAACGCACACCCGCTGTGAGCAGATGCACGAGAACCGCAGCCTGGAGGGAAACGCTGCCCACTTGATCGTGTAAGTGCGGGGTCGACCGAACGAATGACTGGCCAGCCCATGGGGGATAGGGGGGGGGGGGTTAATGCGGATTGACCCGACCGACAAGGGGGGTTGGCTGTGGGTGCATGGTTTGCTCCCCCCCCCCCAAAAAAAAACACCAGCCTCCACTGCTATGAGTGTCTAGTCTTCAGAGGGGATCTTTGCAAAGAGGTTTTGGCTAAGCTGCATGATTGTCCCAGGATGTAGGTTTTGGATTTACCCACTTGAAAACCAACAAATTGTTTGGGAAAAGAGAATTCCAAAAACAGGCAGATGTCAAGATAGGTGTAGTTGTCTGGGTAATATTTGTAGGTGGCAGGCAGGTGAAAGAAACCAAAGTGCAAGCTGAAGTTATTAAGGGTGCTGCTTGAGGCTCTAGTCTAGTAGGTCCTTATATTCTGACAACCACTGGGAGTGCAGGCAAAGAGGGAGCTTCTCTCAGCTCCATAGAAGTCAATGAGGAAGGAAAACCCATGGGTTACCCATGACTAAGCCCCATGGGCGGGGCGAAAAATGTTGAGTGTATGGCCTAGATGGAGTCTAGGCTGAGGCTGCTTCAACTCTTTACATGAGGATTTTGTGTGTTGTGCGGCTCCTGGGACTTATTTTCTTTGCTCATATACATGATTGGATCCACAGAGGCCATATAGTGAGCAACAGGAGTCTTCTCTTCACAACACCTTGAGCATAATTTAAAGATGACCCACCAGTGAAGGTACAAGCATGGGGAAATGGCTGGACGAACAGATCCTCTCAAATAAATGTTTTAACTCCTCTTTATTAGGTATGAGCATGTTTTCGATTAACTTGATTTTGCTGACTTTTTCAAAATTTTGCTCAAATTTCTCTATGCAGACTGCTAAGCCAACTTGTGTGAAAATAATCACTGAATTGATAAAACAGTAGAATAATGCAGGATCAATGTGAACATGTGTCTATAGAGGAAGAAAGGCTACACTGATAACAGTTTGAACCAGGACAGCGGCTTGGCATCATGACAAGTGGCGATATGCTAAATTCTTTTAAAACAGCAGGTTATTCCAGTAGACATGTCTCGGTTTCATGATACGCACATTTACTAGAAATGCTATGTTTGCTGTTTATGTTTGCCATAGCATCTTACATTTACTTGCTGTTTGCATGGTATGCAAATTAGAGGAAAATTTTGCATTTACCACGCATTCTAGCAGTTTAAAGTAAAGCTCATTGCATCTGCAGTTTCTGTTCAAAAGAAAAGGTCATAACAAAAGATCCTTTCTGTTCTCGAGACAGTAACTTAACAATGATATATACTTTTTCTTTTAAAAGGCATTGCTGGATTGATGTAAAGATTGTAAGGGTACAAGGTAAGATGACATGCAAGCACATATAACGGCATTATAAAGAAGCAAGGTGCAGATGCCATCCTTCCTTGGTTACAACTTGTCTTATTATGGAATGCTGGAAGGTGTCGTTTTAAAAGGATCAAAGTGTTCTAAGATTTCCAAAGAAATACAGAAAGGTGCTGAAGAATTACCACGTCCAAAATTTTGTTAAAGGTTACCTACTGCTTTTGGCACAAATTTCCTTTGATATATTTTCATTAACAAGTCTGTATATATTTATTACCAAGTTAAAAAGAAACTACGCTGCACCTGAGCACCACAAACCAAAAATGCTATATGATTTATTTTTATTATTTAAAGCAATATCCCCCATTTATCCATGTCTACATTCTTTATTTCGATGAAAAATCACTTTAAAAAACACCCATTTCTGTCTGTGGCCATCTTGAGTTATTCCCCAGTACACAAGCTTGGGATTTCCAATGGGAAAAAGTCAGTCGGAATCCCGACGGGAAAAAAGAGAGCTGGTTCTCTTTTTTTTTGCCGGCGGGTTTGGCTGTTTTCCCGTCGGAAAAACTGTGAGGGAGCATACACATGGCCGGGATTCCCGGCCAAAAGCTCTTCTTGCAGTTTTCCTGTCGGAAAACCCAGTCGTGTGTACGGAGCATAAGGGAAAATGATTCATGTAGCATTTACTTCCTGGAATCCATCTGCCCTTAGCTCATACATGTAGGCAGGAGGGTGTGTAAAGGTGAGAAAACCCCATCCTCCCCTAAAGACTCCTGGGATGTATGATCTCATTTGCCTAGGCACATAAAGCAGCAAATATAACAAATATGCTAGCATAAGGATTAAAAAATAGAGAGTGAAGTTCCGCTTTAAGTCAGGCTGAATGGTATTTGCCCACTAGTTGGTTCATAACACAGTGGTATGCATGTATTATTTGGTCAAGTGTCTTACTAAACAAAGACAGATTGGATGCGGGCGTGGGGTATTTAAGGAGGCAGAAAGAGATATGATCATAGACCATATTGACAAGGCAGAATAGTGGCTGAATATGTACTGAGAGGAACAGATGATGCACAGTGTAATCTGAACATGGTGGGGGGTGAAGGCTGAGAAGGTAAAATAAGTTGCCCAGGGACAGTTGGAAGAAGCACAGCATGAGCTGATCAAATACAGGGGAAAGGGAGAGAAAGAAGGGTAGCTGGTAATCAATAGGGGACGAAAGTGACGAAGTTGGATCTGATTGTGGACAGGGGATAAGGAGGCTGAGCATATCCTGATCATGGACCACTGGTGCAATAGCAAGAGTGGGGCTGAGCATAGTGATGGGCAGATAGAAGATTATTTAGGGCAGGGGTGTCCAAACTTTTTTCAAAGAGGGCCAGATTTGATTAAGTGAACATGCGTGAAGGGCCGACTATTTTGCCTGACATTCTTTGAACCATTAAAATTCTGCCTAAGTGTGTTCGTCTGAGCACTAATACACGCCCCAACAGGAATTCTCTTGCCTTTGTGGCTGTGTGTGGTGAAGAGATGAGCTTGGGCGTGTTATTTGGATCTACTGTATATATTTTATTTGTGGCCCCAACGAATCCCAGAGCGCTGCTTAGGACTAAGGATGAGCTTGGGCGTGTTATTTGGATATACCGTATTTATCGGCGTATAACACTCACAGGCTTACCATTGCCATGTATGCAGCCTCACCATTGCCATGAACGCAGCCTTACAATTGCCATGAATGCAGCCTTACCATTGCAACCAATGCAGCCTTACCATTGCAACCAATGCAGCCTCACATGTGCCATAAATGCAGCCTCACATGTGCCATAAATGCAGCCTTACCATTGCCATCAGTGCAGCCTGAACGATGCCCATCTGCAGCCTCGGAGGGCAGAGGGAGGGGGCGGGACGAGTGCCAACAGATTACAAACAGGAGAATGCCTTGTTTATCCTGTGGCCTCTTTAATAGACAGAACAGTCGTCCAATGGCATCCCAGGAGACGGGACTTACAATACAGACGCTGCTGAGTAAACAGGAGATTCTCTTCATGTAATCTGACGGCGCTCGTCCTGCCCCCTCCCTGTCCCCTCCAAGGCAGCGCCAATAAATACAGTATATATCTTTTGTGGCCCTGGGGGCCACAAACAATATATACATCCAAATCCCCAGGGGGGCCATATTAAATCAACAGGGGGGCCGCATTTGGCCCCCGGGCCTGACTTTGGACATGCCTGATTTAGGGGATGGGAAAGCAGAGCAGAACAGGAATTCATCATGGAAAGAGAGAGAGGAGGCAGAAAAAGAACAAATTGTTGCTAAGGTTTGTAGGAGAGAGAGGGTTGGAAGCTGATTGTGTTTCACTGGCATAAAATGCAGAGGTGGTACCAATCATGGACTGGGGCCATAATACATCTATAACAAGGGCTGGAAAGGGGTGGGCATGCCTGCATATTAATGAAATTACAGGTTTTATTTAAAATCTTATTGGGAGTTTGTCTCCGCAATGACAGTCAGGGAGTAGTTGGTTGAACCAAAAAAAAAAGCATGTAGCCTTATAGCTAAGGCATTGTACAAAGCACATTGGTTTGTTGAGATGCTGTAACAAAGTACAAAGGATCAGAAAGTCTATAGTGCTGAATACACAATACTGAGTGAGTGAGTGAGAAACTTATATAGCGCAATACATGCGAACTGAATCGCCTCTGTGAAGAGTGGTGTAATCCGGTGCACACATGATTTTTCTATGAAGATTTGAATGAAAATAGTGTATGGCCGGTGTTTTACGAAGTTCCTGCTGTCTGCTGTGATTTTCCACCGTGCTGTGTACTCATCGAGGGAGACATGCACAATCTGCTGAGCCAAATCCTTACACCAGCTTTAAGTGGTTATAAAGGCTGAAATATTTTTACCTTCATGTATTTTATGCATTTTTATGAAGGTAAATAAACCTTCAGTTTGCAGATCCCTCCTAATATTTACCTAAACCTGAGGCTTCCCGGGTTCCGGGTCTCTCCCACCTGATTGGCTGACATGCAGAAGCGGTGAGGCGGGAGTGGGGGGGGGGGGGTTTGAGCCGTGCTCTCTGTGTCTTATGCGAGCAAGCATTAGCATCCTTACAGTAAGCGGCTCGCTATGGGGGCACTTGGCAAGGGGGAGGTGCCCAGAGTGTTGGCAGGGGACCAGAGAGAAGGAGGTTTAGGGCTGCTCTGTGAAAAACTGCTGCAAACAGCAGGTAAGTATGACATGATTATTAATTTTATTTATTTTTTTTATTAAAAAAAAGTCCTTTACAATCACTTAAAGTGTGAAAATTGTGGAGAGAGTTGCGAGATTAGCTACTTCTGGCAGTAAGGTGGCAGTTATTAGAGAGCTGAGGGAAGCTGCTAGAGAACATGATTTGGATTAGGGGGTTTCCACAGAATTTACTGCAGACCAACGGCTGCTGCAGATGATCTGGGAGGAGCTAGAGAAGCTCTTGCAGACAGTAGAAAAAAAGGTGCAACACTGAAGTGTAAACGAGTTTGCTTGGAGAACAATGTGTGGTGGGGATGTTTACACAGAAGGGTAAAGAATGTCTCTACCAGGGCATGGGCGACATTAAGTAATCAATATCTGCACTGGGGAACTGTTAGGCTTTATATAAACAGGCGCTGAGGCCCGTTATACTGTGAACAGGCCTTTTTTTTCAACAGACAGTGTGCATTGGGGGCCACTCATCTGCACCCGCACACCCATCATTTTAGGACAAGAGGCTGTGCCGTGCAGCCACAGTGTCCTAATAGGCTTGAATGGGCTGCCTGCATGCGGGACCTCGAGACTGGAGGTGCTGAAAAAAGAAAACATCCCGTTTGTGGTGTATGGCCTCAGCGCGAGCGAGGCGCTAGTATTTGCAGTGCGATACTCTTGAAAAGGTTGGATTTGAGAAGTGACATACTTGAGCTGCTACAGTCACACTAAGTGGCAGAATCCGCTAACAGTGATAGCTAAAATTACTATCGCTTTGTATAACAGATCAGAGGAGGAAGACTTAAAGGGGTTGTAAAGGTACAATTGATTTTCCTAAATAGCTTCCTTTACCTCAGTGCAGTCTTCCTTCACTTACCTCATCCTTCGATTTTGCTTTTAAATGTCCTTATGTGTTCTGAGAAATCCTCATTTCCTGTTCTTCGTTCTGTAACTCCACACCGTAATGTGAGGCTTTCTCCCTGGTGTGGAGTGTCGTGCTTGCCCCCTCCCTTGGACTACTGGAGAGTCAGGACGCTCTCTACGTTGCAGATAGAGAAAGAAGCTGTGTGTTAGTGGGCGTCCTGACTCTCCTGTAGTCCAAGGGAGGGGGTGAGCACGACACTCCACACCAGGGAGAAAGCCTTGCATTACTGTGTGTAGTTACAGACAGAAGAACAGGAAGTGAGGATTTCTCAGAAGAAATAAGGACATTTAAAAGCAAAATCAAAGGATGAGGTAAGTGAAGGAGGACTGCACTAAGGTAAAGGAAGCTATTTAGGAAAAAAAATTGTACCTTTACAACCCCCTTAAATATAATTTGAGCAGCTGATCAAGGCTTAGAATCAAATGTGTGGTAACACTTTGTGAGCTTCGCTCTATACAAAATATTTAAAAATGTATATCTCTAGTGCAGTTCATCACTGGGTGTACTTACATGGTATGGGTTCTCGGGGTTGAAGGGAGCTTCTCTTTCAGCAGGCGGTTGTGTTTCATTGACTGGCTGAGCTCGTCGGTTCCCCTGGCGTCTTGTGTTTCTTTCCTCTGCTGCAGCTTCAAACTGGTCCAAGTTAAGGTTCTGAGTTTGTCTCGCTCTTCTTCCAACATCTCTTTTACCTCTTTGACTCTCTACAAACATGGGAAGCAAAATTAGATGTGCCTCAAAAAAGTACATGCATTGACACCATGCATTTACATCAACAATCAATGTTTCCTGCATACTATTAGTGAGATGTGTCACGGAATTCTTAAGAACCAATCATAATGAATCTTTCATTGATATAAAGCCCAATTGGAACTTTCTGCTTTATTACCTGGATTATTACACTGGATAAACACAGGTCACTGCTAGGGCACATAGAAAACAATTGCAGCATGTTTGTATTTTTCTGCAGTGCAGTGGGTGGCACTGCATGTCTTGCACAATGTACTGTGCTGCTTGCTGTGCAGGGACATGAATGAAGTAAATAAAAAAATAAATAAAATAACACTAGTGACGTAACGCGTGGGGGAGGAGTTACGAGCGGGACGGACTACAGATCCGAATGAGGAGAGTACATCACTAAGCTGAGCGGTTAATGGAGGATTGGTGCCTTGGTGTTAATGCTGTTTAAAATCGGTGGATTCTGTGGAGGAGGCGCTGTACATATATGAAACAGGAGTCCTAGAGTGTGAACACATCGCTCATCTCTCAAATCATTACATTTGTTTGGGTGTTGTCCACAGGAGAAGCACTGGTACACGTCTATGTAATTGAACTAATTGTTTGGATTTGTTTTTCATTTCTTTTTTTGCATACACTTTTTGGTTCATTAGAGTATTGAACCATCTGCATTACGGTTTTCACATTATTTGAGTTAATATTCAGCGCATATTATTATATATATAAAATAAAAGACTAGCCTGCAAAGGCAAAAATCAGCATTTTTCACTTTTTATGCAAAATATTGTTTCTCAAATAGACACCAATTCAGCTTATGAACTTATTATTGCATATAATTTATATGAGATTTCACTATGTTTTAATTTACTTATTTATATGTTGTTGATTATTTTAAGATTTTTTTGGGGGGTTTGGGGATCATGTATTTATGTTATTGATTTAGAGTAGGCACTATATCTACACGACATATTTATTAATATCCAGTTAGGATACTTATACAGTTGCTACTGGGTAGGATTATTATATAAAAAAGTCAGCACACGATGTTAACCATTTATATTTTAAATGTTCATGTCGCACACAACACGTTTTTAGTTTACTTTTCAGATATTTTAAAATTTCCTTGTTAAAAAGCGTTGATGCTGTTTTCTACCACAAGCAGCACTTCAAGGTACCTGAAAACCCTTTTAAAATTCTCCACTTTCTATATATAAAAAACCCACCTTTGGGATATGTAGGTCGGAGCCAGAAGATGGGAAGATCGGCACACAGTTCCAGGATCTTTGAGCTCAGGAAGCTGTTATCCTTCACGGGCTGGTCTGCAGCCACCCAGATAAGAGAATTCTCATCAAACTTGGCCGGCATGACCTCATCTTCCTGGCATGATAGAAAAGACAAGCAAACTATAACACACAATGTTCTGAAATGTTTACATCCCGCTTTGATTTTCTTATTAAATGTTTGGTGTAAGCGTTCGTGTACTTGAATTAGTATTTTGTATAATGAGGACTCTAAGGCCCACATTTATCAAAGGCAGCAAAGAGATTTTATTCCTTATCTTCCACTTATGCTAATGGGAATTAAACTAAAGCATAACACCATTTGCTGAAAGTAGGTCTTGGTGTTTTATCTGTAAATTAAAACTAGCATACTTTAAAATGACATATGAGTTAGGAGAATATAGGCCAAATGAGTCTCGTCTCTCATAGAGTGACATCAAAACGAGCATGTTCTACATTTTGTGTTTGAATTAATAATATAATATATATATATATATATACGCACACCTGAAATAAAAAGTTTCTGAACCTTGGCAATCAAGTTTATGCATGAATGTCCCCTAAAATGCGATGTCACCTTAGTTAACCTATAATACATTTTAGTGAACAAATAGGCAGCACAGTAGATAAATAGTTAGCACGTCCACCTAGAAGTATTAGAGTTGGCGGTTCAAATGCCAACCATGGCACTACCTGCCAGGAATATGCATGTCATCCCATGTGCCTGTGTGGGTTTCCTCCCACACTCCAAAGACATGGTGGGAGGCAGGGGTCGACAAATCCCGGGCGCCAGGTCGCCATGGCGACTAGAAATAGTGTCCTGGCGACTTGGCTTGGAAGGTGAGCCGTTGGTATTACACGTTATTACCACCAGATGTGAGCTGGCGCCATCTGGTGGTGGCCGTTGATAATACAAGTTAAGCATTACAAGTTAAACAGCAATTCTAATGTCATTTTTCACTATTTTCACTGCCATCTTCTTCCCTCTAATTAGAACCCCCAAACATTATATATATTTTTTATCCTAACACCCTAGAGAATAAAATGGCGATTGTTGCAATACTTTCTGTCACGCCGTATTTGCGCAGCGGTCTTACAAGCGCACTTTTTTTGGGAAAAAATTACACTTTTTTTAATTAAAAAATAAGACAACAGTAAAGTTATCCCCATTTTTTTTAATATTATGAAAGATAATGTTACGCCGAGTAAATTCATACCCAACATGTCACGCTTCAATATTGCGTCTGCTCGTGGAATGCCGACAAACTTTTACCCTTTAAAATCTCCATAGGCGACGTTTAAAAAAATCTACAGGTTGCATGTTTTGAGTTACAGAGGAGGTCTAGGGCTATAATTATTGCTCTCGCTCTACCAATCGCGGCGATACCTCACATGTGTGGTTTGAACACCGTTTACATATGCGGGTGCTCCTTGCGTATGTGTTCGCTTCTGCGCGCAAGCTCGTCGGGACGGGGTGCGTTTTCTGGCTCCTAACTTTTTTAGCTGGCTCCTAGATTCCAAGAAAATTTGTCAACCCCTAGTGGTAGGCATAGGCGTTCGCACAGGGTATGCTAGGTGTGCCTGGGCACACCCTAATCCCCCTGTGCTGGGCAGATTCCCCCTGCTGCTTGGTTGCGAGAAAGACTGGGGAATCTCTGTCCCCAGTCCCTTTCTTTGTCTCAAAAGTGAGACATCAGGGGCCTGTTTAGAACCCTGATATTTCACCAAAGCCCCTAATGGGGCACCTAAAAAAAAAGTAAAAAAACAATAATAAATATGATTGTATAAAAATATAAAAAAAAGAATGCAATTATAAAAATGTAATAATAAAAAAAAAATAAAAAAAATAAACTACTGACATCAACCTCTGCCCTACTGACATCGCCCACTGCTCTACCGACACTGTCCATTGCCCTATATATTTATGTGTTTGAGCTTTGGGGTACACACCCTAATGCAACAGGCTGCACACACCTATGGTGGAAGGTTTATTGGCTCCTATCTAAATTGGCCCTGGAATGTGTATGTGTGAATGTGCGTTAGGGACCTTAGATTGTATACTCCTTGAGGGTAAACTCCACCATCTTCCACATGTCTTACTTTTGTTGCTGTATTAAAGCGGGAGTTCACCCATAAATGTATTTTTACCCTTAGCTTCATGCTCATTTAGTCTAGGGGAATCGGCTAGTTGTTTTAAAATCCGAGCAGTACTTACCGTTGTAGAGGGCGATCTTCTCCGCCGCTTCCGGGTATGGGTCTTCGGGACTGGGCGTTCCTTCTTGATTGACAGTCTTCCGACAGGCTTCCGAAAGGCTTCCGACGGTCGCATCCATCGCGTCACGAGTAGCCGAAAGAAGCCGAACGTCGGTGCGGCTCTATACTGCGCCTGCGCACCGACGTTCGGCTACTTTCGGAAAATCGTGACGCGATGGATGCGACCGTCGGAAGCCTGTCGGAAGATTGTCAATCAAGAAGGAACGCCCAGTCCCGCAGCCCATACCCAGAAGCGGCGGAGAAGATCGCTCTCTAAAAAGGTAAGTACAGCTTCGATTTTAAAACAACTAGCCGATTCCCCTAGACAAAATGAGCATCCATCTAAGGGTAAAAATAGCAATTTACCGGTGAACCTCCACTTTAAATTGAAGCACCCAGCCGGCTCTAGTACCTCCCCGCACACTGTAGGTGGCTCCCCCTCTCTCATTTGTAGGGAGATCATTCGGTATGGCTGTCAGCGTCCACAATGCACCCTGGGCACCTGCATCTACCTTGTCCCCACCCTGCACTTTGCAGATCTGTGGAAGACAAGCTATCATTGGTAAACATGTGAAATATATATGAATAGAAACCGGCGCCAATACAAAATTAATATAAATCTCTCTTATATATCAAGTGCAGCTCCAAAATTAGTAATACTAATAAACAATGAATAAAAAAGTGAAAGGGCACAATAAGATTGTATGCACTTTATTTTATATCTTGTTTCTCCCTTTCACTTTTTAATCATTGGTACACAGAAGATGTATTTCTGTGTTTACAGGTGATAGTGGTAAGCAGAGGGCCTGAACAAGAGGTAGTGTAACTAAGTTCCAGCTAAAAAAAAGCCTTGTTCATCTATCAGTCTGCTGTCAGTCAAATCCTGTGAGGAATGGCCGAACAGTTCTGTGTGTGTCTATGGATACACACAGCCCGGTTCAGAAACGCACCCACACAAGTGCCCCTTCAGCACACGTCTTGCTGAGGGGGTACTTGGGGAAGGGGAGGAGCAGACGGCACAAGCGGGGGACCCTGGAAGAGGAGGTAAGGGGCCACTCTGTGCAATACCATTGCACAGAACAGGTAAGTATAACATCTCTTTTATTTTAGGAAAAATATTACCTTTTACACCACTTTAAAGCAAACAGTGATACCTATTCAACTTTGATAAAATTATTTCTCACGCTGCTAAGGATTATGTTTTCTGACACAACTTAAATTAATTGAGCCCTTGGCCCCGTACACACGACAGAGTTTCTCGGCAGAATTCAGCCAGAAACTCGGTCGGAGCTGGATTCTGCCGAGAAACTCGGTCGTGTGTACACTTTTCAGCGAGGAACCCGTCGAGGAACTCGTCGGGCCGAAAAGAGAACATGTTCTCTATTTCCTCGTTGTTCAATGATGAAAGTCGGCCCGCCGAGCTCCTCGGCGGCTTCCACACTGAACTGGACGAGGAACTCGATGTGTTTGGCACGTCGAGTTCCTCGGTCGTGTGTACGGGGCCTCAGTGTTTGCACCTCTTCAAGGCCTTGAGACAGAAAGCAGCCCCATACCACATACCCCCCTCTACTAATCCTCATAGCTTAGATAAGGTCTTAGGCCTCGTACACACGACCGAGGAACTCGTCGGAAAAGACACATCGTTTTCCTCGACGAGTTCCTTGTTAGGCTTGTCGAGGAACTCGACAAGCTTGCTTTGCGTACACACGGTAAAGACAAAATCTCCTCATTCTCAAACGCGGTGACGTACAACACATACAGCGGCAGGGGAAGTTCGATTCCACTGGCACAACTCTTGGGGCTGGTTTTGATAATCTCATGTTACTGCGTGTTAAGTAAAAGTTTGTTAAGAGACGATTTGCACTTTTTAGTCTGTTACAGCGCGACAAATGTGTTATCTCCATTACAAATGCTACTTTTACTCCCGTCTCATACTTTATTCTGAGCAAGCGCGGGTTTCTTAGCATACACACGCTCGAGTTTCTCATCGAAAACCAGCCCGACGAGGAACACGACGAGCAAATTCAGACTCCCGTCGAGGAAAAAGAGAACTCGCTCTCTTTTTTGCTCGTCGAGTTCCTCGATAGTTTCCTCGATAAAAAACATACACACGACCGGTTTCCTCGGCAAAAAAGCTCTCCCACCAAGTTTCTTGATGGATTCTGCCGAGGAAACCGGTCGTGTGTACGAGGCCTTAGTGTTGCTATACAGTGATTTGCCTCTTTAAGCATACCGCTGTGTACCTTTCCACAGAAAATTGTTCCAGTAATGCCAGGGAACAGCAAATGTAATCTAGATGGCAGGAGAGCTGTGTTCCATTTCATGGTTAGCTACCATGAATACCAACATTGTTCAGTGTTTTTCTTACAGTAGACTCATGTCACTCTAGTTTTTTTTTCTGAGTGCCGTTTATTCAGGCCCAAACAAGATTCCAGGAAAAGGATGCCTGCAACCTACTGATGATGTCCATAGTCTCTTCCCCCCTCGGTGTTGGCCAGAAGCTCAATTTATGATAATAAACTGCTCCTCACCAGTGATGACAGTATTTCCTAGAGCAGAGTATGGGAAGATAAGTAGACGGTGACATAACCTGAAGCATGACCATAGACCACCAATGTTGCCTGAGATACAAGGGAATACTATAAAAAATACACATCTCTTTCATTAAAGCGGAGTTCCGGCCACAATTTCACTTTTTAAATATAAATATCCCTGTAATACACAAGCTTAATGTATTCTAGTAAAGTTAGTCTGTAAACTAAGGTCTGTTTTGTTAGGTTGTTACAGCATTTAGACACTTTATAAAATAGAAATTGACTGGGGCCATCTTAAGTGTGGGCATCATGAAGCCAGACTGTATGACTTCCTGGATTTCAGCCTTGCAAATCTCGCACAGTGCTGCACAAGCAGTGTCAGATCAGGTTTCAGCACCTGTGCTGTCCAAGTCACATGATTCCTTGAGACTGGGGAGTGCACAGACTCCTGGAAAGTTACACCCACTACATTCCCAGGAGTCTGTTCGGTGTAGGTTAGGAAGCATTAAGCACCTAGGTGCAGGAAGTGGGAAGATTAACTATTCTGCCTAGCAACAACACTTTGAAGGCATCTAAAAAAAAATAAAAAATTTGTAAAGGACTAATGACATTTTTTTAAAACTACTGATGTAATGTTATATTTATGGGTGGAACTCCACTTTAAAATAATAATATGTACCTGTAAGGCCTCATGCACACAGGACATTTTGGAAACTCTCCTAAAATCCTCTGACTGCAAAGTTTTGGCCGAAAAAACGCCTTACGCTTGTAAAAGTGTGTAACACATTAAGGCGCACTTGGGCATTAATTCACTTCACTGGATAGAAAAATATTTTATTTTGGGAAATTAAATTAATTAACGCTCAAGTGCTAAATGTGCCTAGATTTAACAAGCGTTAACAAGCATCAAACATTTTTTCTGACATAACATTGCTACTCCTGGACGCACTGGCAGTGTTTTTTTTTTTCCTGCTCCAAAAGCTCCTGCCACTAAACGCTGCTAAAGTCTATGGGGGTTATTTACAAAAGGCAAATTCACTTTGCACTACAAGTGCAAACTACAAGTGGATTTGCCTTTCGTAAATAACCCCCATAGGCTAACATGCAGGGGAGAGTTTAGAGGCAGGAAAACTAAGGCCTAGATTCAGGTACGGCCAATCTACGTTGCGTGGGCGTAGCGTACCGTATTTACGCTACGCCGCCGCAACTTAGAGAGGCAAGTGCTGTATTCACAAAGCACTTGCCTTCTAAGTTACGGCGGCGTAGCGTAAATGGGCTGGCATAAGCGCGCGTAATTCAAAGTAGGCTGTAGGGGGGCGTGTTGTATTTAAATAAGGCTTGACCCCATGTAGATGCATGGCCGAACGAACGGCGCATGCGCGCGCATGCTCAGTATCACGTCGTATTTACACCCAAAGATACGTCGGCTCAATGCCTGTGACGTGAACATAATTTACGCACAGCCCTATTCGCGTACGACTTACGCAAACGACGTAAAAAGATAGGCATGTTCCGACGTCCATACCTTGCATGGGATGCGCCACCTAGGGAGCAACTTTATCTTTACGCCGGCGTATCTCTAACGTAAACGGCGTAATTAATTGCCACGGGCGCGTGTACGTTCGTGAATCGGCGTATCTGGTCATTTACATATTCTACGCCGAACTCAACGGAAGCGCCACCTAGCGGCCAGCGGAAAAATTGCACCCTAAGATACGACGGCGTAGGAGACTTACGCCGCTCGTATCTTAGCCTAATTTAAGCGTATCTGGTTTCCAGAATACGCTTAAATTTAGGACGGCGTAGATTCAGAGTTACGTCGGCGTATCTACTGATATGCCAGCGTAAAGCTACCTGAATCTGGCTATAAATGTTTGACACCCATAGAAGCGACTGTAAAAACGTCCAGTGTGCACGAGGTCTAAGGTCCCATGCACACTGGTTTATTGAAAAATGTTGTTTCTCCCTACAGAAGAGAATCATTAAAAAGTCGTCTAAGCTGCGATTTTTCAAATCAGTTTTGCAGCGTTTGGTGTTTGGACGTTTATTTATTTCATTGGCCAGAATTTTAATCTATTTTGGTTATTGAAATGAATAAACGCTGAAGTGCTAAACCCACCTAGCATTTAGGCACGTTTAGCAGCATCAAGTGTTTTTTTCTGCCAAAAGTCGCTGCTAAAAATCTATGAGGTTGATTTACTAAAGGAAAATAGACTGTGCAGTTATCAAAGTGCAGTTGCACTCTGCAAGTGCAGTTATTCCAGAATATAGTACATGAGTTAAAGTTTTACTTTGCAAAGAACATCCAATCACGTGCAAGGAAAAAAAAAAAACAACAGCATTTTTTTGCTAGCATATGATTGGATGATGGAGTTTTTGCTCATTTACTAAGCTCTGAAGCAACTGCACTTTGCAAACGGCACAGTCTATTTGCCTTTAGTAAATCAACCCCTATGTGTGCATGGACACACTTGGGGTTATTCACGAAAGGCAAATCCACTTTGCACTACAAGTGCAAACTACAAGTGCAAAGTGCACTTGGAAGTGCAGTCACTGTAGATCCGAGAGGGACATGCAAGGAAAATAAAAAACAGCATTTTAGCTTGCACATGATTGGATAATAAAATCAGCAGAGCTTCCCCTCATTTCAGATCTTCCCCTCATTTCATATCTACCCCTTAGATCTCAGATTTACAGCGACTGCACTTCCAAATGCACTTTGCACTTGTAGTTTGCACTTGTAGTGCAAAGTAGATTTGCGTTTCGTAAATAACCCCCATGAGCTAACATTCAGGGGAGTTTAGACGAGAGGGGGGGGACGGACGCCTGACGTCCCAGGAACAGCTACAAAAATCGTCCAGTGTGCACGAGGCCTAAAAGTTTGTAATATAGGAATAATCCAATATTGCATCAATGCTAAAGCCATCTCAGCAAAAACGGTACATTTTATTCTGTTAACTATCACATCCTTATTTAAAAATAAATCCATAAGTCTGGTTTGTTTTGTAGTTATTATTTTAATTACCTACAGTGGGAACATATGGCTGTGTGGGAACGAAGTCTGGCCTAGTCTAAAGTGTGAAAAGCATGTATATTGATTATTTATACATCACTAAGAGCACCGATGGGCATGAAATACCACCCTGAATACACAAGCCCCACAAACAGCCAGAACTCAGGGATACGGTTTTAGCTATAATAATGTAGTTCTGTGAGTGATGAACAGTAACCACAGAGCAGCCATCTGTCAGATTGTATTTATGTCACTATTCGGGGCGCAGTATATCTCACTTTTCTCTGTATGTGTAATTACAGACTAGAAAGTGACAGCAAATTATAAAAGTGAGAAGATATTATGCGCAAAACAAACAACACTTAAAAGCACACCAGTCACCACACACTGATGCAGGCATAACGGAAAACTAGAACACCTATAAAATATAGAGTTAGGGCCCATTCAGACCATTCCATAATCATGCACTGTGTTAAAGTGCGTTAGGTCACAAATTGAAATGCATTTGCGTTAAGGCATCCAATTTAAATGAATGTGCTGTAATATGTATGCTTCGGATGTGTATTTCACTTATGTATTGGGGTGCCATTCAAATTGCACTGCACTGCACTGCAATAATGCACTGCTATGTCTATGTGCTTTGCAGTAACATGCTTTAAAACATTTGCATTCTTGCACAACACTTAATAGGAGTATATGGGCCCTTAGTGTCCAGTTGATATGTATGTGTGTGAGTGTAAGAACTCATATATATTATAAATCTATGATCGGTTTTTAAAAAGTAACAGTTGAAGAATGCAAGAGCTGGGCTAGAGAGGCTCAAAATATATATTACTGTGATCACCCTCTGTAATGCATAGAATGCATTAAGGTGAAAAAACTTGAGGGTTTACATGCTCCATAATTTATTTCTGTTATTTTATTTGTTTTATGGCACTAGCAAGCTGCTCTGCATGCACGACCACTAGTGTGCACAGGAAAGAAGAGTTCTGATGCACTTATCCAGACATGCCCAAAGCTTAACAAAGAATAAGCGTAGGGCATACCTGACAAGGTGGAAGTATACCAGGCAGTAGTGGGTTAAAATTAGGGGGTTTGTTTCTAGAAGGCAGTGCTCTTACCTGAATGGACGAGTAGATGGGGTGATGGGAGGAGAGGAGAGATAGTCGTTCAGGGGGAGGATTGAAGGGGACGTCACTTGCAAATTGAAATTGCCCTACCGTCCACCCTGGTGACATGGATTAATTGGGAGTTAAGCCCAAGGGTGATGGTTAGCGGTTGGCGTCCTTCAAGAGGGTCGAAAACATTGGTCGATTGGTGAAACGGTGGGACCCATCTTAGGTATGGAGTCCTCTGGTTGGTCTTGTTCAGTCTAAACTGACCAGGTGTTAAAGTGGTAGGGGTCTGTGGTCAGTTAAGATAGTCCTCAAGACGGTGTATGGCGGCTGGGGACTGAACCTAGCATTACAGTATCACAGACTCCAAAGTCGTGGGTGATGGTGTCATCAAAGATCTGCAATCATTTTCTTCTTCTTCGATCTGGAGTATTTATTAATATTCAAATTTAAAATTAGAATTTGGGTTTAATAAAAGGTCGAACTGGCCAGTTACCCCAATACAGTTTGGTGTTGTTATTGAAGAATGGGGGGTGGGGGGGGTGGTATTGGTTACTTATGAATAATGTTAATGGTATATCTAAACTACCTTAGTCATGGAGCATCACACTGTTAACCTTTTGTTTTTTTCGTTAGAACTTTATTGCAAGGTCACAAGTGACCTTTCATACATTTCTATTCAGTGCAGCAATGTTGCAATGTTGTAGTTTGTGTGGCAACACACTGCATTGAAAATAAGTTCTTCAGGCAGAACTTTATTTTTTGGTGTGTCCCAGGATTCACATGCACGGAATGCTCAGTTCCGGTACCACTTTCTCTTCAAAATGATGACTGCCGACGTCCCAGAACAGTCTCTAATCCCAGAGGATGCCTTGTACAAATAAACGCACCGGCGGGGCTGGTTCTATGACGTCATCACGCCAAGGTTGATCGGAGGGTACCGCGGCCAGGATTTTCTGCCAAATGCATGCTATTTTTGGAACGGATGCAAGTGCAATATTCTACTGAATAAACTGGATATTTTAATAGAGTTGCGCCACCAAATCTCTCCTCCTTTTGTGTTTTCTATATACGTGTGTCGAAGCTTGATTTAAGAGTGCTGGCTGAGGTCAAAGCATTGACTGTTAATCCTAGCCGCTGGGGTCACTGGTCTAAAATAAGATCCGAGGGTGAGAGCGTTGGCTCTCCTAAGCTACAATAAGCGCAAGTGATCTCTATAATCTGAGATCATTGCAGTCTGGTAAGAGGCCTTATTATCTTACAAGCTTTTTAAGCACCAGTGCACATTTTTTCATTGGAGCACAGAGCACTTTGTTTTTGCGCAACATATGGACTTTAAGATTTTGGACTTTTTATTATGTATGATCAAATGTCTTTATTATTTATTGTTAATTTATTAATTTCATTAGTAAAACGTCATTATTGAAGTATATTGATTGTGGGTTGTTTTGCCTTACTCTCACACTTTTAAATTAATTGTGTATTATGGAAGAAATTATTTTTTCATTTGTAGCGATACCCCCGTAGGGGCTGCTGAGTGATGTGGCCCACTTCCAGACACTCAAGACAATGAAAAGTCCATCAGATTTGTTTTTGTATTTTATTGAGGGATTAAACTTGGCTAGGATTAAGGAATTCATGGGATGCCCAGAACAGATTCTTGCATAGCTTGGGACCATTTAGATACTCTCCTCCTGCACAACACTTGCTGCAGACTAGCTCTCCTTCTCCCTCCAGCACAATTCTAAATGCACAGCTAGCACATGGTTAGGTCTGACTCTGGTTTCAGCCAGGTCTTAGCTAAAGTACCTTATTACAGGCAGGGACGGCAGGCCCCTATGGTGTATCAAAGAAAGTTCTGGTGATAAATGCCCTCTTTGGTGGACTACCAATCCCAGTCAGTCCTTTGCAGGCCCTGACAGCCCTCCTGACTGCAGCGGCCCGACTTCAATGCCAGTAACATCACAGTCTCTCCCACTGGCTCTACATCCATCTCAGACTGCAAACTCCCAGTCTGCTCCGGCATGACTCTCCCGACTGTGCCTGTCACTCACCTACATCTGGTGAATCCCTCCTGGAGACCTGCCTGGCAGTATTCCCTGCTGTCCTCTCCTGCTCCTGTTCAGGACACCCCTTGAGTTGTGTGGGGTTCCTGTACAGCTCCGAGCCCCTGGCCCAAGGTCACCCCCCCCAAACTGGGGGGCTTCCTTCAAGGCTCTGACAGCCTAACACTCCATCTCCAGTTCTTCTATTCCCTTTGTTTTTTCTTTTTTGTTTACAGACATCATAAATTACATAGTATCCATGTCTATATACTAATCTATTATACGTTAAAATTCATATTCTTCCAAAAAAAAGAGAAAAAAAATCAACTATCTCATTTTAATTTCACAGATACAAAATAAAGAAATAAAGACAACCCCCTATCCAGAACCAGGGTATATCTCAGGCTCTGCTCTGGGTGATCTTTCTTATATATTCATAGAGTGTGAAACCCTCTCTTAAGTCTCATGCACACAATCAGACTTCCAATGGACTTTTTCGTGAATGGGTGTTGGGAACTTGGTAATACGGTATGCATTCACACGGCAGGACTTTTTCAGCCAACTTTCACCAAATCACATGGTTTTTCAGGTCTTTTCCGCCACCCTGTGGGCAACGTCTGCTATTGTTGGCTGATCTTTAGCATTGGTTATGAGAATGCGTGTTGTTACTTTGGACTTTAGTCTGACGTTTCGACCCAGATCCTTCTCCCACTCCCTAAAGAAGGGCAACTGGTGCGACCAGCAGCGCATACATTTTAGAGAGGGTTTGATGGACACCCCTCAAATGGTGTTAAAGTACGTTCATAGCCACTTAGTGAACTTAAAGTATTTAGAAAATGTCTCAGCTGTACCACACGCCAGAAATCCAATTGATATGTTGTAAATCCTATTATCATCAAGTGTATTGTAGGCCATGTTCCCCTTGTCACAAATAGAGAAGCCTAAAAAAACCCTGATCTAACAGTACCCCAAAGTTTCCCTTCCTCAGGCCCGGCTCAAACTGTGAATTCCCCAATAACGGGAACAAGGGTGAAACTATTGCTGATAATTTACCCTTGAGAAAAAGCCCATAACCCATCTTTAAGGTAGGTCCTATCATAGGATGTGCCTTCGTAATGGTTGGAAGGTCCTTATAACACCATGCGGCTCTTTTCAATAAAGCACTACTCTGAGCCTGCTCTAGCCCAGGCAACATCTTCCAGTCTCCATGTCTACTCCAATCAATCAGGCGGTTCAAAAGAACCGCCTAGTAAATATTTATACAGATCTGGTACCGCTAGACCACCATATTGTTTAGGTAAGGTCAACAGGGATCTTCTGATCCTTGGATGTTTATTTGCCCATACAAATCCAGCAAAGGAGAGAGTGTATCTGTTTAAAATAATATTTAGGTATAGCAATAGGTAATGCCTGAAATAAATACAAAACATTGGTAAAATAATCATTTTAATAATATTGCATCTCCCAAGCCATGAGTGGAGCCATCTCTTCAAAAGACTTTGCACTCTATTCTGATTTGGATAAATTAATCTTAAAATCCGATAGAAGACCATAGGGGTTATTTATGAAAAGGCAAATCCACTTTGCACTACAAGTGCAAACTACAAGTGCAAAGTGCACTTGAAATTGCATTGAAAGTGCACTTGGAAGTGCAGTCGCTGTAGATCCGAGGGGGGACATGTAAGGCAAAAAAAAAAGAAAAACAGCATTTTAGCTTGCACATGATTGGATGATAAAATCAGCAGAGCTTCCTCTCATTTCAGATCTACCCCTCAGATTTACAGCGACTGCACTTCCAAGTGTACTTTCAGTGCAATTTCAAGTACACTTTGCACTTGTAGTTTGCACTTGTAGTGCAAAGTGGATTTACCTTTAGTAAATAACCCCCCCATATGTCTCTATCTCTGCAAATCTCCAGTTCTTCTACCCGAACAACTCCTCTCCAATTGGGCTTACTCCAGGTATTTAGGGAGGCCTGCCTCCTGCCAATCCAGGTTGGGGATTGGTCAGGGCTCCTCAGAACACCCCAGACAGCTCCATCCTTCTTCCCCACCTTCCTTCTAGAAGCCTCCAGATGCAGAAGGGAGGTAACCAAGAGATGAAGCTAGCTGTGAGACACCAGCCTACTGCAAGCCATTACCAGCCCACAGATCAAAACAAACAGGCCTAGGCCTGCCTAAATTTACCTGTACTGACAAAAATCTCAACTCTAGCACACTACCTAAGTAGAGGGTGCTACACATGCACATTGGTTCACTTTAACAATTGAGCGTTACTTAAGGAGATCACGCACCTTTTTTAATTTATTGGCTAGTATTTTATTTCAGTCCATGCTATCACAACACAGTGGTGTGAATTGAAATCATAGAAAACAAGGCAAACAGCCCAACGCAGAAGATATTAATGGGTCCTCAGCCATCATTTAAATATACATTATGTCTAGCTAAATTTTTTATGTTGCTTTTTAACCACTTGCCGACCGCCGCACGACTTTTTACGTCGGCAGAATGGCACGGCTGCGCAAATGGACGTATATATACGCCCCCTTTAAATTACCACTGTGTGGTCGCTGGCGGTGCCCTCGCGACCCTCCTACGAGCTCCCTGACCGTGCCCGCGGGACCTGCGGACTCGATGTTGGCCGGTGTCCTGCAATCGTGTCATGGAGCTGAAGAACGTTCTTCCTAGTGACATGTCACTGATCGATTGTTCCCTGTCATCGGGAACAGCGATCAGTGACGTGTCACGGCAAGCCACGCTCCCCTGACAGAAGCACTCCCTTGGTCACACTTAACGCCCTCAGCGCCCCCTACAGGTTAACCCCTTCACTGCCAGTGTCTTTTTTACAGTAATCAGGGCATTTTTACAGCACTGATTGCTGTAAAAATGACAATGGTCCCAAAATGGTGTCAAAAGTGTTCGATGTGTCCACCATAATGTCGCAGTCACATTAAAAATCGCTGATCGCCGCCATTACTAGTAAAAAAATTATTAATAAAAATGACATAAAACTATCCCCTATTTTGTAGACGCTATAACGTTTTTGCTTATTGCGTTTTTTTTTACCAAAAATATGTAGAAGGATAGGTATCGACCTAAACTGAGGAAAAAAAATGTTTTAGATATTTTTGGGGGATATTTATTATAGCAAAAAGTAAAGGTAGGTGATCAAATGCCACCAAAAGAAAGCTAAATTTGTGGGGAAAAAAAGGATGTCAATGTTGTTTGGGGAGCCACGTCGTAAGACTGCGCAATTGTCAGTTAAAACGACGCAGTGCCGAATTGCAAAAATGGCCTTGTCTTTGGTCAGCGAAATGGTCTGGGGCTGAAGTCGTTAAGAGAGCATGGAAAAGTTCTGCCATCGCACCCTGCCTGGTAAAAACCATCGTAAGTTTTGGCTGGAAAAACATGTTAGGACAAAGTGAAAATGATTAGGAAGTTCTTCAAACTCTATATAATGGAGAAAAATAAAAACACAAAATTATGTGTAAATATTTACAACCAAAAACTGCAAGGTTGGGCACAACTATGGCACTTTACTATTTTGAAGATAAAATGGTTTATGTTCTGGCACCACGCTGTGAGTACTGTCATTGTTAGGGACCCCAGTGTATTGTAAATGTGGCAATCTGAGAAACCTACATGCAGATCCTCAGAACCCAGCCAAGTTTCCAGGGACAAATTGTGCACCTCTTCTTTGTAGAGACAGGCCAGTAATATAGTGATTACTGCTAGTGGGAAGAAAATGACATTTAAAAAAGAAAGTGATAACAAAATAGCGGAAGACAGACATTATCCTGTCTTAATGATGTCTTAATAAACATTGCATTTATACAGCCAGTAGCTATTATCATAAACACGACTGTATATCACCGCACCGAGAATTGTTTTACGGAGACCACATTATTACAGATTTCACACTGCAGACTTACTGATCGTCAAATGATATGAACCTCACACATCTCCAGGGACAAAACGGATACGTTACGCTGTGTGTTTTCTATATAGTAGCCACAGCAAAGTTGGAAATGATATTTCATTATTCAGGCGACTACAGGAATACATATTACGATTGCACAGAGTAAGGAATTAGGCCCTGGTGACTAAACGTTGATGCTATTCATTAGTAATGTGGCATTACTGCAGTAATTGTTCTCTCTCTTGTAAATATGACGCTGGGAAACAAACCAATGAATGGTACTATATTAAATAAAATATAAAACTTCCAGAACTGAGCCTGGAACAAGTTAATGTTCTGGGTGGCTTTTTTTTTTTGTTCTTGTAAGCATTGATTTGCATTCCGTCTTCAGATGAACAAACTTCGAATCCAGTACAGCGTATGGAGCAGTGCATAATTCATATCCCCTTTGGTTTACGACACCATTTGAAATTAGCTGATGTTGATTTTCTGAAATATAAATTGACTGTAAAACATTTACTACACATATTAAATCCCTCCAAGGCCTGAGCTGACACTGCACCCAGGTTGGACGGATACATATTTCACTTTTACATTTTTTTTTGGGTGCTTCATCTAGAAGGAAACATGTTTGGCAGACGTACAGGACATGACTATCTTTCTTGTATTGTTGGAAATTATTCAAGCTGGTCTATTATTTTATTTTCTATCAGATGCTGCTTAGGAGAAGAATGCATTCATGAAATAATGACATGCAGAGTTCTGGACTGTGAATAAAGGAAGAGCAGGGTGGCCAATGGCATTGTCAGGTCCATGGATAAATTGTATCTATTATTATTTTTTTTAAAACAAAAGAATAATAATTTATTCTGACCATTTAAATCAGGCATGTCCTAAGTTTGGCCCACAGGCCAATCGTGGCTCGCGGTCTGGTTTAATATGGCGCTTCTGTTGATTTGACTATATGTATCTTTTGTGGCCCCCACAACGTATTTACCGGCACTGCCTCGGAGGGGGCAGGACAAGTGCTGTCAAATTACATACAGGAGAATCTGTTTTCTCAGCGGCATCTGTAATTGGAAGTCCCGTCTCCTGGGCTGCCATTGGACGGCTGTACTGTGTATCATAGAAGGCAGGACTTTGTATTAAGAGACCCTTGAGTAAACAGGAGATTCTCCTGTATATAATCGGTTGGTGCTTGTCCGCCCCCTCCGAGGCTACAGATGGGCATCAATCAGGCTGCATTGATGGCTGCATTTATGGCAATAGTGAGGCTGCATTGATTGCAATGGTAAGGATGCATTCATTGCAATGGTAAGGCTGTATTCATGGCAATAGTTAGGCTGCATTCATGGCAATGGTGAGGCTGCATTCATGGCAATGGTGAGGCTGCATTCATGGCAATTGTGAGGCTGCATTCATGGCAATGGTGAGGCTGCATTCATGGCAATGGTAAGGATGCAGATGGGCACTGATTAGGCTGCATTGATGGGCATTTTTTTCCTGAAACTTTCCTTTTTGAAGTGAAGGTGCATGTTTAAAGTCAATAAATACGGTATATCCAAATAACACGCCCAAAGTTTAACTCATCTTTAGTCCTGAGCGGCGCGTAGGGATTTGTTGGGGGCCCACAAAAGATATATTTATATATGCAAATAACACGTCCAAGCTCATCTCTTCACCACACACAGCCACAAAGACAAGAGAATTCTTGTTGGCTAGTGTATTACTGCTTGGACGAACACATTTAGACCGATTTTAATGGTTCAAAGAATGTCAGGCAAAATGGTCGGCCCTCACGCAAGTTCACTTCATCAAATCTGGCCCTCTTTGAAAAAAGTTTGGACACCCCTGATTTAAATGAATAAAGGTGCCTGGCGTTTTGCCACGTTTAGCAGCATCAAGCATTTTTTTCTGCCAAAACTCTGCTGCTCCTGGACACACTGTCAGTGGGTTTTTTCCTGTCTCTAAAAGCTCCTGCCACTAAAAACACTGCTAAAAGCCTATGCCTATGCACAACATGCAGGGGAGTTAAAGGAGTTGTAAAGGAAATTTTTTTTTTGCCTAAAATTTATGTCTGCAACTGCAAGGTAGACAGACAGAATGTGTAATGATTCTGTTAAAAAACGAGTAAATACCTATTAAATTCCTTCATCTATATCACCTCCGGCGTTCTAGTTTCTGTTCTCTCATTCACTTCCTGGTTTGCGTCGCTCGTTCATGTAAGAACTACATTTCCCAGTATGAATTGCGGCATGCCCAGTAATTCACACCTCCTTGAAGTCTCTATCACATAGAGAGCGTCCTGCCACACAGATGCAGTTCCCAGGAGGGGGTGAGCACGTTACTGACCACCGCAGTAAAGCCTCCCGTCACGGTGGTGAGTAACAATCAGACAAGCAGGAAGTGAACAGAACAGAGAAGAAATAGAGCAGCTTCTGAGCAAAAACGAACAATGAGGAAGTGAAAAGAGGAATGTCTGCAGGTAAAGGATGCTTATTATGAAAAAAAAATGTTTCCTTTACAACCCCTTTAAGAGACAGGAATAAAAAAAATGCCTGATGCCCCTTAAAACAGCTGCAAAAACATCCAGTGTGCTTGAGGCCTAAAGCCACGTACACACTCTGATCAGCGCTCTCTGACATTGGCTGAGAGCGCTGATATGGAGTCGGTTGGCTACTGGTTCTCCAACATGCATGTCCGACAGAAGCAGACCGACATACTCACGTGCCGAATGTCGGCTGTTTTTTTTTTTTTTTTTGAACGGGCCGTTGTCTCCCAACATTCGGCCCGTGTGTACAGGGCTTGAGGATGAGCTAAAGAGAAGCTGTGGTAAGTTGTCACATCCTAGCAGGCTGTCAGCTCAGCTGCTGGTGACATCATTGACCTATTATTACCGCATGGCTATATTTGGTCAATATCATTGTGGCTATATTAGATCAATGATGTTACCAGCATACTCAATGCTTTTTTAGGGGGTGCTGCGGAACTGGAAATCCATGACTGCAGCTGATTGGACCAGCGGCCTGCTACTTCTACCATCATCATGACAACCGATGACGCATCACTGGCCCCATTCAGCTGCAGGATTGGAGATTCCCTTTCAAACAGATGAAAGTAAATAAATGGGTGGGGATACCGGCTGATGTTATGATTATTATAATACAGGATTTTTATAGCTCCAACAGTTTGCATATTACTATTAGACCCCTTTCACACCAAAGGTGCTGTACAGGTGTTTTAGCTCTAAAAATAGCGCCTGTAAAGTGCCTCCCCTGTCTCCCCAGTATGAAAGCCTGAGTGCTTTCACACTGGGGCGGTGCGCTTGCAGGACGGAAAAAAAGTCCTCCAAGCAGCATCTTTGGGGAGGTGCGGGAGCGGTGTATACACTGCTCCTAAACCGCCTCTGCCATTAAAAACAATGGGCAGCGCTACCGAAGCGCTTTGCAGGCGCTTTTAACCTAAGGTGACCAGATTTTTAAAATGAAATCTGGGGACATATTTTTTTTTTTTACTAGTAATGGTGGCAATCAGCGACTCTCTGCCCGTTGCCACCGCTGCCCGCCTCCGGCCTGTCAAGTCTCACTCACCGGGCCCCGGGCTACTACTGGGTGGGGAGCGGAAGAAGACCACTCTGCCAGGGAAGGCAAGGAGATAAGCAGGCGGGCGGCTGGCCGGGACTTGAGCCAATGCAGAAGAACACACGAGCGGAGCTGAATGGGCATGCACCCGAAACTGAAGAAATATTCCCTCCGCTCCGACCACCACATGATCATCAGAAAGGGGCACAGATAATGAAAAAAAAAAATACACCCCCCTCCCCCCAAGCTACTAGGAGCGGCGATGTGGGGGTGTGTAATTCAGATATTTTTTTTTTATTCTGCACTGACTGTCTTTGAAATTGCCCCAGCCCCTGTTCAAATCCTACTTGGCCCGGGGACAGTGTCCTCAATCTGGGGACTGTCCCCTGAAACCGGGGATGTCTGGTCACCCTATTTTAACCTCTTGTTAGCCCCTTCTTTGGGGTTTAAATCTCCCTGCTCCCGCTCCGCACAGTGCCGATAAATCGTCGCTAAAACAAGCAGCGCTTTACCGCTAATGCAGCCCGCACCCCAGTGTGAAAGGCCTCCTACTGTATATGGCGATGGCCATACATGCAGATGTTTGTCAGTCCATATCCCAGCCACTTTGTTTAATTGTAGCTGTCATCTGTGAAATCTCTGAATCTCCAGGGATAAAGATGGAGTTTCTGTGTTATGGACACCCCCGGAGCTGCACCCCATCATCCAACAGATTCATGTACCTGTTCCTGACAGATATATGAATGTTTCATCCACATCAATATTTTTCGAGAAGAGGAGCAACAGGATTCTAAAGTGTGTCTACGACAATCTTTATAAATTCATTGACTGTGTCCACTGAATAGGACTGTTCCAGTAAGAGGCTAAGCTCTAGTAAAAATGATTGGCCAGATGAGCTCCGGCAGGTAGTGTTATGATCGTTGTACTGGAAAAATCGCTGTGCAGCTGCTGAATAAATATAGACAAACCACCACTGCTTCGCTGCTTAACCGACATGCCCTATCCACTGATTGTGGATGAATATGTGGAATAAAACTATTTTCTTCAAGGGTTTGATCACTTCTCAGTTCTCAAGTAGCTGTACGCTTAGTACTTGTAGAGTACCCATTCAGAGCCCCTGTCCCCTTTTACTGTCACTCATACACTCACTTGTCAGATCTGTCACTATCATTGACTCCTGTAGACAAGTGAGCAACAGACATCATATGTAAGCGTGTGAAGACTAGGACAGCTCTGTCTGCTATTGTCAGCCCTTTTCCTATAGACTTTCTTCATTGCAGATCAGTACAATACTGAATAATACGTAAAGAAAAAGTATTTCCCTGAAGCTCCTAGGAATGTTCAGTATACATGATACTGTATTAGTGGTGCCCATTTTAAATAATGAGCTGCTTTCAATTCTGTGTATTTTTACATAGCACAAAACGTTCTCTGTGAGGGATATTTACAAAAGGCAAATCCACTTTGCACTACAAGTGCAAACTACAAGTGCAAAGTGCACTTGAAATTGCACTGAAAGTGCCATTGGAAGTGCAGTCGCTGTAGATCCGAGGGAGACATGCAAAGGAAAATTGAAAACAGCATTTTAGCTTGCACATGATTGGATGATAAAATCAGCAGAGCTTCCCCTCATTTCAGATCTATCCCTCAGATTTAAAGCGACTGCACTTCCAAGGGCACTTTCAGTGCAATTTCAACTGCACTTTGCATTTGTAGTTTGCACTTGTAGTGCAAAGTGGGTTTGCCTTTCGTAAATAACCCCCTGTGTGTCAATTATATCTATGGGTGATGACTAGTTTGAGGGCTAAGCTAACATTTATAAGAATGCAGTTTATCAATCCACAAAGGCAAGCTTCCCTGTGTGGGATATCCTCACATTTGGTATGAATATTGAAATACAAGAGAACAGCTGAATGCTACCATTGTCCCTGTCTGTGAGTTCTTCTGAAAACCATTAGAAACCCATTAAGAGACAGTTGGTTGAGTATATCACTGCCCATTGGCATATAAGGGAACCTCATCTAAAGCAGTGAAAACAGTAGCTCAGCTGAAAAGAAATTTAGATTGCCCCTTTATGGTAAGAGGTTGAAGGGATCAAACAGCATAAATGGAATACAACCCTAATCTGCTCCACTCAAAACAATACATTTTAGGTGAAGGCATCCTTTAAGACATGTTAAAAAAGCATCCCTGCAAAGCAAACAAACAATGCCCACCTGAACACCTGACTGCACCATACTGTTCTGGTTAAAGATCCTTAGCGTTTGGCACACTTATAGGCCCTTAATTCTGTAGGGGCATAGGGGCTTAAGGAGCCAACCATTAAGTGCAGTCTGGAACACTGAAGTGTGAATGCAGAAGATCTTTGAACAAGTTTTTCTTTCAACTCAGTAGAGTCTGTTGACATGGGTAGTGGGACAGGAAAGTATTTTTTGTTGTTGTCTTGAAATAAGACCACTGTTCTGCCTCCCCATCTAAGCACTGAAAGTGTGATCTCTAACTGATCCAGTTGTGGTGAGATGGCTTTAACGTACAGTCTCTGTAGCTTGGCAAACAGCGACTCGGCCCAAATGACATCTTGCAAATCGTAAAAAGCTTTAATCCAAAAACTTGTGCAGATCATAACAGATGAAAATCAGATAGCTCCAAAAATCATAGTGTTTCTTGCTCCAGCAGGATACACTACATGTGATGAATGGAGGTGAAAGCACGAGAAAGGGTAGGACTAATTATATAGCGCATTCCCTAACCAAGAAATGAGGAAGGGACATTTTTTTTAAAGGCAAACAAACAGCATTGTACACTATGATACCAAGCGTATTGGGAAGCCTGCCTTTACACACACATAAACCTTAATGGCATCCCAGTCTTAGTCCGTAGGGTTCAATATTGAGATTGCCCACCCTTTGCAGCTATAACAGCTTCAACTTCTCTGGGAAGGCTGTCCACAAGGTTTAAGAGTGTGTTTTTCCAGAAGTGCAGTCTTGAGATCAGGCACTGATGTGGATGAGAAGGCCTGGCTCGCAGTCTCCTCTCTTATTCATCCCCAAGATGTTCTATTGGGTTGAAGTCAGGACTGTGCAGGCCAGTCAAGTTCCTCCACCCTAAACTCAATCATCCATGTCTTTATGAACCTTGCTTAGCACTGGTCCAAATCATTTGGTGGAGGGGGGATTATGGTGTGGGGTTGTTTTTTAGGACCTGGCCCCTTCGTTCTAGTAAAGGGATAGCTCTTTGCATGTAAAGCCGTTACCTGTGGTTAGGCACAGATGTCCCAATCAAACGTGCATCCGCATCAATTGATTCTTGGTGCTGGAATCTGGCGTAGAGAAGGCCATAGGGTTGCCCTAAAGGTTTTCCTCTCATTACTTACTATTTTATTAGGAGCTAATACAGTGAATTTAGTGCATGTTCCAAGCAGAACCAGTTATTTAAAATAAGTCTAAGCAAAATTTCTCATATAATACCGTGTTTCCCCGAAAATAAGCCCGGGTCTTATATTAATTTTGGCAACAAAAGACACAGTAGGGCTTATTTTCAGGGTAGGTCTTACCATGTAATGTGATGTCTTCTCTCCCCCTCTCCCTCCCTGCCTGTCAGGAATCCCCAGTGTGAGTCAAGTTAAAAGTGTAAAATCATATGATCTACTCTATTACAGTATTATATAATGTACAATGTGTGTGTTTCTGTAATATAAACGTGCCAAATACCTTCATTATAGCGGCACTCTGTACTTCCATGATGCGCCGGAGCTCTTTTCCCCACTCTGAGCACTGCAGAGGGGGGCACGTACCAAAGGTATTTGGCAAAATTATATTACAGAAACACACACATTGTACATTATATACTCCAGAAATATAGTGGATTATAGGATTTTACAAGCATTTTAAACTAGGGCTTATTTTCGGGGAAGGGCTTATATTGCAGCTCTCCTGGAAAATATTGCTAGGTCTTATTTTCGGGGTAGGTCTTATTTTCGGGGAAACACGGTAGGAACTCGCCTAGAGCTGCGACAACAGTAGCTCAGCTGAAAATAAACTCTGCTTAGTCCCTATGTATGAGGAGGGGGGGGGGGGGGAATGGTGGAGCCTGGAGTCTAGGGGGGGGGGTCGATAAAACCCTAATCTACTCTACCCAGAACATGTTAATTTTAGGTGGAAGGGTTCTTTAAATGTTTTCCCATTCACTTCTTTGCATTTCATTATAGGGTGATACAGTACATTTCATGCATGTTCCAGGGAGAATCAATTATTTTAAACATATCTCTCCTGCAGTACACATCAGCTATGAAAAGCAATCTCTAACAAAAATTCTAGCAAAGGTTTCTCAGTGTAATTATGATTGAGAATATCACCTAGTAATTGGTTTTGATCTGTACAGAGGACAAAACAACCATGACACGTGTCTGGGATATGAATGATGCACAGGGAGTACATATCTATAGAAAAAAAAATCTGAAAATAAGGGTAATAAACACAATTATGTGAGCACTAACATGCGTAATGCTGTCTAATTTTACTGACTACAGCTGCCTCGGCAGGAACATTTGTGAGATAATATATCCTGCAAAGAAGTGATATGACCTAAAGGCAGCAATTTATATGATATATTACGCCAGTACATCAAGTGCATATGAATATCCTTGAAAGATCAGGAAGGCAGTGGCCTGTCTAGATAGAAATTGACTGATTCTGCTGTACACTGTACTAGTATGAAGTCAGACTAATTATAGCTATTTGAGAATTCACCTAGTTCATCGTCCGTGAAGCGGCCATGTGATACAAAGTGGAGCATCTCTGTACAAAATTTCTATCAGGGGTACACATCAAGTGGAATCAGCTATTACTACTGCAGAATACTGCTTAATGAACATAATTATCTTTGATGTAACTAAGCTTGAAATAACCCTCTAGAGATGGCTTAAGGATCCGGGAAATCTTTGCCTTGCAATAACCGGAAGCCACAGGCTAATAAAGCTGGCATTTTCGGCTAAATTTATTTTTACATACAGGGTGAGTTACTAAAGGAAAGTATGTAACAACCCTCTTGTAGCTTGTGATGGCAGTCACTTTGGGTGGGGGGCCCGTGGGAAACCAGAATCCCTTGGAGAGGATGGCAAACCCTTGTTTCAGCTCCCCATGCACTTCCTATGTCTAAGTCACCCTGTGTCTCTAATAGGGGCACAGGGTGACTGAGTACCCCAGTCTGATCTCTACGAATTGTACTCACTGTACAACCAAACTGGAATATATATATATATATATATATATATATATATATACACACACACACATATATTTTGTATATTGTCTCATACTATGGTGTGCTCTGTTTTTGGTCATTTGGGGTGTGGCTGCATTCCATTGTTCTATTGTGTCTGTCTGCCTTGGTTTTTATGGGATGTTTATGTAGATTAGCTGTGAGAGGGGAGGGGGCGAATTCCTCCAACAACTCTCCCTGCTGATTGGACAGTCTACTGAGGAGAAGTTTTAATATCTCTGTGTTTTAATAAAAGTAGTTTTGTAACTGAGCTAGTCTCACCTGGTTCTTACAATATATGAGCTGTAATATCTGATATCTTAAGTTCCAGACTGGAGGAAGCAGTGTGCTGACGGAAGCACTCAAGCGGAGTGTGGGACCTTTCGTTACACTGCTTACCTCCCAAAGTCTGCAAGTGAATTGTACCCTCACATGTCACATTCTTCTTCTGATTTGAGAAAATATTGGGTGCTTACCTGTGCACCACCCATACCAGCCTGAGAGATGTCCAATAGCCAGGACTATCCCCACCATTAGTGGCTGTGCTGGAAGGCCAGGCACTTTAACAGCATGTGCTCAGTTAACCACTTAAAGTGGATGTAACAGGAGTGACTTTTGGGCACAGATTGAGCCAGGAGATAAGGGGCATATGTTGGATTGTTTTAGCATGGGCAGTAACCCACCATACATTCCTTAATGTCTGCAAAGAATATTCTGACCCTACCGGTCAATAATGCCTCATTCAATGCTTAGCCCTGGCTAGTGAGTTGTTAAATGAGGCTGGCTCTTGAAAGGCCTTTCATTGTGTGATAACACTGTTTAAAGCCTATTGATGCTCAGGTGTGAATACCTTTCTGTCGGAGACAGACCGTCTGTCTAAAGATGTGGATTGAGGGTAAATCATTGTGTGATGGTGTTTTGTTTGAATTCTGTTAATTAAGGAATGTGACTTCTCAGGTGCAGTGATTAGGTCATTATAGTTAAGTATAGACCGGTGCCAAAATGTCTGGAATGTTTAGCAATTAGCCATCTGAAGGTGTATTGAAGCCCCCCAGGGTGTGATGTGTGGGTTGAGAGTTTGATTGTTCCTGTGATCACTGAAACATGCCTTGAAAACTGTATATAAACCTGAGAGCTAACCATTAAAAGTGTTCATACATTTGAAACCAGTAACAGAGTCTCGTTATTCTGGGAAATGGGATGTCTGATGTCTGTTGGATGGTTGGAGTGTCAGATGAGCTGTCGTGGGTTGATGGAAGGTTCGTAGACGGTGGTGACCGTTACAGTGGAGTTTCCACCTGAAAAAAAAAATTCCACCAAAAATCTAAAAAAAAAAAAACTTACCCTAAATAGCTGTTGCTATATGGAAGTGCCGAATCTGTCTCTTCATCCTCCGCGGTGGATTATCTTCCTCCTCCTACACTTGGCGTCTTCTTGTGAATGGGGCGCGCTGCATTCTGGGAACTGTGTGTGTCCCAGAAAGCAGCTGGACCATTCACAAAGCGCCGCGCTGCTCGCACATGCGCAGTAGGAAACGGGCAGTGAAGCCGCACGGCTTCACTACCTGTTTCCCCTTCTGTGGATGGCGGCGCTTGGAGCTGCCAGGATCGAGGATTGGCCTCGGCAGGGACCGAGATCGCTGGCGGCTAGGACAGGTAGGTGTCCTTATTAAAAGTCAGCAGCTACAGTGTTAGTAGCTGCTGACTTTTGTTTTATTATTTTTTGGAATGGAACCTCCGCTTTAAGACCCAGGCCATTATGCAGGTAAAGGACCTTTTGCGATTCGGCACTGCATCATTTTAACTGACAATTGCGCGGTCGTGCGATGTGGCTCCCAAACAAAATTGGCGTCCTTTTTTCCCACAAAAAGAGCTTTCTTTTGGTGGTATTTTATCACCTCTGCGGTTTTTATTTTTTTGCGCTATAAACAAAAATAGAGTGACCATTTTGAAAAAAAAATCAATATGTTTTACTTTTTGCTATAATAAATATCCCCCAAAAAGATATAAAAAAACATTATTTTTTCTCAGTTTAGGTCGATACGTATTCTTCTACCTATTTTTGGTAAAAAAAAAAAAAATCGCAATAAGCGTTTATCGATTGGTTTGCGCAAAATTTATAGCGTTTACAAAATAGGGGATAGTTTTATGGCATTTTATTAATATTTTTTTTTTTACTACTAATGGCAGCGATCAACAATTTTTTTCATGACTGCGACATTATGGTGGACACATCGGACAATTTTGACACATTTTTGGGACCATTGTAATTTTCACAGCGAAAAGTGCTATAAAAATGCACTGATACTGTGAAAATAACAATTGCAGTTTAGGAGTTAACCACTAGGGGGCGCTGTCGTGGTTAAGTGTGGCCTCATATGTGTTTCTAACTGTAGGGGGCGGGGCTGGACGTGTGTGACGTCAGTGATCGTCGTTTCCTATATCAGGGAACAGACGATCACTGACATTGCCACAGTGAATAACGGGGAAGGTGTGTTTAGACACACCCCTCCCCGTTCTTCAGCTCCGGGGACCGAGCGCGGGACACCGGTGGCGATCGGGTCCGCGGGCGCGGTCTCGGAGCTTCGGATCCGGACGCGTGCGCACACCGGCGGCACGCGACCCATGGCTGGGCTCTTAAAGGCGACGTACCTGTACGTGCCTGTGCCCAGCCGTGCCATTCTGCCGACGTATATCGGCGTTAGGCGGTCCTTAAGTGGTTAAGTAGCGTTATCCAGCCAAGTGACCCTGTGTTCATGCCACACAACTGTTTTAAGGAGCGAATGAGAGCTCATGTGTACAGGTGCACCCTGCTCTGCACTGTGAAGGCAAGATACACACTCCATGTATTGGTGGACCTTGGAGACAGCTGAATAGATGGGTGGGGGTATTTACTAAAAGTGGAGCACTCAGAATCTGGTACAGCTGTGCATGTTAGCCAACCAACTTCTAACTTTAGCTTGGTCAATTAAGCTTTGATAATAAAACGTGGAAGCTGATTGTTTTTTTTTGCAGAGCTGCATCAGATTTTGCACACTTGAGGTTTAGTAAATCTCCCCCTTTGTACTGTATTTGCTCAGCGTCTAGCAAAGAGAAATTGTTTCTATGGGGGGGTGCTCTATATGTAACAGTAATGACAAATGTGTCTCTTTTTTAATTCCAAAAAAGGGTTTTCTTTAGAACAGGTGAAGTCTCTAGCACAGAATATAATATTCTGTAACGTTAAGTACACACTGGCGTTTTTATTGTATCATGCAGAAATTATATTTTTTACAAAACAAACCTGAGGGTTGAAAATATCTTTAACACAACCGGAAAGTTTGAGGAGTAATCTAAAGAGTAATATAGTGATTAAGTTGGCAGGGGGGTTAGACACAACATCTGTGCCTTCCGCCCACAACTAAATACCAGAGCTCCATGCTCCAGGACTAACTGCCCAGTGTGCGTGGGGCATAAGGTTTAAAAATGCGCTTATTTAAAGAAACATCTTTTCTCCTATAATCTTCAGAAATGTGTTAATACATTCTTTTGCCAAACGAGTCTGCAGTAAAGTCAAAGCATTAAAGTGGAGTTCCACCCATTTTTTTTATGTTTGTCTGTGCTGCATGCTCTAATCTCATAGTGTTCAGAATGGACAATTTTTATTTAATTTGTTGCTTGTAAATACCTTTATTTTGTAGTCCTTCATTACTTCCTCCTCCTTATTTGCCTAGGCTATTTGCAAGGGTTTCTGGGATAGGCATCATGTTTCCCAGTAGTCCTTGCAAACCTGACTGAAACCTATCACATTGCTTGTGCACTGAGCATGTGCGAGATATGCAAGGCTGAAATCCAGGAAGTCATATAGTCTGGCTTCATGATGCCCACGCTTAAGATGGCCACGGTCTATTTCTAGATTATAAACTATCTAAATGCTGTAACAACCTAATAAAACGGACCTTAGTTTACAGACTAACTTTACTAGAATACATTAAACTTGTGTATTACAGGGGTATTTATATTTAAAAAGTGAAATTGTGGGTGGAACTCCCCTTTAAAGGCCAGGGATACAGGTGCTTATTCTACATAGCCCAGAAAAAAAGGTGCTTCTTCTACATAGCCCAGAAAAAAAGGTGCTTCTTCTACATAGCCCAGTAAAACAGGTGATTCTACTACATAGCCCAGTGATACAGGTGATTCTACTACATAGCCCAGTAAACAGGTGATTCTACTACATAGCCCAGTGATACAGGTGATTCTACTACATAGCCCAGTGATACAGGTGATTATACTACATAGCCCAGTGATACAGGTGATTCTACTACATAGCCCAGTGATACAGGTGATTCTACTACATAGCCCAGTGATACAGGTGATTATACTACATAGCCCAGTGATACAGGTGATTCTACTACATAGCCCAGTAAACAGGTGATTCTACTACATAGCCCAGTGATACAGGTGATTCTACTACATAGCCCAGTGATACAGGTGATTCTACTACATAGCCCAGTGATACAGGTGATTCTACTACATAGCCCAGTGATACAGGTAATTCTTCTACATAGTCGAGGGATACAGGTGATTCTACTACATAGCCCAGTGATACAGGTGCTTCTACTACTTAGCCCAGAAAAAAAAGGTGATTCTACTACAGTACATAGCCCAGTGATACAGGTGATTCTTCTACATAGTCCAGGGATACAGGCACTTCTACTACACAGCCCAGTGATACAGGCACTTCTACTACATAGCCCAGTGATACAGGCACTTCTACCACATAGCCCAGTGATACAGGCACTTCTACTACACAGCCCAGTGATACAGGCACTTCTACTACATAGCCCAGTGATACAAGCACTTCTACTACATAGCCCAGTGATACAGGTGCTTCTACTACATAGCCCAGTGATACAGGTGCTTCTACTACATAGCCCGGTGATACAGGCACTTAAGTTCTTCTGTTACTTAGCCCAGTGATACAGGTGCTTCTACTACATAGCCCAGTGATACGGGCACTTCTACTACATAGCCCAGTGATACAGGCACTTCTACTACACATCCCAGTGATACAGGCACTTCTACTACATAGCCCAGTGATACAGGAACTTCTACTACATAGCCCAGTGATACAGGCACTTCTACCACATAGCCCAGTGATACAGGCACTTCTACTACATAGCCCAGTGATACAGGAACTTCTACTACATAGCCCAGTGATACGGGCACTTCTACTACATAGCCCAGTGATACAGGCACTTCTACTACACAGCCTAGTGATACAGGCACTTCTACTACACAGCCCAGTGATACAGGCACTTCTACTACATAGCCCAGTGATACAGGCACTTCTACCACATAGCCCAGTGATACAGCTACTTCTACTGCATAGCCCAGTGATACAGGCACTTCTACCACATAGCCCAGTGATACAGGCACTTCTACTACATAGCCCAGTGATACAGGTGCTTCTACTACATAGCCCAGTGATACAGGCACTTCTACTACATAGCCCAGTGATACTGGCACTTCTACCACATAGCCCAGTGATACAGGCACTTCTACTACATAGCCCAGTGATACAGGTGCTTCTACTACATAGCCCAGTGATACAAGCACTTCTACTACATAGCCCAGTGATACAGGCACTTCTACTACATAGCCCAGTGATACAGGCACTTCTACTACATAGCCCAGTGATACAGGTGCTTCTACTACATAGCCCAGTGATACAGGCACTTCTACTACATAGCCCAGTGATACTGGCACTTCTACCACATAGCCCAGTGATACAGGCACTTCTACTACATAGCCCAGTGATACAGGTGCTTCTACTACATAGCCCAGTGATACAAGCACTTCTACTACATAGCCCAGTGATACAGGCACTTCTACTACATAGCCCAGTGATACAGGTGCTTCTACTACATAGCCCAGTGATACAGGCACTTCTACTTCATAGCCCAGTGATACAGGAACTTCTACCACATAGCCCAGTGATACAGGCACTTCTACTACATAGCCCAGTGATAGAGGTGCTTCTACTGTGCAACCCAGCTTGCTAGTAGATGTCAAACTGCCCATGCAGGTGCCTTAAATAGGAGGTATAATAAATTACCACAACAAGCAGTGAACAATTGCAAATCTATTGCCACTGCACTTCCTACAAATCTACAACTATGGATGAACATCGGATTTGTCTGCTACATATATACATTAAAATGCATGCCTATCTTTCTGCTGTAATAGCAAAGCACAAATCACAGCACAGGTCCACACATCAATCCCTTGTGAAACAACCTAGAAAGCCCCTACAAGTCTTAAAAGCTTCAGTTACTGTACATTAAGGTGACCAGATTTTTAAAATGAAATCCGGGGACATATTTTCTCTTTACTAGTAATGGCAACAATCAGCGACTCTCTGCCAGTCGCCGCCCGCCTCACAGCCTCTCAAGTCTTACTCTTCGGGCCCCGGCTACTACTGGATGGGGAGTGGAGGAAGATCACTCCGCCAGGGGAAGGCAAGGAGATAGGCAGGTGGCTGGCCAGGATTTGAGCCAAGGCAGAAGAACATGCGACCGGAGCTGAATGGGCATGCCCCCGAAACTGAAGAAATACTCCCTCCACTCCGACCAGCACATGATCATCAAAAAGGGGCACAGATAATAGAAAAAATCCAACCCCTCTATGCTAGTAGGCACGGCGGAGCAAGGGTGTGTAATACTAAATTTTGTATTAAATCCAATCTGGGGACAGGGAGAAACTTGGTCTGGGGACAGTGTCCTCAATCAGGGGACATGTCCCCTGAAACTGGGGATGTCTGGTCACCCTACTGTACATGCATATACATAATGTACGCTTACGTAGGAATCTGCAAATTATTGTTAAAAAAAATGGGGTAGCTCAAGTCAGTGGGTTTTCCACATTCCACGCCTGAAAAAAGACAAAGCATATAGTACTGCAGGGATTGAATGAAAGCTCATTATACAAAATTATGAAAGAACTGACTATTATTTGTAGGCACATGTGATGTACTACAGTAAAACATTGCTCACAGGAGGTCCAGAGGAGGATGAACATGGCCCAATCGTTCGCCATCCATTGACCTCAGTGACAGTTTTGCCTATTCTGCCGTATAAACTTCTCATAGACTATACTTATCTATTGCAACTTTTTTTTTCACTGCATGGGCACCATAACTTCATCAAATCCCGCTGGGAAGAGAGGCATTTATATAGTATATTGGGTATCTATTCAGCACCTAGATTTTTAAAGTCATCTTTTTATGTAACTGAACTATTTCTGCCTAACCTTCTCGACTGCAGCTTAAAAAAATAATTTTATTACTTTGTTTCAGTGCAATGTATTCTGGTTGTCAAGCAAACTTTTACTGTAAAATTAACTTATATATGGATAAACATAATGTACAATTCTTAAAATACAGATTTTCATACATAAAATTCTATCAAGCCTCTCTTATCCCAGAAAGCATATAAGCAGGTCACAGCCCAGGAGTATGGATGACATGACAGCATTAAGAGTGGTTTATCTTCAAATTGATGGTAGGTGACAGCGGACCGCTTACAAGCAATAAATCTACAGGACAGAGTAATGGAGGAGCCGGCACTTATACACAAGGGAGAGCCTGGATCCAGTACACTCCCACCCAGTCGTCCTTTCCATATACACGTCAGCAGATTCATTATCTCTAATCATTTACAATGTATTTAGATGTACACAGAACTAGGTTTCTGAAGCCTCACATAATATCATGGTGTTTTTTTATTATTATACCACTAGCTAAATGCTTTATGACCTATAATTATTATACATCTAAAAAAAAAAACCACTAAATTAACATTAAATTTACGTCTAAAATTGAGTTTACCATACTACAATCTAGTGTTAGTTCTGACTGACAACAAATGTCATTTTCCCTTTCGCTTGTTACGACGGCTTTTCTTCAGTTAGTTATACATCATGTTGTATGTGCCTCTCTACAACTGGGACACACAACAAAAAAATACTCTAACTAGCAGGATAATAAGGACACTGTATACAAACTGGGTTTATAATGTAATGAACTATGAACAGGTGGCAATCAATAAAAATAAATGTTTCTTACCCCCCTTGTTGGAGCCCTGGGTATGTCTGCAAGGTGTACATATATTAGTGTAAATGTATTGGGCTCATAGAGAAAACTAATGCAGTAAGGCATAGGCAGGAACTGCACCATATGCTATGATAAGTGGATATAATACTAGTACCACAAAGGACAGGCAGTGGCCCTGACAGGCTGAGCCATCACCTCCTACTCCCATGTTAGATACATGGGAGCACATGTACAGTGGGGATCGAAAGTTTGGGCGCCCCAGGTAAAAATTTGAATTAATGTGCATAACGAAGCCAAGGAAAGATGGAAAAATCTCCAAAAGGCATCAAATTACAGATTAGACATTCTTATAATATGTCAAAAAAAGTTAGATTTTATTTCCATCATTTACACTTTCAAAATTACAGAAAACCAAAAAATGGCGTCTGCAAAAGTTTGGGCACCCTGCAGAGTTAATATCTTGTACTGCCCCCTTTGGCAAGTATCACAGCTTGTAAACGCTTTTTGTAGCCAGCCAAGAGTCTTTCAATTCTTGTTTGAGGTATCTTTGCCCATTCTTCCTTACAAAAGTCTTCCAGTTCTTTGAGATTTCTGGGCTGTCTGTCACGCACTGCTCTTTTAAGGTCTATCCATAGATTTTCAATTATGTTGAGGTCAGGAGATTGTGAAGGTCATGGCAAAACCTTCAGTTTACGCCTCTTGATGTAATCCCCCGTGGATCTTGAGGTGTGTTTAGGATCATTATCCATTTGTAGAAGCCATCCTCTCTTTAACTTCAGCTTTTTCACAGATGGCATCAAGTTACCATCCAAAATTTGCTGAAATTTTATTGAATCCATTTTTCCTTCTACTTGTGAAATGTTCCCTGTGCCACTGGCTGCAATACAACCCCAAAGCATGATTGATCCACCCCCATGCTTAACAGTTGGGCAGAGGTTCTTTTCATTAAATTCTGTGCCCTTACTTCTCCAAACGTACCTTTGCTCATTCCGGACAAAAAGTTCTATTTTAACCTCATCGGTCCACAGAACTTGTTTCCAAAATGCATCAGGCTATCTATATGTTCATTTGCAAAGTTCAAACACTGATTTTTGTGGTGAGGACGTAGAAGAGGTTTTCTTCTGATGACTCTTCCATGAAGACCATATTTGTACAAGTATCTCTTTATAGTGGAATAGTGTACCACAACTCCAGTGTCTGCCAGATCTTTCTGGAGGGATCGTGCAGTCAAACGTGGGTTTTGAATTGCTTTTCTCACAATCCTGTGAGCTGTTCTGTCTGATATTTTTCTTGGTCTTCCAGATCTTGCTTTAACTTCCACTGTTCCTGATGACTGCCATTTCTTAATTACATTCCGAACAGAGGATATTGACATCTGAAAGCGCTTTGCTATCTTCTTATAGTCTTCTCCAGCTTTGTGAGCGTCACCTATTTTCAGTTTCAGTTTTCTAGACAACGGCTTAGAAGAACCCATGGTGCTGATTGTTGGGGCAAGGTCAGATGAGTCTGGACATTTAAAACCTTTGAGATTGACATCACTTGGTCTTCCCAGACGATGATTGAGAACAATCCATGACACTGGCAGGTCTCAGCTTTGCAAAGGGGGCAGTGCATGCTATAAATTCTGCAGGGTGCCCAAACTTTTGCAGACGCCATTTTTTTGTTTTCTGTAATTTTGAAAGTGTAAATGATGGAAATAAAATCTAACTTTTTTTGACATATTATAAGAATGTCTAATCTGTAATTTGATGCCTTTTGGAGATTGTTCCATCTTTCCTTGGCTTCGTTATGCACATTAATACAAATGTTTACCTGGGATGCCCAAACTTTCGATCCCCACTGTACCTATACCTATGACTGGGGACACGTATGATAAGACAACATTTTTACTGATAGAAACATGGTGAGAAATGCTGACTTCAAAGGGGAAACTTTTAACAAGAATTATATGTCTGCATCAAAACGGAAACTTAAAGGGGAAGTAAACCAGTTCATTTTTTTATGTAACTCTAGTAATATAACTTTTAAGGTCAAGTTGCTTTATTTAGAGAATATGTTTATAAGTAGAATGTGTCTACCAACTTTAGCTGATCTTATCCAGTACCAGGACAAGGTCATCTAGAGCCCAGACCAAATTGTGTGTGCCCGCCCAAGATGTATGAGCAATATATGTCCGAAAAAATCTGCAAAAAGGAAAATTGAGCATTAATCTGCATGCCTAACCCTAAACTTAAATTCCCCCTTCTCCCAGTACAAATCTGCCCCTAAAATCCCCCATCCCAACAAAAATCCTTGCCCTTCCCCAGCTCAAAATCCTCTTTCCCCATATGCCCCCAGCACACCCCCCCAAACAAAAATGTCCCCATCATAGTACAAGTCCTTCACCCCTCAAATTTCCCCTCCAAGCACAAATCCACAAATTCCATTCCTCCAATCCCCCCTCCTAGCACAAATCCCCCCCCCCACCACCATATCACCTTTTCTAGCACAAACTCCCAAAATCCTCCCTCCTAGAACAAATCCCCCTAAACACATATCCCCCCAAATGACCACTCCTAGCACACCTTTCTAAATTTCCCCTCCTAGAACAATTCTTACCCCCTCCCCCAATCTCCTCATGTTGCCCCTCCACCTCACATAATACCACAGTGCCCAGGGCAGCCGCCCTACCTATCCACACTTTGTCCTGGCCCTGCTTCTGTCACAGAGAGTTTTCTTTTCACGTTAATGCTTGTCTTCTAATGTGGAAAGATGGGTCAAATATAAGCGACTGGTAGACCAATTGCCGCTGAGTGATACCAACCCCATTAGTGGCTGGGGGAATTGTGCAGACACCTTCTATCCAGAGCAGTAAACTATTGTGACAGGTTGCAAGGGCAAGTCTTCATTCAACATGATTGATATTTTTGACCCATGGGAACAACTTTGGGACTTTAACAGCACATTAGGGGTCCGAAGAAGAGTTATATGCTTTTGCTTGTTTGACACAATGGTAAATTGTTCTCCTTATTCTGCTTAAAGAAAGCTGTGTACTGCTTGACTGTATGGCTGGCCACGGTCTAATGTCTATATAGAAGTTTGTTGTTCTTCTCATAGAAGTGTTCAGAAATCATGCAGAAAATATAATCAGATACTGCAACTTTTGGGTCACAATGGGTTTAAATTGTCACATATCCACATTCTTTTGTCTGGTGCTTACCAATTCAAACGAGAGGCTTTCCTTTGTCACGCTGTCAACATCCGGAACGTGAGCCTTGGCTTGAGATTTAATGTAGCATTTTTCTCCTCCAGCAAAACGAATTCCGGTAATACCCTAAAAAGATAGACACAGTTATACACAATGGCCATACGCCCGCACGCCACAGATCCTCATACTAACTGACACTGTATGTCTTATCTCTTCAACCTGCACATAAATGTACAATGCTTCTTATATAAGAATAGAAAAATGTAAGCCAAGTAGAAAAAGAAAATATGAAGAATGAAGCATGAGGGTAAACTGTTGACTGGCACTAAGGAATAAGATCGGAAACATAGGTTTCCTTCAAGTGTATCTTGCATATAGGGCAGGGCATGGTTAAAATCCCTGGCAGGCTTGTCTCTGTCCTATGGGGAGATTTTCCTTAACTTTCTGTTCTGAAGACACAACAGGAAGCAAGGAAAAATGTCTCAAAAATTAGGGAAAAAAAAAAATCACCTCGGTTCATCCGATGGATTTTTTCATCAGATATCCGATGAAGCTGACTTTCATCAGTCGTGCCTACACACCATCGGTTAAAAAAACGATCGTTTCAGAACGCGGTGACGTAAAACACAACGACATGCTGAGAAATGCTTCCAAGCATGCTTCGACTTGATTCTGAGCATGCGTGGATTTTTAACCGATGGACGTACCCACAGACAATCGTTTTTTTCTATCGGTTAGTTAACCATCAGATCATTTTAAAACAAGCTCCTAGTTTTTTAACCGATGGATAAATAACCGATGGGGCCCACACACAATCGGCTAGTCTGATGAAAACGGTCCATCAGATTGTTTTCATCAGACAAACCGATCTTGTGTACGCGGCATTAGACAGCTGTCACTTAAAGAAAAAGGATTCCAAGATGAAAAAAGCTTGTAAACCCCCCAGGGAATCCTGTGCACATAGCACTTGCTCAATTTAAAGTATACATTCACTATTGTAAAAATAAATAAATGTAGGTTAAAAAAAAATTAGCATTGTTTTTTTAGAAGCTTTTTATTAAAAGCCTGTAAAGCATTGAACACGTCAAGCAGTTAGGAATCTATATAAGGGGATATGAATAGGAAAACTTATTAGGTCACAACTAGACATGTGAGATTTGTTTCATTACAAATCGAATTTCAGACAAAATGTTAATTATTTAGAAATTTGTATGTATCCGAATCTCTGAATCACAGTAGTAACGAATTATTACGAATCCAAAATAAATTATGACGAAACACTGAATTCATTCATATTCATTCAGATCCAAAATAATGTAACAGCAAAACAAATGATCCGAATTTATGTTGCATTAACATCGGTAACCACTTCCAGCCCAAGGACGTCATATGACATCCTGGACTTTGAGTGGGGATATCAGATATCATCTTTTTTGGCCGGCGATTCTGTGCACCATAAGAACAATCATAGAGGCAGTTTAGAAGCTTATCGTTCTTACAGGCGGTTCTCGCCTCCCTCCGGTGCTTCTACTGGCTTGCCCAGCAAGCCAGAGAATGAATCGGCCGCCGCCGGAAGTTAACCATAGGGATTTCTGGGTCCCCAGTCATCTCTATGACCCTTGGATGCCCGGGCGCAACATTATGACGTCACGCCTGGGCCAGCGGAAGAAAACATTGCAGGGTAGGTGGCTGGAAAGGCAGAGTCAGGTTATTTTATTTTTTTATCTCAGTCTTTCCAGACTGAAGGAGCGATCTGGGGTCTTGTTGCCCCCAGATCTCTCCTTAAACAGGACCTGTCATGCACTATTCCTATTACAAGGAATACAAGGTGATTTTTTTAATCAAGACAATGTTTATTGAGCATAGAAAGTACATAGACATACGGGTAAATAGTGCAACAGGCACTACAATTGCGAATCAATCCCATTGACATACATAAAGGCATGACAAAAATCATTACAGGTGCATGCATAGCACAGTTTGATTGTGAACAGAGCAGTGCAGGGCCAATAAAGGGGGAGGAGGGGGGCCCCATGGGGAGCCTGTGGGGTTACCAGAGAGGAGCATGGCTAGTCTTCTGCGTCACAGGTGGAGGCATCCCCCAGCCATCTATCCCAAATGTTATGGTATTTATCTGGGCATCCCCTATGGACGTAAAGTATTCTTTTGAAAGGAAGAGTTTTATTGACAGCTCTGATCCATTGCTGCAGTGTAGGAGGGAATCCCCTCATCCATGTCTTGGCTATCTGAAGCCTGGCAAGAAATAATGTTTCTTGCAGAAATATGTTCAAGTACTTTTCGGCCTCGGAAAGCGAGAAGCCCCAACACACATTGGCGAGGGCAGAGGGACAGCGGGGAGCCCATGCGGTCGTGGAGGAACCAAACCACCTGGGTCCAGAACCCCTGTATGCAAGGACATGTCCAGAGGATGGTCACATTTGGGGCAGTTGGGGCTGTGTCCAGGTCTGTATTTAGAGATGCGGTAGGACGTCAGGTATGATCGATGGAGAATGTATAGGTGGGTAAGGCGGTCAGAGAGCTTAGGGGAAACAATTCTACAGTTAGCGAGAGCCTCCTCCCAGTCCTCAGCCAACACATCGCCCAGATCAGGCTCCCAGCGGGATTTTAGCTGATGGGCTGGTGGTGGTAGCCGAGGGCATCAGAAGATAGGCATAGAACTGGGAGATCAGCTTTTTGGGGTCCTTGCCCAGGATGATGGTAGTGGAATTTCGAGGACAGGGATGGAGTCCCGCATGAACCCACAAATTTACACAGCATTCAAATCATGCATGTGAGGTATCGCCATGTGCGTTAGAGTGAGAGCAACAATTCTAGCCCAAGACCTCCTCTGTAACTCAAAACTGGTAAACTGTAAAAAAAATGTAAACAACGCCTATGGAGAGTTTTAAGTATCAAAGTTTGGCGCCATTCCACAAGTGTGCACAATTTTAAAGTGTGACATGTTAGGTATCTATTTACTCGGCGTAACATGTTTCACATTATACAAAAAAAATTGGGATCACTTTACTGTTTTTTTTTTATTCATGAAACATTTTTTTTCCAAAAAAAAGGCATTTGAAAAATTGCTGCCCAACTACCATGTGACGTAAAAAGTTGAAACGACCGCCATTTTATTCCCTAGAGTCTTTGCTAAAAATTATATAATGTTTAGGGGTTCCTGAGTAATTTTCTAACAAAAAATGTATGATTTTTACATGTAGAAGAGGAGAGCCAGAATAGGCATTGTATGGAAGTGGTTCATTATTATAAAAAATGCACTACATATGAAATGGAAACATAATGCAATAAATACAGTAAGGTATAAAAGTGAAATAAAATGATAATTCATTGTATTTGTGTTGGATGGCGGTGGAGCCACCAGAATCTCCAAATCATAACATAACGATTAAACCCAAAATTAATTTAGTTCCATTTGTTATCACGGATCTGGTGGACAGATTACTGGGAGGGGCTGGGGAAGACCCGGCTATCATGGAGCACGTTGGCATCAATGACAAAGTCAGAGGCAGATGGAGTGTCCTAAAGAACGATTTTAGGGACTTAGGAGCTAAATTGAGGAAAAGGACCTTCAAGGTAGTATTCTCAGAAATACTACTGGTACCTCGAGCCACATCAAAAAGGCAGAGGGAGATTAGGGAAGTAAACAAGTGGCCGAGCTTGTGTATTAAGGAGGGGTTTGGGTTCCTGGAGAACTGGGCTGACTTCTCAGTCGGACACCAGTTCTATAGAAGGGATGGATTGTACCTAAATGAGTAGGGTGTAGATCTGCTGGGAGTGAAGATGGCCAAAAAGTTAGGGGGGCTTTTAAACTAGGCGACAAGGGGAGGGTCCAGAGGTAGAGATAGTCAGCGCAGAGCATATACCAGAGGGTAGTATTGGGGGCATTAGTGGTAGGTTTACTAAAGCACATAAACTCGAGGTAAGTATAGTAGCAAGTCCTATTTGCAATCTCAGAACACCCACTAAGAGGGCAGTTTGTGACCGGTCTAAACTGCATGGCATGTTCACCAATGCCAGGAGCCTGGCGGACAAGATGGAAGAACTAGAAATACTGTTGTACGAGGAAGATTTAGATTTTTGGGGAATTTCAGAGACTTTCACAATTGCCTGGCAACGATTCATGGGTATTGCCTTTATTGAAGGGATAGAGAGTGTAAAAAAAGGGGAGGGGTATGCCTGTATATCAAAAATAATGTGAGAGATGACATTACTAAGGGAGTTAGGGAGAAGGTGGAATCCTTATGGGTAGAGCTCCAAAGGGATGAAACTAAGGGGAAAATAATACTGGGAGTATGCTATAGGCCCCCTAACCTGAGGGAAGAGGGGGAGACGGACCTCCTATCACAATTTGGATTAGCAGCATTATCCAGTCATGGACGAAATGAACCGCGCATTAGTCTAAGGCTTAAACCCTATTACTAGCCGTTGTCTCACTACAGTCCCAAGGTTACGTTGTATTTTACGTCATTACATGCCTTACCCTTTTCCCTCCCCTTTTTCCTTCCTCTTGTAGACAATTACCAGGAAATGAGACAGTGGCCTAATAATAGCCACTGCCTCATTGAAAGTCCCAATATTTTTCCTTTCAAATACATGGCAAATAAGGTTTAATGTGGAAAAATGTAAAATTATGTATTTGGGTGGCAAAAATATGAATGCAATCTACTCACTGGATGGATGGAAAAGGACCTGGGGGTCCTAGTAGATGATAGGCTCAGAAATGGCATGCAATGCCAAACTGCTGCTAACAAAGCGAACAGAATATTAGCATGCATTAAAAAGGGGATTAACTCCAGAGATAAAACGATAATTCTCCCACTTTACAAGGCTCTGGTCCGGCCTCACCTGAAATATGCTGTCCAGTTCTGGGCACCAGTCCTCAGGAAGGATGTACTGGAAATAAAGCGAGTACAGAGAAGGGCAACTAAGCTGAAACAGGAACTGGAGGATATTAGTTATAAAGAAAGGTTACGAGCTCTGAACTTATTCTCTCTGGAGAAGAGACGCTTGAGAGGGGATATGATTTTAATTTACAAATACCATACTGGTGAGTGGTGACTCCACTATAGGGATACAACTTTTCCATGGAAGGGAGTTTAATAAGACACGTGGCTCATTAAGATTAGAAGAAAAGAGTTTTAACCTCAGACTGTGTAGAGGGTTCTTTACTGTAAGAGCGGCAAAGATGTAGAATTCACTTCCACAGGCGGTGGTTTCAGCAGGGAGCATCGATAGTTTTAAAAAACGATTAGATAAGCACCTGAACGACCACAACATACAGGGATATACAATGTAATACTGACATATAATCACACACATAGGTTGGACTTGATGGACTTGTGTCTTTTTTCAACCACACCTACGATGTAACTATGTAACTATGTTATGAATTGGAGATTTTGATGGATCCACTTCCACCCAAACCAAACACAGTAATCTTTAGAAACTAATTAACATATTAAAATGAATTTAGCAAATCTTCCAAATTACAAATTGATTTGGAACAACGAAAATATGAAACGGATCCAAAATATACAAAACAAATTCCAAAAACGAATCATTCTAAATAAAAACGAAAATGACAAAACAAATTAATGAACCTAACCACTTAAGGAAAGGTAATTTTTAATAGCATTCAATGACACCATGACTTGTGTCACAATTGTATATGCTATATTATTTTGTTTATTTGCTAGATTTTTTTCCAACAAAAGTACAGTCAGAGCTGGTTCACACTGGGGCGACTTGCGATCCGACTTCATGTCGCCTCAAGTCGTCCCAAGTCACGCTGTAGAGAAAAACAATGGAAGTGAATGGGAGCTGTGTTAATACACACGACTCAAGGCGATCCGACTTCAGAAAAGGTTCCTGTACTACTTCAATCCGGCTTGTAGGCGATTTGTACCCATTGATTTCAATGGAAGTCGCCTCAGAAGTCGGATCACTGTCTTATCTGAAGCTACTTTCCAGGAAGATAACATACATTTCTCAGGCAAATCTCTCCTGCCCCCCTCCCTCTCCCAGAGCTGATTGTTGTTTTATTGGCCACTGGAAAGTCTCCTGTCCTGGAGACGACTTCAAGTTGTGTTGTAAATCGCCCCAGATCGCCCTGTGGTTCATGTTCAAGTCGTGTCGGAGTCGCCTCTGAAAGTCGTGCTGGAAGTCGTGTCACCCTAGTGTGAACCGGCTCTTACCCTTTATAAATGAATCAAAATAAAAACACATTTTTTCATCCTGCATGTCTCTATTCACAACAATAATTAAAAAAGGAAGAAAAAGCCAAATTATATTCCAATATAGATCCAAAAAGTATTTTCCTGCCACCATTTTGCCTTCCCATTTGGCCAATTATAAACATTTAAAATACACCCAACTGCACATGAAGACAAGCTGATCTATCTATCTATCTATCTATCTATCTATCTATCTATCTATCTATCTATCTATCTATCTATCTATCTATCTATCTATCTATCTATCTATCCATCTATCTATCCATCTATCTGTCTATTTATACACACATACATATACTGTATACACACACACACACACTACATCAATTAGACTCCTGGAAGTGCTAAAAAAAACGGTCAGAGTACCGGAGATTGCAGTGCTAGTAGGTAGGTCACCTGGGCTGTTGTAGAGGTATGCGACCTCTTCTATACAAGAAACTTAAATATTTATTTCTTTAGAGACCTGACAGGGTCTACGAATGTTAACGATAGCATGGGAAAGGCAAATATTGTTTTACATGTAATTAAGTGCATTTCTTAGTGCTCTAAATTATATTAACATTCCATATCTAGAAAGCCCCAAGTGCCAAGAATTCTAGATAACACATAAGTCTGAGTCTTTACACAAAATTATAAGAAATGTGATAAAGATCTGCTAAGCATGTCTTGCTCTGAGCAAACCATAACAGTTGTGCTATGGACTTGTTAAACTGATGGCTATTACTTCTTGCTACTACATTTTTGTTATCCCTTCTGCTTTTTCGATTTTTTGTTGCTTCACAAAAGTACAGGTGCCTGGCTCATCCAGGGATATTTTTATTCGAAGAGCGTGTTTTTTTTACACATGGGTGCTTCCCCTGTTGCTGTATGTGTGTTCTCAGCTGGGATCAGCTCTCGGGCTCCATATCTCAGTGCTGTAGTTGTGGAGCGAAGCTGACAATATAGATGAGTGTTAAGGCTGAATGAAACACTGACACAAGGCAATGGCCAAGCCAGATTCATACACATTTGGTAAACGAAAGGGCAGAGACAAAGGAGAGCACATTTTCTACACTGTTAAGTGCAGGAATCCAATGTTCTTTTCAATTATCTATCTGTGTGCATAGCGTTTTGTCACTGTCACGGGAATAGAAGTGAACACTGAATATTTGAACTGGCTGAAAGCATCATGTGATTTTCTTTTACATTTACTTGTATGAGACTCATGAACTATGTATGTATATAACATCTCATATTTTATCCGTTCATGTATGACTGCAGCTTTGCTAATGCCAATATATGCAAAAACTGACTGACATTAGCCTTAAAGTGACCGTGTACTAAGTAATATATGCAGGTTGTCACCGTTGGCTTCCTTACGTAGATTCTAGTTTTATCGTTCTCTCTATCTTCAGTACTTTCTGAAATGCTGACCCAGAACAAGCATGTGCTCAGTAAAGAAAGATTGCCACTACAATCCAACTTTTGTAACCGTCGTCCAGTTTTTTTACTTCTATGCACAGGGGTTGATTTACTAAAAATGGAGAGAGCAACATCTAGTTCAATTGTGCATGATAGACAATCAGCTTCTGTTACATTAGTTTTTACTGAGAACTTTTTTATGAGCGTCACAAAATAGAGTGGCAAACAATCCTTGCCATGCTCAAATCATTTTACAATGCAAATACATGGGAAACAAAAGGCAGGGGAGTTAAGGGAGAGAGAAAGGTAATCAGGGTTTCGCGAATAAGACAGGTCGACCTTGGTGGCCGATATAGGCACAAGAGCGAACATGAGAACCTAATATTACATGGGTGGTTGCATAACTGAAACCCATGAGGCCCCTGTGGGTGGAAGACGGGGCCCTCCCCAGGGTAACCCTACAGGTCCTTCCATTGTACACCCATAATCCAAAAAGTTGTAAACAACAATATCGCAATACCTTCTTGAAATATTCTTCAAACAATTATACTTTTATCTTACGTTGTAGACTGCAGATACTTTCTCCATTGTCAGAACACAATGCATTATTTTATGGGTAATGTGACTCCCATTACTAATCATTTGTGGACAATAAGTAGAGTAAGGGTTAAAATGGGGAAGAATGAAAAAAAAGAAAATCAGTGATAAAAGTAGAGAAGAAAAGCAGGTGAGTCCGTTGGGGAGTCTAATGCCAAACAGTCCTGGAATCAGCACTTTATGTCTGAGACCTGCAGGTAGGCAAGCCAAGGAGAGCATATCTTGTCGAAATGACGTTGTTTGTCTCGCAAGATTCATTTAGCATTACCCAAGTTAGTTTACACTTCATTAGGGCTACGTCTATAACTGGACTTTTCCAGGTGATTGCAATAGCAATTTTGGCTGTCAGGAACATGAAATCCATTAAGGTCTGTGTGTGCCTTGGAGCCAATCAGCTTCTAACTTCATTAAGCTTTGATTGAAAAAAAAAACTAGAAAACCTGGAAGCTGAATGTTTTCTATGCAGAGCTGCGCCAGATTTTGTACTCTCCAATTTTAGTAAATCAATCCCAGTGTATTGCAGTTTGTTGCGTATGAGGCACTGTAGCTGCAGACTGGTCAGGGTGCCCATGCTGATCCATGTCCACATCCAAAAGCCTCTACAATGGGCTGTGAGCATCAGAACTGGTCCACGGAGTAATGGAAGAAGGTGGCCTGGCTCAAGATGTTAAGAATGACTTGAGGAGCACAACAGGTTTGAGGTGTTAACGTGACATCCAAATTCTTCTGATGTCAATCCAATTGAGTATCTGTGGGATGTGCTGGAAAAACAATCCATGGAGGTCCCACCTTGCAATTTACAGAACTTAAAGAATCTGCTACTGATGGCTTGGTGCCAGATACCACAGCATACCTTCAGGAGGTGAAGTGGAGTCCATGCTTTTACAGGTTATGGTGAGTTGTCATAATGTTATGGCTGATCGGTATACAAAACTTCTAACTTCAAACTTTGTTTGGAGATAGAACAACATCATTATCACAGGGTTCTACTATAAATTTCACCCAGTATTCACACATTTTTCTAATTGCAATGTGTTGGGAAAGTAAATCTGTCTGGCTGGTTGTACCCGGGTTGATTGAGCGATCAACTTGGTACATTCAGCCTGCCCATACACTGTTCGAATCTCAACCGGTCCCTGATGAACTGGGTGAGAATTTGAACAGTCTATGGCCAACCTATGAATTTTGTAGCTTGATGTTTAAAGTGTTACTAAACCCAGGACACTTCATTCATCATATCTGCTCTACCACAGTACACAGAACATGGAAATGCAATTATTTTAGTAAATATGAACTGCTAAATACCCTTTCTCATCAGTACTTAGTATATAGCAGTCTTGTGATTTCTATCAGTTCCTGGTATAGCTTGTAGGAGAAGTTTTCATACTGCACTGAGCTGTCTTATGAGGCCGAAGGGCTCCTGACTCTCTGTCTGGACATGTCTGGACAGTGCTGATTGGCCCTGTGATGATCACATGTGCTTTGCCAAGAAAAAAAAAAACCTCTCTAGCAATACACACCAAACTGAGCATGTGCAGCTTGACTCTAAAGGCTCTGTCTTATCCACACTTGTCCAGGGGGACAGTGCAGGAGGGGAGGATCTGTGCATACAAGATCAAACAGCCTTTTTACACAATGCAGAGGATTAACCCCTAAGGTTCCACAGTGAGTATAACAAGCATGCTTTACTGCATATACAGACTGATTTTACAGTTGAGGGTTTAGTAACACTTTAATGTTTGAAAACAAACAAAATCCCATGTGATGAAACTGTGGCTGTTCACAAATGAAAGGAATGTTCAGGCATCTATGGCTCAACACCTGATGCAAAACAAAGCTACATGAGCTACTTCTGAGGCAGACTTGGGCATTTTTGACAACATGGAATTCATGGATTGAAACCACTGCCAGGAGTAGTCTCCCCCTCTCTTGGCTGGGGGCAATGTAGCGGTATCTCTCTCTCAGTCTGGGGGCAATGGAGCAGTCTGTCTCTCTCTGTCTGGGGGCAATGGAGCAGTCTCTCTCTCAGTCTGGGGGCAATAGAGCAGTCTCTCTCTCTCAGTCTGGGGGCAATGGAGCAGTCTCTTTCTCTCTCTCAGTCTTGGGGCAATGGTGCAGTCTCACTCTCTCTCTGGGCTGGAGCAATAGAGCAGTCTCTTACCCTCTTGAATGGGGGCAATGGAGTAGTCTCTCTCTCAGTCTGGGGGCAATGTAGCAGTCTCTCTCTCTGTTTGGGGCAATGGAGTAGTCTCTCTCTCAGTCTGGGGGCAATGTAGCAGTCTCTCTCTCTCTCTCTCTGTTTGGGGGCAATGGAGCAGTCTCGCTCTCTCAGTCTGGGGGCAATGTAGCAGTCTCTCTCTCTCAGTCTGGGGGCAATGGAGCAGTCTCTCTCTCTCAGTCTGGGTCAATAAAGCAGTCTCACTCTCTCAGTCTGGGGGGCAATGGAGAAGTCTCTCTCTTTCAGTCTGGGGGCAATGGAGAAGTCTCTCTCTCAGTCTGTGGGCAGTTGAGAGGTCTCCCTTAGTCCCAAGGCAATGGAGCAGTCTCTCTCTCTCAGTCTGTGGGGCATTGGAGCGGTCTCTCTCTCTAGGCTGGGGGCAACAAACCAGCTCTGTCCCTCTGGGATGTCTGTAAACACTTTAGAGCGTTTTTCACACATATTTCAGGTGCTTGTTAGCCTGCAAGAACTGGTCTTCTCCCTTCTCCTACGGAAAGTTGGGTACAACAAAAACGCTCCTATACGCTTGCAAAAATGCCTAAAATTCACTCTTCTCAGGTGTGAATGCAGCCTAATGATGAAAACCTGGCTCTGTTTTACCATGCTCCTACCAACTAAACACTAGTTTATCAATACACACTAATAATGTTTAAACTATGAACTATTGTATGTGTGTAAAGTTTGTAACTATACTGTATAAGGAAGGAGGACAGACATAATTGCTAACGTCCTGCTTGGCTGTGCTGTAAAGGGTCTGTTATTGCTGACCTATTTCTGTAGATGCTAGTTGCCTGGCTATTATGTCCACTCACTGACTTCAATAATTCCTGATTCATTGACCTGAAACAGCTATGTAGATCAGAAGAATCAGAGAAAAAAGTCAGAAGTCCATATCTGCATACTTTTTTGATATTCAAAATGTAGAGAGTAACTCCACTTTCTTGAGAAAATTGAATTGTAATTGAATGCTAGTATTAATTACTTTAATCACTTTAATCACTGAAATATGGCAATCAATTGTGTACAGAACACTCCCACCCCCAGAAATGTAATTTCCTGCTTGTGTGATTGGCTCAATCATTTTCCCAGAGGTCTTCTCTAATACAAGTCAGATTATATGCATCATTTGTAGTAACATTTTCATTTTTGGTGAGGTGCTCCCAAAGGGTTAATCACTTGTAAAAGAATGCTGACACAGCAAGCTTCCTCATTAGTACACAACAAGTGCATCAGCTAATTATGAATGAAAAGGTCACTCCCATTCAGAATGAACAGTATGTGATCAGTCTGCTGAAGCAAACAGATATTTCTTCACAGCAACAAAGTCAGAATTGGAAACAACGTTTGTTAAAATCAATGCAATGTGCTCTTCTTCACCAGGTCTGCAGCTAAGTTACAAGGGGGGTTATTTACGAAAAGCAAATTCACTTTGCACTACAAGTGCAAACAACAAGTGCAAAGTACACTTGAAATTGCACAGAAAGTGCACTTGAAAGTGCAGTCGCTGTAGATCTAAAAGGGACATGCAAGGAAAATAAACAGCATTTTAGCTTGCACATGATTGGATGATGAAATCAGCAGAGCTTCCCCTCGTTACAGATCTACCCCTCAGATTTACAGCGACTGCACTTCCAAGTACACTTTCAGTGCAATTTCAAGAGCACTTTGCACTTGTAGTCTGCACTTGTAGTGCAAAGTGGATTTGCCTTTCGTAAATAACCCCTATAGATTCTGGCGAGTCCAAAGCAACCGATCCTGTGTGCAGGGATGACTAGCTCCTGCGCATGCAGAGGAATGACGTCCTCTTCCACTGGCCAATGATGATGGCGGAAACCCAGTACACAGGAGAATATGTTGGTGCCAATGATGGAACGTTGGGAAGGTGAGTCTCCTCCCTTTAGTTCCACTTTAAATGGGAACAACTTGACCAAAAACCTGTCAAAATTTTCTGAGACCGTTAAACAAAGTTAATGAGACACGTGTTGTGGTTTGTATTTACAAATAAAATCTACATTAAAGCAGAGGTCCAGCTTAAAAAAAAAAAAGGGGGTTGCCCGCGATGTCGGCAGCCAAAGCCGAGCAATCGCTCGGGTCTCGGATGCCCCACCGCCATCCTCGTGAGGGAATTTAGGAAGTGAAGCGTTGCGGCTTCGCTGCCCGATTCCCTACTGCGCATACACACAAGGTCCCAGAAGACACTGCTCCCTATTTCCCAGGAGGCAGTGCAAGGAGGAGAAGAAAGAAGACCACCGCGGACAAGGAAGTGGCAGATTATGAGATCTGCCTAGTAACAGCCACTTCTGGTAAGTATAAAAAAAAAAAACTTCAATTTTTTTGTAGCTATTTTTTTTTAAGGGTGGACCTCCGCTTTTAATCACCCAGCGGGGATCGTTTTATTCTCAACAAAAGTGGAGTTACTCTTTAATATTCTGAAGTGCAACAGCCAGGTAACTAGCATTCAAATAATGAGAAGACAGTCCCCATAAAGAAAGGTTTTCTTCAACAAAGTGTGTCCAATAGCGATCAACTCAGGTATTCACTGGCTGTGCATACAGGTACAAATAGCTGCTCACTGGTGTAAAAATTACCAGCAGGAATCAGTGGATCGCTGCTGCTGCCGCCATTTGCATCTGGAAAAAATACCTGTATGAATGTAGTCTTAAATGGTTTGTCTCAACCCTCTGTTACTTCTGCTAGACAGCTTGGTCTGTTAAAGTAAATTGAAAAATAACAGACTTAATGGCTGGATCACCAGTGAAAATAAAGGGGAGAACGAAAACTAATGCAGCCTCCACATCTAAGTTTTGGTAAATTGCAATATATTACATTTTTGTTTTTGAGTTTAATTCTGCTTTACCAAGGCAATACAAAAATCAATACTGATATGCAACCTGCAACAGCCCTTAGCAGCCATTCACAAATAATCGCTTTATTGATCTGACTGCAAATCATTAAATTTCGAACAATCCTGCAGGTTAGGCCATACACGATCTATAGTGCCTTGAAAAAGTATTCATACCCCTTGAAATTTTGTCATGTTACAACCAAAAACGTAAATGTATTTTATTGGCTGAAAAAAAACACAATAGTGCATCCAGTTCAACCTGTGTTGGTGTACTTCTGTCAGTGTCTATACGTATTTACCATATCCCTGTATGTTACAGTAGGTGTTTGTGATATTGTGCTTTTAGCACGACAGCGTCGCGCTGATACTCGGCGACATGGTGCCGAGATCTCGCCGACATCTCGCACTCACTGGAATAGTGACAGCACATCCCAGCAAGCGCGTCATAGAAGCGACGGGAGATCCGACTTGGATTCCCGCCAATTCTACACGTGTGCGGCGTTTGTTATGAATCCTGAGGGGGAAGACCCCGCCGGATTTTAAATAAAAATCCGGCATGGGTCCCCCCCTCAGGAGCATACCGGGCCCTTAGGTCTGTTATGGGTTGTAAGGAGAGCCCCCCTACGCCGAAAAAAACGGCGTAGGGGGTCCCCCTACAATCCATACCAGACCCGTATCCAAAGCACGCTACCCGGCCAGCCAGGAAGGGAGTGGGGACGAGCGAGCGCCCCCCCCCCCTCCTGAGCCGTACCAGGCTGCATGCCCTCAACATGGGGGGCGCACTGCGGCCCCCCCACCTCAGAGCACCCTGTCCCCATGTTGATGAGGACAGGGCCCCTTCTCGGCCGTTGGTTGTCGGGGTATGCGGGCGGGAGGCTTATCGGAATCTGGGAGCCCCCTTTAATAAGGGGGCCCCCAGATACCGGCCCCCCACCCTAAGTGAATGAGTATGGGATACATCGTACCCCTACCCATTCACCTGCAAGAAAAGTGGTAAAAACACAAATAAACCACACAGTGTATTAAAATATTTTATTAGTCTGCTCCGGAGGCCGCCCCCTGTCTTCTTTATTAGCTCTTTTACCAGGGGGAGCTTCTTCTTTGACGTCTTCGGGTGGGTGGGGGCCGCCGTCTGGTTCTCTTCCACCGCCGGGGGGGGGGGGGGCTGGCTTTTAAAAAAGCCCCCACCCCCCCGGCGGGTTTCCTCCGGCGTCTTCGGCGGGGCTCTTCTTCTTCCGCTATCCCGACGGGTCTTCTCCGCTATCCGGGGGGTCTCCTTCTATGTTCGCCGCTCTCCGCTGTTGACTCGTCGCACCCCGGTTCTTCGTCTCGCAGTCCGGTCCCTTCTTCCGTGCTGTACGTCTTCTTCCGTGCTGTGAGTTCTTCTTCCGTGCTGTGACGTCATGTTCTTCACTTCTCTTCTTCTCCCGATGTTGACACGCCGGTCCTTCTCGCTGAAATGACGGATGCGCGCCTTGCATCGGACCTATATAGGCCTCACAGTCCCATCATGCTCTGTACCTACCCATGTGATACCTACCAGGCATTATCAGGCCTAAAGATATTCCATCAAATAGTTGGAAGAGTAATGTTAAAGTATGGCCGCCGTTCCCGCGTCGAAATTCGAAAATTAGCCGCAATGCACACTGGGAAATGTAGGCGGACGGCGCATGCGCCATTCCAAAAAAACGTCAATCACGTCAGGTCAAACCAAATTATCATAAAACACGCCCCTTCAGCCTATTTTGAATTAGGCGCGCTTGCGCCCGCCGCATTTACGCTACGCCACCGCAAGTTAGGAGGCAAGTACTTTGTGAATACAGTACTTGCCTCTCTGACTTAAGGCGGCGTAGCGTAAATACGATACGCTACGCCGCCTTAAAGTTGCGCGCCCCTACCTGAATCTAGCTATTAGTGTTTGCAGTCGTTCCTCATAATTGAGGTCCTCCAGTCCCCTTATTGGTTTTGTTGCCCTTCTTTAGAGTCTCTCCAGCTCCAGCACATCCCTTCTGAGGGCTGGTGACCAGAACAGGACAGAATGCCCCAGATGTGGTCTAACCAGAGTTTTATAAATTGGTAGCATTATCGTTTTATCCCTGGAGTATATCCCTTTTTTTATGCATGCTAATATTCTGTCGGCTTTGGTAGCTGCAGCTTGACACTGCATGCTATTGCTCAATCTGTCATCTACTAGGACCCCCAGATCTTTCTCCATCCTTGATTCCCTCAGAGGTTCTCCCCCTAGTGAGTAGTTTGCACTTATGTTTTTTGTCCCCAAGTGCATTACTTTACATTTCTCCACATTAAACCTCATTTGCCATTTGTCTGCCCGCTTTTGTTCAGGTAATTTTGTAAAATTTCTATATCCTGATGTGAAGTTGTTGCCCTGCTTACCTTTGTGTCATCCGTGCTTCCCCATGCAGGCAATTTTATTGATGTCAATTGGGAGGCAGTGGCTGCACAGATGCGGTTCCCAATCTGACATCCTTGCGGGTAAACATGGCTTTCCACAGGCCTATGCTTTAGTAACTGCCCTGTGAACGAGGCCCTATACATTGAACAACACACTGAATACACTTAATTGATCTGTGTCTGTTGCTGAAGTTTATGCTGATTTACAAGAACCGTGCTGTACGTCAGTGGTCATCAACCCTGTCCACAGGGCCCACTAAGACCCCTTTCACATTGAGGCGTTTTTCATGCGGTACAGCGCTAAAAACAGTGCTGCTATGCCGCATGAAAAAATCATGCCCTGCAGGCTTCAATGTGAAAGCCCGAAGGCTTTCACACTGAAGCGGTGCGGTAGCAGGACCGCTCCAAAAGTCGTGCTAGCCGCATCTTTGGAGCAGTATAGGAGCGGGGTGTTTACCGCTCCTATACCGCGCCTTCCCATTGAAATCTATGGGAAACCGCAGTAATACCGCATTGCTGGTGGTATTAACCCTTTTTCGTCCGCTAGCGGGGGTTAAAACCTCACCGCTAGCGCCCGAATATCGCGGTAAATACGACGGCTATACCGTCACCGCACCTCCGCTGCCCAATGTGAAAGCAGCCTAACAGGCCAGGTATTACTTATTTATGTATTACCTTGGGGAGATGCAGACTAGACTACTGCAATCACTGAGCAGCAAATGATATCACCTGGCATGTGTTTCAGTTATCTTGCAAATCTGGCCTGTTAGTGGGCCCTGAGTAAGGATGAGCTCCGGCGTGTTAGCATAAAACACGTGCAGAGCCCGCCAGGAAGTCGGCACCCGCGCTGCGCTAATCACAGCCAGGCAGACATTGTCCGATGCTCGGCTGCAGAGATCGGGAAATGTCTGCCTGGCTGTGATTAGCGCAGCGCGGGTGCCGACTTCCTGGCGGGCTCGGCACGTGTTCTATGCGAACACGCCGGAGCTCATCCTTAGCCCTGAGGACAGGGTTGATGACCACTGCTGTACGTCATAACATTTGAACTCTATAGAATCATTCATGCAACTATACTTCTAAAACATTGGTGAAACATAAACCAGTAATTCCTATTATTTCAGGCCTATGCAATGTAGTAAGAGACTGACAGTTTTAAAAGTATTACCTTTCATAAGTGCTGAAACCGCGTGTGGAGACGGAACATTGGAACATATGCCTCAGGAGTTAAAAGATGTCATAGCAGCTATCCATCCCCCTTTATACTGAGGAGAATTTGGGGGGCCACGGGGGGCAATTCTAAGTACGGCTTCCAGCCATGTTCTAACCTTCTATACTAAATATAGAAACCAATAACACTGCTTTTGCCAGGGCCTAATGGAGCAAGGGTACAATCTGGAATGTCACTTTTCTGTAAATGAGTCAAAATAGGCCATTTACTCTGCCACAGAATTATCAGCTCGGTGGCTTATTATTACGGTGTCTATATTGCTTGTGTGACCGGAATGAAGAAAAATGAGACTCCAGAATTATAACTGTCATTTCTTCAGATGGCTCTCATCTTGCACATTGAAGTGACAGCCCAGCAAAGGATGGTGAGAGTCCTATTTAAAAAGCTGTACATTACAATGATGTGCTGCTAGGTAATCCCATATTTATGCCGCGCTTCCTCTCGCATTTGCTATACCCATAAGGGCATATCCTGTAGCCTAAACAACACAAGTAGAAACTGGATTTTATATTCACACTTGATAAACAGCAACAGAAGCAAAAATGGGATGCTGAGTGCTCCTGGTTGTCATCAGAAAAATATAATTCCATTTTAGCTGACATCTCACAAATATAGCTCCAAGTGCATCTTGTTTGTGATGTGTAATTGAAGTGGAAGTTTAATCCCGGGGCTCATAAATCACACAGAAGCTGTAGGCCCTCCCTCATGGCTGATACAAGTGAATTATCAGTTTGTTATCTTGTACTCTACCCAAGTTCTTTCAGGGTGTATCAGTCCATTAACACATTCAGAGCTTGCCACCATATTGCCGAGAAGGCGCTGAAACCACTTATATGACATACCTCTTCTGACACTTATAATAAATAGGTGACAACATCGATTGAAACATATGTTCAGAGGTGAACATAGCCAGCGCTGAAATCCTGCACGTCCCTGGAAAGGAGCAGCTAGTTGAAAAACATGCAAAGGGACATGTCCAGCTACCCGCCATCAGCAGAATACAACAGACGTTGGAACAACTGTTCAAGTAATGGAATTTTTTATTTTTTATTCACAAAGGTTTTGTCATAGTCCAAGAAGCAAATGCACTTGTTAAATTAGAGTGTAACTCCATACTAAACTATTTTTTCTTTATAGTGACACTAAACAATATCCTTGGACCCCATTAATGCTTTGCATAGCTAGAACTCGTGTTCCCGCTGGCAGTTTTATGTGAGTTATTTTCATGCGATTCTGCGTGTCATGCATAGGGCAGCCCATTTACTTCAATGGGCTGCCCTATGCATTTATGTTGTCTAAAGCTCCTGCTCCTTTTTGGGGGACAGGCTTCACATGATATTTAAGGTCGCATTTTGCTGCGATCACAGCACATTTTGCACCAATGGCCACTAGATTTGGAATCATGGGCAGAACGTAGTAAGTATGTACCGGAAACGTAATATTTTTGGACGAAAGTCCGTCCGTGTGTAGCCTCCATCTGATTTTTTTTCTCGGAAGTCCAACGGACCTTAGAAAGAGAACCTGTTCTCTATCTTTCTGTCTGACTTCCGACTGACTCACGGCAGACTTTTGCATGGTTAAAAGTCTGACTGCGTGTACAAGGTATAACTGTGTTTTTCTGCCTCCTTGTAATGTCCTTCATGAAACTCTCCTTTACCCCTTACTTATGTTTGTTTAGAACAGGGGTCTCCAAACTAAAGCCCTACAGTTGTTCAAGAGTAGGGATGAGCCGAACACCCCCCCCCGTTCGTTTGGCACCAGAACCTTTGAACGGACCGACCGTTCGCGCGAACATTTAGAACCCCATTGACGTCTATGGGACTGGAACGTTCGAATTCAAAGTGCTCATTTTAAAGCCTAATATGCAAGTTATTGTCGTAAAACGGGTTTGAGAACCCGGTCTTGCTCCAGGAAACATGTGTCAATGGAAAAAACTGTTGTTTTTTCTGGAGCAGTGATTTTAATGATGCTTAAAGTGAAAAAAAAAAAGAAAAATTCCTTTAACCACTTCCATACCAGGCACTTATGGGTGGTACTGAAGGGTACTTATGGGTGGCACAGATGGGCACTGATAGGTGGGCACTGGGCATGGATGGGCACTGTGGGGTGGCACTGATGGACACTGTGGGACGGCACTGATGTATCCATGTTGCCAGTCAGTGCCCATTTGTGGACACTGATTGGCATCTTTTTTTTTTCACTGACTTTTTGTTTTTTTTATTGCCCCCTTTTTTTTTTGCCCTTCCCTGGTGGTCCAGTGTGGGCTTCCCTGGTGGTCCAGTGTGGTGATCCAAAGGGGGGGCTGCGCTGATAAACAATCAGCGCGAACCCCCCCTGTCAGGAGAGCCGCCGATCGGCTCTCCTCTACTCGCATCTGTCAGATGCGAGTGAGGAAGAGCCATCAACGGCTCTTCCTGTTTACATCGTGATTAGCCGTGATTGGACATGGCTGATCACGTGGTAAAGAGCCTCCGCCGGAGGCTCTTTACAGAGATCAGAGATGCAGGGTGTCAGACTGACACCCTGCATCACCGATCGTCGTGCTGCGCGCCCCCACGGGCGCGCGTGGCATGAAATCCTGCAGGACGTCCATAGACGTCCAGTCAGGATTTCAGAACCACTTCCCAGACATAAATCTCCTATTGACCAGGCGGGAAGTGGTTAAATATCGTACATGCTGGGTGTCTATAGTATGCCTGTGAAGTGGCACGTGTTTAGAACTGTCCCTGCACAAAATGAGATTACTATAAGAAAAAAGTAATTTAAAACTGCTTGCGGCTTTAATGTAATGTCTGGTCCCTGCAATATGGATGAAAATCATTGAGAAAAATAGCACAGACACAGACAGTACACACACCCCGTAGCTTTAGGTGCACACTGCAGAGGACATGGGCAGTACACACATCACGTAGCTTTAGGTGCACACTGCAGAGGACACAGGCCTGTCAGTTTCCGCAATAAAAATCGCCAGCATTGGTTTCAGTAGCAAACCCCCCACATCGGTGCAGATTTCTAGAATAAAAACTTCAGCATCTGTACCAGTGTACATAACAATAATGACCCTCAGCACTGGTGTCAGTTTCCACACTAAAAACTCCCAGCATTTGGTGTCATTTTCTGCAATAATTTTCCCCAGCATAGATGGGAGGATATCAGGTTAGACACTTCCTAATGGCTCAGTCCCTAGGAACAGTAATGGATAATGGCCAACAGGCCCTCTTACCAGACCTGGTGAAACCGCAACAGTGATCCCTCTGGCTGGACGTTCGCTCACTCTGGGTTGCCTGGGGTGACTCTAGTCAGTAGTGGAGCATGTCTGTACCCTGGCAGCGGCTCAATCTTTCTCCTTCTCTGGTTGTGCGGGCTCCCTCTCTGGTAGTGTGGGTACAGCTGGGCCCTCTCTCTGGTGGTGCGGGAACAGCGTGACTCCCTCTCTGGTTGGTGCGGGTACAGCGTGGCTCTCTGATTGGTGCGGGTACAGCGTGGCTCTCTGATTGGTGCGGGTACAGCGTGGCTCTCTGATTGGTGCGGGTACAGCGTGGCGCTCTGGTTGGTGCGGGTACAGTGTGGCTCTCTGGTTGGTGTGGGTACAGCGTGGCTCTCTGGTTGGTGCAGGTACAGCGTGGCTCTCTGGTTGGTACGGGTACAGCGTGGCTCTCTGGTTGGTGCGGGTACAGCGTGGCTCTCTGGTTGGTGCGGGTACAGCGTGGCTCTCTGGTTGGTGCGGGTACAGCGTGGCTCTCTAGTTGTGCAGGCACACCGTGTCTCTCTCTCTCTCTGGCTTTCCCCAGCATGAGCACAGTATTCTCTTTTTTCCTCTTGTAACCCCCCCAGCAGAGTGCTTGCATGCTGGTGGCTTTAGCATGGTGTCTGTGGACACACTGGGGCCGCCACTGTTAAGGGACTACATTTCCCATGATGCCCCCAGTCCCCAGAATCTTCTGATTGGCCCTCTGCTGTGGCCAATCATGGCGAGGAAAGTAGGAAGCAAGGCGGCGGCACGGCGAATCCAATTAGAGCCGCTCTCTCTCTTCTAGCTTTCGGGGGTGATCGGGGGAGATATACAGTCAGTACAGCCAGCCAGCGGCTCTCTTCTCCCTGTCACAGTGCCGCTGCTCTATTTACCACAGAATTTGGCAGCGGTGATGTGACAGGGAGAGGAGAGCCGTGGGCTGGCTGTACTGTATATCTCTCCCGATCGCCCCCTCCCCCTCTCTGTCAGCTGGAGCTAGAAGAGAGAGCGGCTCTAATTGGATTCGCTGTGCCGCTGCCTTGCTTCCTGCCCGCTGTTTTTCTCCCCGAGGATCATGGCACTGGTTTCTAGGGGGAGGGCAAGCGCCCTCCCTTGCCCTATGGAGCGGACGCCCATGATTGTAAATGATCACCTTGTAAAACAACCCATTCTGTTTAAAATAGAAATGAAAGGCAAAACATTTTTGTATAGGCATAAAAATACATTATAAAAATATATTTTTCACTTTTTTTTTAGTGATCACATTCCCTCTGTTCTCAACTGCATAAGGGCTAGGGGGAAGAGAAGCAGCATTACACTGAACTTCTCAGTGAGAAGCTGTGCGGGGGGGGGGGGGGGGGCATGTCAGGTCAAGTCTAATCATTGGAGGAGAGCACACTGAGTTCCCAGCATAGCTAGAGAATTGACCAAAGTGTGCTCCCCTGCTTAGTGTGGTCAGTGTTTAATAGAAAAGCAGAGGAACTGTGAGGAACACCAGGGATTTTACACAAAGAAAGCAATATAATGAGAACAGGATACTTTCTCACACAAGTACATCGTACAGCGGGCACATATCAGAAGTATGAAGTGTTGGGGTAACAAACACTTTAAGAATATATATGTTTATCTATCTATCTATCTATCTATCTATCTATCTATCTATCTATCTATCTATCTATCAATCTATCTATATATATATATACACACACACACACAGTATAGCGAGTACACCCTTCACATTTTTATATATACATTCAAACCAGAATTTATCACTTCAAACTAGAAAGCCAAAACTTGCCCCGTTTGCTTAGCTGTACATCTGTCCAGCAGTGTCTCCGACATCCTCACTTATGAGTAAGGAGAGTAGGAAATATTAAGGCCAAGTACAAGTGTCCTACCTAAGGTTGCACATTAGAATATCATGGGTTTAGAGATTGCTTAAAGCGAATAAAGAATGTGTCTGCACTACTCGGTTGATTGCACAGATATTCTCATGCCAGTCTTCAACTGGTATGGAATACAGATACAACCCCACACACACTGGGCGGTTGCCCAGCTCTCCTGAATGCCTTTCTCCTGGCAAACAGCAGCGTTTTGGAAAGCTGCATTTTTGGAAAGGTGTTTAACCATGTTTAGACGTATTTAGGCTCATCCAGCTGTTGGGCAATAATTAATTTAATTGGCCAGAATAACAATTTAATAATTTATAATTTAGCACTTAGCGTTAAAGCATGTTTATGTGCTTTTAGGCAAATCAAGCATGTTTTCTGCCACCGCTGCTCCTGACCACATTGGCAGTTGATTTTTTTTTTCTGCCTGTAAATGCCTATGTGTGCATGGACACATAGGCTAACACTAATGGGCATTTAGAGATGTAAAAATTTTTTTTTTTAATGCTACTAAAAGTGATGTGGACACTTTTAATGGCTGATGTCAGTCTACTTTGGCTGGAATGAGTACAGACTTTATTTTTAGATGCCAGGTCTAAATGCATATATCTCCAGCCTTCTACTCGAACTGTGTGCAAGGGTTTGCCATAAAGCTCTCGCCAATTGCTCTCTATGGTAACCGTGAGCAGAAAGTCCTGGATAATAAAATAAAACATATGTAGCAGCAGCTGTCAATTAGCTTTGAATGTGTTACGCTTGGTGGGCACTAAATTTATCAATGCGCCCCAACAAGATGGGCCCCAAAATCAACTCTATTTGTCTTGGTGATACTCTACGTCCGTGGCCATAAATCAAGCAATAAAATCAGTTTACTGTAAAGAAATATGACCGGAAATTAAGATAGCAACCCCGGAACATACATCCCTATAAAACCTTCTACTAGAGCTTATTGAACACATTCTTAAATGGCTAGATTATTGATCAATGTAAATATGCCATTACTGCAGTGAAGTTGGAATTCTTCCCTTTCTGAAAAGAATTAACAAATGTCATATTCATATTTATTGTCTCAGTTTCAGATAAAGCCAAGGCTTCCTACAGATAAATTATCATAAAAGACAGCATAGAGTTAAAAAGCTAATGTAATATTTCACCATCCCATAGCAAACTGAAAACCGGCACAGAAAGAAGAGGATACATGATTTAATAATAAAGCTACATGTAGAAGTAATATATTCTTAATCTGCCCAGCAAGTCACCCCAAGCTCTGACATAACGTTGCACAAATCACATGTCCTGCCTTATTCAAGTGGCATATATGCTCCTTAGGCTCATAGAAAATCAGGCATCTGCACATACACAAAATGTCACATGCTGTAATATCCCAATATCCTGATGGCCCATGCTGAGTTATTAATATTTATAGCTACAAAGCACTATATTTGGAACAAACAACTGGAAAGTTCAGACCCTGACAAAAATCACTCTGGAAATGTAAATTCCTCAGAAGGGGTTTCTTAAAAGACTTAACTAAGGAGCAACAAACAGCCCCTTTAGATGTTCCATGCTGTTACATTTCAAGCATTTTTAAAGGGTTAGTCCACCTCTTGCAAAAAAAAAAAGGAAACAAGAAAGTAAAGGCACATATGTTTGCAGGAACAAAAAAATTGCATTTATTTTTCTTTCCATGCCTTTAAAGCAATACACCTGCAATTGGTGGATCATGGGTGCAATGCCAGGCTCCTGCAAACTTTTTGTGTCCATATAAAAGGTACAGACTTTCAGTCTCCAAGTGCAGTGATTACTGCACCAGTGTTCTACTGAAAACTATAATGCCTTGTACACACGACTGCTTTTCACAACGAGAAAATTGCCATTTTTTATATTGGTCATGAAAACCGGTCATGTGTATGCACCCTAGCAGTTTTCTCGATGAAAAAAATGGCCACAAAAAAATTGAAACCAGCTCTCTTTTTTCTCGTCGCGTTTCCCGTCAGTTTTTTTCTCGTCACGAAAAACGGTCGTGCGTATGCTTTTCCGAGATGAAAAAAACGTGCATGCTCAGAATCAAGTATGCAGCCCAAAGGGTGGCACCATTTGAAAGGAACTTCCCCTTTATAGTCCCGTTGTACTTGTTGTACGTTACCTCGCTTTGGTCTGACTTTTTTTGCATGAACGTGTGTATGCAAGTCAGGCTGGAGACGAATCACGTCGGGAAAAGCCTTGTTTTTTTCCTGCCAGTTTGGAGTGACGTCCTGATCTAGAGAGAATCTGTGTTGTACCAAATGCCTTCCACTTCTCAATAATATACTTCACTGTGCTTCTAGGCATTGATAAAGCCTTTGCAATGTTTTTTTGTATCCATCTCCTGACTTGTGCCTGTCCACAACTTTATCCTGGAGATCCCGATGACAGTGCCTTAACAACCCATAGATGATTGTTTGCTTCAGTTGCACTCTCAGGGACTGAAATGCTCCAGGAAAGCTCTTTTCATGCTGAACTAATCAAAATGACCACAGTTGATCATAGTTGAAAGTCAAATGGCTTTGCGTGCCATTGAGAAGTTGATTGGCTACACCTGATTAAGTGTTTACAAGTCATTTTTAGGAGGGAGTGTACCTTTTTCAAACTCAGTGACTGTTTTTCTGGCATGTTGGTGTTTTATCTTTCACTGGGATGTTATAAAGTTGCACTGGGTAAAGACAGCTGGATAAAACAAACTGTGTCTGCCTTCATTTCAAGCTGCACAGCAACAAAATGTGACTAGTATAAAGGGGGTGATTCTTTTCTATACCCACTGTGGTTCATTTATGATTGCATTGCTGCAATATACCAGTCCACATCAGTGCCTTTGGTAGGTTGTTTGGGAAATTATTTTGAGAAAACCTGCTTGCGATGCAGATATTCCTAAACACACCCACTGAAAGTTCTGCAGTGTTTCTCTGATACTGAAAACCATCAAAGTGTCAGATCTCTGAAGCTCCTCACAGCTACCAGTCAGCATTCAGGAAGGCTTCAGGAGTAAACAAACCCATGCGACATGTGGGAAGCTTCAAGAATTAGGGCTGCAGTGGGTTACATGGTAAATGTAAAGGTATGATAGTAGGAAGGATTTTCTGACAGTTCAATTACCAATTTCACTTGCTGCCTTAGATTACTATATGCAATGACCCTGTGGAAAACAATAACATGGCAATGTAAATTGTGTAGTGGGTTGCTGTCAGCCCATACTTTCTCTTATGCATTCAGAGCTTACAGTCCCCTCCATACTATCTCTGATTCTTCATAGTGGAAATAGACACAGAGCCTACAGGCAATTTTGGGAAAGTCAGTATTTGCATAACTGCTTTCGGAGCACTCTGAGATGTGAGAGAATGACAGATCCTACAAACTACAAGGCATTTTCAGACAGCTGATGTTAGTTATGTTACTTTACTAGTTTAACATTTCCTACGCAGGTAGAAGAAAAGGCTGGCTGCATCCTAATTTATTGAGATTTCTAACTGGATGGATTTCACCAGTGCACAGACTATAAATGTTAAATGATGGAGCTCAAATATACAGATGGAGGAGTCTCTAAAAGAACTTCACAGTTCAGTTCACATCTACTACAGTTGCAATAAAAAGTATGTGAACCTTATGGAATTATATGGATTTCTGCATGGTCATAAAATGTGATCTGATCTTCAGCTAAGTCACAACAATAGACAATCACAGTCTGCTTAAACTAATAACACACAAATAATTAAATGCTACCATGTTTTTATTGAACACACCATGTAAACATTCACAGTGCAGGTGGAAAAAGTATGACATCTCCAAGAGCTAATTGGAGTAAGGTGTCAGCCAACTGGAGTCCAATCAATGAGATGAGATTGGAGGTGTTGGTTACAGCTTCCCTGCCCTATAAAAAACACACACCAGTTCTGGGTTTGCTTTTCACAAGAAGCATTGCCTGATGTGAATGATGCCTCGCGCAAAAGAGCTCTCAGAAGACCTACGATTAAGAATTGTTGACTTGCATAAAGCGGGAAAGGGTTATAAAAGTATCTCCAAAATCCTTGCGGTTCGTCAGTCCACAGTAAGACAAATTGTCTATAAATGGAGAAAGTTCAGCACTGCTGCTACTCTCCCTAGGAGTGGCCGTCCTGTAAAGATGACTGAAAGAGCACTGCGCAGACTTCCCAATGAGGTGAAGAAGAATCCTAGAGTGTCAGCTAAAGACTTACAAAAGTCTCTGGCATATGCTAACATCCCTGTTAGCGAATCTACAATACGTAAAACACTAAACCATAATGGATTTCATGGGAGGATACCACAGAGGCACAGAACTCGAACATCAAAACCTCGTCCCAACTGTGAAGTATGGTGGTGGGGGCATCATGGTTTGGGTCTGATTTGCTGCGTCAGGGCCTAGACGGATTTCTATCATCGAAGGAAAAATGAATTCCCAAGTTTATCAAGACATTTTGCAGGAGAACTTAAGGCCATCTGTCCACCAGCTAAAGCTCAACAGAAGATGGGTGTTGCAATAGGACAACGACCCAAAGCATAGAAATAAATCAACAACAGAATGGCTTAAACAGAAGAAAATACGCCTTCTGGAGTGGCCCAGTCAGAGTCCTGACCTCAACTCGATTGAGATGCTGTGGCATGACCTCAAGAAAGCGATTCACACCAGACATCCCAAGAATATTGCTGAACTGAAACAGTTCTGTAAAGAGGAATGGTCAAGAATTACTCCTGACCGTTGTGTACGTCTGATCTGCAACTACAGGAAACGTTTGTTCGAAGCAATTGCTGCCAAAGGAGGTTCAACCAGTTATTAAATCCAAGGGTTCACATATTTTTTCCACCTACACTGTGAATGTTTACATGGTGTGCTCAATAAAAACATAGTAACATTTTTTTTTGTGTCTTATTAGTTTAAGCAGACTGTGATTGTCTATTGTTGTGACTTTGATGAAGATCAGATCACATTTTTTGACCAATTTGGGCAGAAATCCATATCATTCCAAAGGGGTTCACATACTTTTTATTGCAACTGTATGTTTTGGATATCACTATGGAAGGAAGTAAGAGGAAATCTCTCCTCATAAGGCCATAGGCAGCAACTAAAGCACAGCAAATGATCTAACCCTCCCACTCTTTATCCAAAACCAAGTTTGGGCTGGAGTGTCACTAACCATAGATGGGTCAAATTTTGTCCAATTCAGCTGATTCTTGATGAAATTAGAGCCGTAGGTGGGCCTCTCAGTACCACCCCACTGGACAAAATGTGATTTTTCAAGTAACTTTTATCAAAGGAACTGGGTGAAAAAATGTTGGTTTAACCCACGGATTACATCCAATCAGATGCAGTCACTGTTTAGGCATTCTGACAGCTTGAGAGATGTAAATGTGTATGGCTAGCTTTAGTATTGTTCGAAGTGGAACTATGGTCCAGAGAAAATATACAGTAGTCTTTCATTAGTAAAATACCATTTATATTTCTCACAGTACCCCTTGTAACATAGTTTATTACCTGTTGATTCTGCCAATTGACCAGTTGAATTGCCATCTCCTTTAAGAGGGTGACATTACTGCAGTTATAGCCACTTGGATTACCTAAGTATGTGAGTGGGTAGTCAATCAGTGTTGTCAACGTGACAGGGAATGACATGTAAGCACTGCTTATCCTGCCCACCCTTTCCTTCTCTACCTACTTTAAAGGGGGTTTGCCTGATCATTACACAGACGATTACAACAAACATGACTTTAATAATCATTACCATGGCTGAGTATATGTAAAAGTTGTCAGGTACAGTATTTGGACTTCCAGTTGGCTTTAATTGTTTCGAAACTCTAGGCTTAAGAATGCTTTCACACTGAAAGCACCTGCTCATTTTAGCAGCGCTGTTTAAGCAGCCCTTTTCGGCCACTAGCGGGGCACTTTTAACCCCCAAAAAGGGTTAAAAAAAGACCCATTATGCTGCGCTTTAAAAATGTATTTTATGTGCTTTAAAAGCGCTGCCCATTCATTCCAATGAGCATGACGTTTTGGGAATGCTAAATACAGCACTCCCAACCCACCCCAAAGATGCTGCTTGCAGGACTTTTTGGACTGTCCCACAAGGGCACCGCCCGAGTGTGAAAAGTCACCCTGGAATGAATGGGAGGCAGATTTCAGGCACTTAGCAGAGGCGATTTCCAGCACTACATTGCCTGAAATCCGACCCAGTGTGAAAGGGGTCCTAAAATGGCTGATGTAGACACATTTCTAGTACCTGTACAATGTGCCTACAGACAGTTCTGACCCAAAGACACCAACACACAAGTACTCTATACTTACAATCTGGAAGTCATGCACTTCAATGGCTTCATCACTACCAGAGCCGGTCTTGAATGTTTCAAGATTGTTCCCAGCATCAATTTCCATTGAACCTTCTTGTATTTTGCCATTGATGCTCATGGTGTAGTGGACATTGTAAACCTGAACAAGAGATCAAAACAATCATGTTTTAAAGATTATAATTTACACTGACAAACCTCAAAAATGTCTATACCTAAATATACACCTTGGTTTGAGTATGCTGCTTTAAAGAGTGACTCCACTTTTGTTGAGAAGAAAACAACCCCCGTCTGGGTGATCAATGTACATTGCAAGGATTTGATCAAACTTTTGTAGCAGATCCCTACCTATTTCTGCTCTGAATAAAAAGCTATTTGTTGTCTGCAGAGAGAATCCGAACGGGAGTGACTTTTTCATTATTGATCAGCTGATGTACTCACAGGGCTCTAATGAGGAAAATGCAGGGTCTGCATCCCTTTAGAAATGATTAAACCTTTAGGAGTATCTCTATTGCAGGGGATACCTAAAATCTGACTTGTATCTTAGGGCAGACTTTTGGGAAAATTAGTAAGCCAATCACACAAGTAGGAAATTACATTTCTGGGGGTACACCAATGGTGTATGGAATGCTTTCAGGTTTCCATATTGCATTGGATTCTACAGAAAATTAGATTAACTAGGTAAGGTCATTTTTAATAGCATGCAATTACAATATGGCTTGTGTAGCAATATATATATATATATACAGGGGGTTCTCAAAAAATTAGCATATTGTGATAAAGTTCATTATTTTCTGTAATGTACTGATAAACATTAGACTTTCATATATTTTAGATTCATTACACACAGCTGAAGTAGTTCAAGCCTTTTTATTGTTTTAATATTGATGATTTTGGCATACAGCTCATGAAAACCCCAAATTCCTATCTCAAAAAATTAGCATATTTCATCCGACCAATAAAAGAAAAGTGTTTTTAATTAAAAAAAAAGTCAACCTTTAAATAATTCTGTTCAGTTATGCACTCAATACTTGGTCGGGAATCCTTTTGCAGAAATGACTGCTTTAATGCGGCGTGGCATGGAGGCAATCAGCCTGTGGCACTGCTGAGGTGTTATGGAGGCCCAGGATGCTTCGGTAGGGGCCTTAAGCTCATCCAGAGTGTTGGGTCTTGCGTCTCTCAACTTTCTCTTCCCAATATCCCACAGATTCTCTATGGGGTTCAGGTCAGGAGAGCTGGCAGGCCAATTGAGCACAGTAATACCATGGTCAGTAAATCATTTACCAGTGGTTTTGGCACTGTGAGCAGGTGCCAGGTTGTGCCGAAAAATGAAATCTTCATCTCCATAAAGCTTTTCAGCAGATGGAAGCCTGAAGTGCTCCAAAATCTCCTGATAGCTAGCTGCATTCACCCTGCCCTTGATAAAACACAGTGGACCAACACCAGCAGCTGACATGGCACCCCAGACCATCACTGACTGTGGGTACTTGACACTGGACTTCAGGCATTTTGGCATTTCCCTCTCCCCAGTCTTCCTCCAGACTCTGGCACCTTGATTACCGAATGACATGCAAAATTAGCTTTCATCCGAAAAAAGTACTTTGGACCACTGAGCAACAGTCCAGTGTTGCTTCTCTGTAGCCCAAAGTGGCTTGACCTGGGGAATGCGGCACCTGTAGCCCATTTCCTGCACACGCCTGTACACGGTGGCTCTGGATGTTTCTACTCCAGACTCAGTCCACTGCTTCTGCAGGTCCCCCAAGGTCTGGAATCGGTCCTTCTCCACAATCTTCCTCAGGGTCCAGTCACCTCTTGTCACGTACCTGATGGTGATGAGCCCGAATTGCAGAGGTCGGCCTCCCTTACAGCTCCCACTCGTGGCCCCCTGATAGGATAACAGAAGGCACAGGAGGAAGGAGGGGCACGGGTGCCTGGCAGGATCAACAGGAAGAGGCAGTGGGTCAGTCTAGTAGAAGCTTCCTTGCAGGAACTGGAATACTGGAACTGGATCAGCTCAGCAGAGAGGATAGGTCCAATAGACTGGATCAGCTTAGCAGACAGGAAAGGTCCAATGGACTGGATCAGCTTAGCAGACCGGATCAGCTCAGCAACTGGACTGGAACTAGGACAAACTGGAATCGTTCAGCTGGACTGGAACTAGGACAAACTGGAATCGTTCAGCTGGACTGGAACTAGGACAAACTGGAATCGTTCAGCTGGACTGGAACTAGGACAAACTGGAATCGTTCAGCAGACTGGAGCTGACTGGATCAACACAGAAGGTCAGACAAGCCGGGTCAGATATCGGGGCGGACAGCGAGGTACAGAGGTGCAGGCAGAAGGGTAGTCAGAACAGGCCAAGGATCAGGTGCAGGCGGATGGCTGGAATAGTCACAGGTAAGCCGGGGTCTTTCACAGGTAAGTCTCAGATCAGGTTTCAGGTACTCAACGCTGTAGAGCAGACAGCAGGGATGGTGTGTGAGGGGCCGGCTTAAATACCCCGCCTGGCTCCAATAGGCGTGTGCACCCGTGCATGCACACGCATGCGTGATCGCAGCCGCGATCGGGAACCGCAAAATCTAAGTCGCCTGTTTCTGGCAGGATCTTCATGACATTGCCCCCCCCCAAGGGGCAGCCTCCGGATGCCCAGTCTGGCAAACTTCTCAGGGTGAGATCTCTTAAAGGAACGTACCAGACTCTTAGCGTGGATGTTCCTCTCGGGCTCCCACGAATTTTCTTCAGGTCCGTACCCCTTCCATTTGATCAAAAACTGATTCTGGTTCCTTCTCCTTCTGTAGTCCAGGATAGCCTCCACTTCGAATTCCTCTTCTCCATCTACAATGACAGGATCAGGGGGGGAAGTACTCCGATTTGGAAAAGGGTTGGGAATAGAAGGTTTTAACAGCGATACGTGAAATACAGGATGGACCCTTAATGAATCTGGGAGTTCTAATTCGTAGGCTACTTCGTTGATTCTCCTCCTAACCGGAAATGGCCCTAAAAATTTGGGACCCAGCTTCTTCGAAGGACATGCCATCCTCAAATTCGTTGTGGATAACCACACCAGGTCACCAGGAGACAATATTAATTCACCTCGTCTCTTCCTGTCAAAGGTTGTTTTGTTGTGTTCCTGAGTCTTGGTCATAGTTTCCTGCAAAAACTGGTTATTGGTAGAGAAGAAATTAATTTTCTCCTGGACCGCTGGTACTGTACATTCAGGAAGTGAATTGGGCAGAAATGAGGGATGGAAGCCAAAATTTGCGAAAAAGGGGGTTTGTTTGGTAGCGGAGTGGATGGAGTTATTGTAGGCGAATTCGGCCAATGGAAGCAGAGAAATCCAATCATCTTGTGCAAAAGAGGAAAAGCAGCGTAGATACTGTTCGAGAGTCTGATTCGTCCTCTCAGTTTGCCCATTGGTCTGGGGATGATAAGCGGAGGAAAAGGACAGTTCAATGTCCAGGGCCTTACAGAGGGACCTCCAGAATCGGGAGGTAAATTGCACCCCCCGATCTGAGACGATGTTAGCTGGTACCCCATGGAGTCTGATGATTTCCTTAATGAATGCCTGCGCTGTTTCAGAAGCTGAGGGAGTGCCTTTCATTGGAATAAAATGTGCCATCTTTGACAGACGATCAACTACCACGAAGATAGTGGTATGATCTTCTGCCGGAGGTAATTCAACGATAAAGTCTATGGATAACATTCTCCATGGTCTATCTGGGACAGACAAGGGCTTTAGAAGACCCCAAGCCTTGGTTCTATGGGTCTTGTTTCTGATACAAGTAGTGCAGGATTCAACATACTTCTTACAATCTACCCGTAACTGAGGCCACCAAAAGGTACGCTGTACCAAATCGGTGGTTTTGGTTACGCCAAAATGCCCGGCTAATGCATGGTCATGGCAAAGTTCCAAGACAGATACTCGTAGGCTTTCGGGAGTGTAGATCTTGTCTTCGTGCCAAAATACCCCATCCTTGAACTGCAGTCCTGATTCAGAAGGAGGTGTCTGCCCTGTGGAGGCTTGCTTAATTCGGGAAAGCAGATTTTCTTGAAGAAGAAGAAAGTTGCCAGGGGCAAGGATGGTATCCGGGGTAGCAATTTCTTTTGACTTGTGAAACATCCGGGACAGGGCATCGGGTTTAGTATTTTTGGAACCTGGCCGATACGTGACATGGAAGGAAAATCTGGAGAAAAAGAGCGCCCATCTGGCTTGGCGTGGCCTCAACCGCTTTGCAGACCTCAGATATTCCAGGTTCTTGTGGTCGGTAAATATTAGAATTGGATGGGCAGCCCCTTCCAGCAGGTAGCGCCACTCTTCCAGTGCAGATTTTATTGCCAATAATTCCCGATCCCCTACATCATAGTTCTTCTCTGCTGTTGAGAGTTTACGTGAGAAAAAGGCTACTGGATGAAGTTGGGCCTTGGTTCCTTGTCTTTGGGAAAGTATTGCTCCTACGGCAATTTCAGATGCGTCTACCTCAAGAACAAATGGTAGAGAGGAATCTGGGTGTCCCAAAACAGGAGCAGAGGTAAAGAGTTCCTTAAGGGCCTCAAAGGCTCCTTGGGCCTCAGGGGACCAATGGAAGCGGGTTCCCTGTTTGGTCAATTGGGTGATTGGTGCAATGATGGCCGAGAAGCCTTTGATAAACTTGCGGTAGAAGTTGGCGAAACCAACGAAACGTTGGATTCCCTTTTTGTCTGCTGGGACTGGCCAGTCCAGGATTGCAGAAATCTTCTGGGGGTCCATCTTGATGCCTTCACTGGAGATGATTAACCCCAGAAATGGTATACTTTCCTGTTCAAATTCGCACTTTTCAGCTTTTGCGTATAAACCATGTTGACGAAGACGGCCCAGTACGCTTCTGACATGCCTGCGGTGGAATTCAAGGGAAGAAGAAAAGATTAGAATATCGTCCAGGTAGACGATAACAAATAAGTCCAAAAAGTCTCGGAGGACGTCGTTGATAAAATACTGAAAAGTAGCAGGTGCGTTGCACAATCCGAAGGGCATCACCAAGTACTCAAAGTGCCCGAATCGAGAACGGAAGGCCGTCTTCCACTCGTCCCCATCCCTGATGCGGACTAGATTATAGGCGCCACGGAGGTCAAGTTTGGTGAAAACCGTGGCGGCCCCCAGTCTCTGGAATAACTCTGGCACCAGGGGAAGAGGATAACGGTTCTTCACAGTGATTTTGTTTAATTCCCTGTAGTCGACACAAGGTCGAAGGGTATGGTCCTTTTTCTCGACAAAGAAGATGCCTGCGCCTGCTGGAGATGTGGACGGGCGAATAAACCCCTTCTTTAGGTTTTCATCTATGTATTCCTTCAATGCCCCTTGTTCTACCTCTGTCAAGGGGAAAATCCTACCAAAAGGGATTTCGGCCCCAGGAAGCAGCTCAATAGGACAGTCGTAGGCTCGATGGGGTGGTAGAGCCTCTGCCCTTTGTTTACTGAATACGTCCAGAAAATCATGGTAGGCTTCGGGAATAGACTGGCGTATTTCGGCTTCAGATTCCAGGCATAGTAAGGTAGATGGCCCATGAGGATCTTGGGGCCCACAGAATTGCTGGCAGTACTGTGAAGAAAAGGTAACCTCCCCTGTGGCCCAGTTGATGGCAGGGTTGTGGACTTGTAGCCAGGGCATGCCAAGGATTACAGGAAATATTGGGGAGGAGATTATGTCCATACGTAAAAGTTCATGGTGGGAACTGGAGATAACGGCAAGTATCGGAGCAGTCTCTAGAACTACAGGGCCTGATTTGATAGCAGACCCATCAGCCAAATGAACAGAAAGTCCATGGGTCTTGGGAAGGAGAGGAATTTGGTGTTTAGCAGCAAAAGATGAGTCCATGAAACAGCTACAGGCCCCGGAGTCAATAATGGCAGGTGTTAGCAGAGTCTTTCCTGGAAGCTGGAACGACACAGAAAGGGCAAGGTGAGATGCAGGCTGGGTAATAAAGTCTGTATGGCTAGGAGACATGGAGAGACACTTACGGAGCTTTACAGGACAGTTCCTGACATAGTGGCTGGGTCCACCGCAGTACAGACACAGATTATTTACACGACGTCGTTGACGCTCTTCAGGAGTAAGGGAAGGGCGAAGGACGCCCAGCTGCATGGGCTCAGGTGTGTCAGCTGTAGGGGCTGGTGATGCAATGGGTACTGGGTGTAGATGACTTGGGGCCTTGGGAAGCATCCAGGTTGGACGAGAAAACCCCGTAGCTCTCTCAGCCCTTCGCTCTCTTAGGCGTCGATCGATTTGTATGGCTAAATCGATCAGCGCCTTCAAAGTCTGTGGAACCCCAACTCTAGCCAGTTCATCTTTCAGAGGATCTGATAGTCCCATGCGGAACTGGTAACGAAGAGCAGCGTCGTTCCAGTCTGTATCTGCGCTCCACCGCCTAAACTCAGCGACATAGTCCTCTGCTGCCCTGCGACCCTGCTGAAGGGTACGTAAAGCAGCTTCTGCAGTTGCTGAAAGCTGGGGGTCTTCGTAAAGCTGTGCCATAGCGTCGAAGAAGGTGGTAAGGTTGGTCACGGACTCATCCTTTCGTTCTAGGAGGCGGTGGGCCCAGGTTTGGGGTTCTCCAGTAAGTAGTGAGATCACAAAGCCCACTTTGGTGACTTCCAGAGAGAAGGTTCGTGGCTGAAGGGCAAAATACAGCTCACAGGAATTACGAAAGGCCCTGAAGCTACTTCGATTTCCAGAGAACTTTTCAGGTGTGGGGACCCTGGGTTCCGGAGGAAGCATCACCACAGTTGGTGTCGATCCTGTCCCAGCAGAAGAGGTGGATGCGTGGGAAGATCCCTGGGCTCCAGTGGGGTTGGACAGAACCAGCACCCGTTCTTCTAGCTGGGTGTAGCCGTGCTGAAGATTCTTAACTGCTTCAGTTAAACCAGCCAGGTGCTGACACAGTTCTTCCATAGGGGAGACTCTCTGCTCGGGCTCAGACATGGCTGTCTGCTACTGTCACGTACCTGATGGTGATGAGCCCGAATTGCAGAGGTCGGCCTCCCTTACAGCTCCCACTCGTGGCCCCCTGATAGGATAACAGAAGGCACAGGAGGAAGGAGGGGCACGGGTGCCTGGCAGGATCAACAGGAAGAGGCAGTGGGTCAGTCTAGTAGAAGCTTCCTTGCAGGAACTGGAATACTGGAACTGGATCAGCTCAGCAGAGAGGATAGGTCCAATAGACTGGATCAGCTTAGCAGACAGGAAAGGTCCAATGGACTGGATCAGCTTAGCAGACCGGATCAGCTCAGCAACTGGACTGGAACTAGGATAAACTGGAATCGTTCAGCTGGACTGGAACTAGGACAAACTGGAATCGTTCAGCTGGACTGGAACTAGGACAAACTGGAATCGTTCAGCTGGACTGGAACTAGGACAAACTGGAATCGTTCAGCAGACTGGAGCTGACTGGATCAACACAGAAGGTCAGACAAGCCGGGTCAGATATCGGGGCGGACAGCGAGGTACAGAGGTGCAGGCAGAAGGGTAGTCAGAACAGGCCAAGGATCAGGTGCAGGCGGATGGCTGGAATAGTCACAGGTAAGCCGGGGTCTTTCACAGGTAAGTCTCAGATCAGGTTTCAGGTACTCAACGCTGTAGAGCAGACAGCAGGGATGGTGTGTGAGGGGCCGGCTTAAATACCCCGCCTGGCTCCAATAGGCGTGTGCACCCGTGCATGCACACGCATGCGTGATCGCAGCCGCGATCGGGAACCGCAAAATCTAAGTCGCCTGTTTCTGGCAGGATCTTCATGACACCTCTTCTCGTTGTGCAGCGTTTTCTGCCACACTTTTTCCTTCCCACAGACTTCCCACTGAGGTGCCTTGATACAGCACTCTGGGAACAGCCTATTCGTTCAGAAATTTCTTTCTGTGTCTTACCCTCTTGCTTGAAAGTGTCAATGATGGCCTTCTGGACAGCAGTCAGGTCGGCAGTCTTACCCATGATTGCGGTTTGGAGTAATGAACCAGGCTGGGAGTTTTTAAAAGCCTCAGGAATCTTTTGCAGGTGTTTAGAGTTAATTAGTTGATTCAGATGATTAGGTCAAGAGCTCGTTTAGAGAACCTTTTCATGATATGCTAATTTTTTGAGATAGGAATTTTGGGTTTTCATGAGCTGTATGCCAAAATCATCAATATTAAAACAATAAAAAGGCTTGAACTACTTCAGTTGTGTGTAATGAATCTAAAATATATGAAAGTCTAATGTTTATCAGTACATTACAGAAAATAATGAACTTTATCACAATATGCTAATTTTTTGAGAACCACCTGTATATATATATATATATATATATATATATATATAAATATAAATATAATTTCCACTCGCCTCACATTAGGCAAGTGGAAATAAGCTGAGGGTGAGTGTGAAGCAGGGGCGGACTGGGCCGGGGGTAGGGAGGGTATTGCCCCTGGGCCAGTCTGATGCCCTGTACAGAAGGCTGCACCACTTCTGCCAGAATCGATCAGCCAGGTAACTGTCAGGAGGAGAGATGGCTGGATCACACATAGAGAGGACTCCTGATAGACAGCACACTGGTCCAAAAATTAAATCAGTGTGCTGTTCATCATAGGAGCTGGTCTAGGAGGCAGGACTTAGTTTGACAGTGGCTGGCGTTTCAGATCCAAGCTGTGTCACAGCGGGAGATCATCTCTCTGTGTGATCCGGCTGTCTCTACTTCCCATTGCTCTCTGTGATCCCCATGTAGTAATAGACTGCACTGTAGGGCACTGATAAGGTGGCACTGATGGGCACTGATGAGGCGGCAATGATGGGCACTGAGGAGGTCGGCAATGATGGGCACTAATAAGGCAGCACTGATATACTGCACTTATGGGAACTGATGGAGCTGTAATAATGAGAGTCTGCACTGATGTGTACTGATATGCTTTATGTTAATATTGTACCCCTGATGAAGTCACGTGGGCGTGAAGATACGTGTTGGGATTGGGCGACAGGCACATCGGAAGTGACGCAGGAGGACAAGCTCAGCGCTCATGGATTGTATGTCTGTTTTACTGATTTAAATGTAATAAATTAGCCATTTTAATATATATATATTTTTAATATATAAATATAATAAAAAATTTAATATATATATATATATATATATATATATATATATATATATATATATATATTTTAAAAGTACTACACTATTGGAGATCTTTTCCTAGCATATCAATATTGAGGAGATTATTGGGCAGGACCCCCAGGATCTTTACACTGGAGGTTTTTCTGATCCCAGAGGTCCACGAGAAATAGACACCAGTCACCTTATTCTATGGTTGGAAGAGATATTTTATCTACCCCTTCACCTCATTTGACATTGCTGTGTCTGCACTTATATTTTGTTATATGTTACATCAGTCACTGGTTGGCACAAGTGTGGTCACTGTGCACATTGTTGCTATTGTATTTTGCACTTTTTTATTTTTTTCTGTGTATGTGCATTATATGCTATTGGATGTTTATTTACACATATTTTGTTTTCATCACCCCTTTGATATATTGATACTTGACAGCGCAACACCATCACTCTATTACTCATTGCACCTTTTTAGTCACGGATTTGCTAATCAGTGTTTGCGGCAGTTAAGTTACACTGGTTAAAGTGATAATGTGGGAGCGTCACCTATTTACATTTTTCACTGATGGAGCTGCACGAATGAGTATGCACTAATGGGAACTGATATATTTTATGTTAAATATTGTTAAAGTTGTTGTTGTTAATATTTATTTTAGAAGGAAATTTATGTAAACTGTGATTTGGTAGAAAAAGAAACATTCAGACAAATTGAATTTCAAAAGAGTAGAGTGGGGTGAAAAGGTGTTTACGCATCTAATACAGTATCTCACAAAAGTGGGTACACCCCTCACATTTTTGTAAATATTTTATTATATCTTTTCATGTGATAACACTGAAGAAATTACACTTTGCTACAATGTATAACAGTGTAAAACGATTTGCTGAAGCAGACTAAATGACATGGACTGCTGGAACAATGTCCTGTGGTCTGATGATACCAATGTAAACTTATTTGGTTCAGATGGTGTCAAGCGTGTGTGGCGGCAGCCAGGTGAGGAGTACAAAGACAAGTGTGTCCTGCCTACAGTCAAGCCTGGTGGTGGGAATGGCATGGTTGGGGCTGCATGAGTGCTGCCGGCACTGGGGAGCTACAGTTCATTGAGGGAACCATGAATGCCAACATGTACTGTAACAGACTGAAGCAGAGCATAATACCCGCCCTTCAGAGACTGGGCCGCAGGGCAGTATTCCAAAATGATAATGACCCCAATTACACCTTTAAGACGACCACTGCTTTGCTAACGAACCGGAGGGTAAAGATAATGGACTGGCCAAGCATGTCTCTAGTCCTAAACCCTATTGAGTATCTGTGGGGCATCCTCAAATGAAAGGTGGAGGAGCACAAGGTCTCTAACATCTACCAGCTCTGTGATGTCGTCATGGAGGAGGGGAAGAGACTCCAGTGGCAACCTATGAAGCTCTGGGGAACTTCATGCCCAAAAGGATTAGGAAAATAATGGTGGGCACACAAAATATTGACACTTTGGGCCCAATTTGGACATTATCATTTAGGGATGTACTCACTTTTGTTGCCAGTGGTTTAGACATTAATGGCTGTGTTGAGTTATTTTGAGAGGACAGCAAATTTACACTGTTATACAAGCTGTACACTCACTACTTTACATTGTAGCAAAGTGCCATTTCTTCAGTGTTGTCACATGAAAAGATATAATAAAACATTTACAAAAATGGGAGGGGTGTACTCACTTTTGTGAAATACTGTACATAACAAATTGTAATGCCCTGTACATACGATAGGTTAGTCTGATGAAAACGGTCCGATGGATTTTTCTATCAGTTATCTGATGAAGTTGATAAAAAAAACGATCGTGTCAGAACGCGGTGACGTAAAACACAACGGCGTGCTGAAAAAGTTCAATGCTTCCAAGCATGCGTCGGCTTGATTCTGAGCATGCGTGGATTTTTAACCGATAGACGTACCTACAGACGATCGTTTTTTTCTATAGGTTTTTTATCAATCAGATAATTTTAAAACAAGTTCCTATTTTTTTAACCTATGGATAAATAACCGATGGGGCCCACACACGATCGGTTTGGTCTGATGAAAACGGTCCATCAGACCGTTTTCATCAGACTAACCTATCGTGTGTACGCAGCATTAGAACTGCTCACCGACTCTAAAACGCCCGTTTTATTTGGAACATTCCTGCTGTACGAAATATTTATTCTAATGAAACATGTCTCTGACTCATTTGTTCTGGCTGAAAACATTTTTTGTTTGCTGCCTAAAGCTGGCCATACATGTGTCTTTTTTTTTCAACCAATGGGGTGAGCGGAAAAATGGACCTGGGTATACATCAACACATTTGAGGTGGATGGGGGAATCCTCCCTGCTGCTTTATTGTATTCTGACAGCTGGGAGACCATGCTGTCAGAATAGACAGATCAACAGTGACAGTGCACCACACTGCAATGCATATCACAAGCAGCGTGCAGTGCCTGGCATTAGGGTAACATGTACAGGCAGGGCCGGCCTTTGCGTTGTGCGGGTTGTGCGATCGCACAAGGCGCCTTGAACAATACGGGCGCCGTGCGGCTGTCACATCTCGCCAGGGCACTTGAGGGAAGGGACTGTGAAAAAAAAATGTGACAGACCACTCCCATCGCGCGGGACCGCTGAGTTGAATGGGCGGGACATCAGCTCTCCATAGAACATCGCATCCAGACTGCCTCCAAGCAGCAGCGTGAGTCTTCTCCCTGTCCCTGCTGCTCTGTGAGCTGGTTCCGCCCCCTCCACCTCTTACATCTCTCACTGCAAGTCAGTGCGATCTCATCTCTCCTCACATCCCTCGTTGCCCCCCCCCGCCCCCCTCCCCTCACCCCCCTCACCTGTCCTCAGTCATGGCAGGGTCCGGCTGGAGATATGTGCTTTTAAGCTGGAGCCAGAGAAGTTACTGCAAGCAAGTTCACCAAGAGGTCAGATGCAGGGGGGGGGGGTGTATGTGGATTGTGGAGGGAGTTGGAGCATTCTAAAGTCCAGCCTGGACACTGACATGTCTGGGGGGGCTTCTATACATTGAGGGGGGCTGAGATTTCCCTGGACTCCCCTCTGTACTGGGAACATCCCATATGTGAGGAAGTGACAGGAACCCAGCATGGGAAAGGGGGAGTCCTGGACATGCTGGGACTTGTAGTGACTGTGTGGCAATCCCTAATTCAGTGCCACAAGAGGTTCAGATGAATGTGCTAAAAACATAAGGTACACCCATAACAGAGATCACATTATTAAAAATGTGCAAACAAAGCAGAATAAACTGATAAAAATAAAAAAATTCCTTATATACAGATCAAATTCATCAATAAAGTTCAAGTGAATGTGCACATAACAAATACATACAATAAGACAACCTTAACCTACTGGATATTGCAACCAAAAGCACCAGTGCTGTAAAAAAATCAAAGGTCTTGATGTGAGGTGTGAGGTGAGCTGTTAGTACATATGGAGTGATCACACCATCATATATGCATTTCTATCACCACTGGGATCTGTTTGATGTATTTATTTGCTTGGACACATTGATGTGTCCAAAAAAGGACACTTTATTGAGGAACTTTATTATCCTATGAAATGTATTTGGTTTATCTATTTATTCACCATATTTGCACATATTTAGATGTTTTACAGCACTGGTGCATTTGGTTGCAGTACCCAGCAGGGGCATCTTATTTGGATATTGCTACCGCATTAATGAACTTTATCTGCATGTGGAATTATCTTGCTTTGTTTGCACAATTTTCTATATTTGCAGCACTGGTGCTTTTGGGTGCAATATCCAGTAGGGTACTATTGATTTTTATGTCTTATATATTTATTTGTTATTTGCTGCGTTGATCATCTATATAGAAAAAGGTAGGTCCCGCTAGCATTTTTTAAAAACAAACGCTGATTCTCATTCTACTAAATAGCCTAAATGCAATGATATTTTTTTTCAGGCAGTCTGTAATTGGCCTGTACTGGTACCATGTACCCCCGGCTATGTCTGCACCTCTGTCATATGGAAAACTCCTACAGAGGATCACTTCACGTTTGGGACACCCCAAGTTTATTGCCTGAAGTATAAATAAACTTTGGGCAAAAAAAATTCACGGTTTAACCATGTGACCTCTGGAAGATTTACCCCCCCACCTCCATGACAGGCCATTTTTTGCGATGTGCACTGCATAACTTAAGCTGACAACTGCGCGGTCATGCTACGCTGTACACAAATAACATTTGTATTTTTTTTTGTTTTAACAAAAGACCACATTTGAAAAAAAAAATAAAAAAAATTTACTTTCTGCTATATAACATATCCAATTTTTTTTAAAGTTTTTTCATAAATTTAGGCCAGGGGTCTCCAAGCTTTCTAAACAAAGGGCTGGTTTACTGTGCTTCAGGAGGGCCAGACTGTGGCCATTTGGAGTACAAAATGTCCTGATGTCAGTGGGGAAAAAACAATGCTCCATCTTTGGTGTCAATGGGAGTAATGGTTGCCCCATAATCGGTGTTGTCAGGAGAAATTGTGTCCCATCATTGGTGTCATTGAGAGAAATTGTGTCACATCATTGGAGTCATTGGGAGAAATTGTGCCCCATTATTGGTGTCATTGGATGAATTGTGCCCCATTATTGGTGTCATTGGATGAATTGTGCCCCATTATTGGTGTCATTGGATGAATTGTGCCCCATCATTGGTGGCAGTAGGAGGAATTGTACCCAAGGGCCGGAATAAAAGCAAGCAAAGGGCCACATCTGGCTCCCTGGCCGCAGTTTGGAGACCTCTGATTTAGGTCAATGTTGTTGGTACAAAATATCCTAATAAGTGTCTACAAACTATGGGATATATTTATGGAATTATTTTTTTCTAGTAATGGCGGAGATCAGCGACTTATAGCGGGGCTGCGATATTGTGACTGACAATCTGATACTTTGTGGGAACCAGTGACACTAATACAGTGATCACTGTACTAATGACACTGGCTGGCAAGGGGTTAATCTTCTAGAGCAGGGGTCTCCAAACTTATTAAACGAAGGGCCAGTTTACTGTCCTTCAGACTTTAGGGGGCCGGACTGTGGCCACTGGAAATAGCAAAAATGTTCCGGTATCAGGAGTAAACAATGCCACGTTTTTTGGTGTCAGTAAGAGGAGGAATTGTGCCCCTTTGTTGGTGTTATTAGAAGGAAATTGTGCCCCATTGTTGGTGTCATTAGGAGGAATTGTGCCCCATTGTTGGCGTCATTAGGAGGAATTTTGGCCCATTGTTGGTGTCATTAGGAGGAATTGTGCCCCATTTTTTATGTCAGAAGATGAAATATTGCCCCAAGGGCCAGATAAAAGCAAGAAAAGGGCCACATCTGGCCCCTGGGCTGCAGTTTGGAGACCCCCTGATCTAGGGCAATTAAAGGCTTAACTGTTATTTGAGCGTTATTTGAGGCGTTATTCAAGCGAAGCCTCATCTGCAATCCCAATGTGCTGGTAAAGCACCACTTAAGCCCCGTACACACGACCAGTTTCCTCGGCAGAATTCAGCTTCCGACCGAGTTTCTGGCTGAATTCTGCCGAGAAACCCGGCCGTGTGTACACTTTCGCCGAGGAAGCCGACGAGGAGCTCGACGAGGAAATAGAGAACATGTTCTCTATTTCCTCGTTGTTCTATGGGAGCTCTCGGCCCGCCGAGCTCCTCGGCGGCTTCAGGGCTGAACTGGCCGAGGAACTCGATGTGTTTGGCACGTCGAGTTCCTCGGCCGTGTGTACGGGGCCTAAGACCCTAACGTTTTAGGACGTTTTTGCAGTGCCTCAGTGTGAAAGGGTAAGGCGTTTTTACAGCGCTTTTAATTCATTTCAATGGAGAGGGGCGTTTTTGGAGCGTTTTTTTCAGCACCCAAAAGCTGCTCCAAAGATGCTGCTTGCAGGACTCAGTGTGAAAGGTCCATTGAGACGCACTTAAATTGTCTGTTTGTTTATTAAAAGAAATTATTTGTTACAAATATTTTTTTTCTCTTTGTGTATGTTTAGGTGACCAGGGGGCGAGGGGGTGAAGATGGGGGGGGGGGGGGGGGCGCCACAAGATTAGCTCGCACAGGGCGCCTGAACACCTAAGGCCGGCCCTGTGTACAGGAACACAATAGTGTGAACAGGGATTGAGTAATTTCTACTATTTGAGTAGTATCAGATTGGAAGTCTGACTGATGCTTATTGCCATTCTTAGGTTCACACCTGAGCATGAGCTTCAAGCGTTTTTGGAGTTTTTTTTATGTGTGTTTGTGCGTTCAAGCATTTTTAGGGTTAAAGTGACTTTAAAGGCAGACACCTTCTCAGAAATAAGACCCCCGTCTAAATTCGAACGGATTTGTCTGGATGGGAACATAGTAAGACACTCTCTGTCTTATTTTTATTCAACGTTAATTAAACTAGACAGACCACAAGAATTCACGTTCATACGAGCTTGGGAGAGAGATCTTGGACTAACATTCACCCAAGAACAAAAAGACAGGATATTTCGATTTACCCATAAGGCGTCAGTGGCTAGTAAGTATGAGGAAGGGGGATACAAAATACTGACAAGATGGTACAGAACACCAGCGGTATTACACCGAATATATCCAGAGACTTCAGATATCTGCTGGAGATGTCTTGAAGCGGAAGGGACACTGGTACATATTTGGTGGGAATGCAGGAAAATAAAAGAATTTTGGAAAACGATAATAGAAACAATTAATATAATCACGGGAATTAACTTAACGGATAAACCATCGACAGTTCTATTACTAGACATCCCACTGTCAACGGAAAAATATAAAAACTCGCTGATAAGACATCTTATTATAGCAGCTAGAGCGTGTATCCCTGCCCTGTGGAAACAGGAGACTCCCCCATCGAAAGCACAATGGCTTGCAAAAGTAGCAGAGATACAATTAATGGAAAATCTAACATTGGCACTGAAAGACCAAGATGAGAGATACCAGGCGATATGGGCTCCTTATGTGAGATACAGGGAGGGGTAGGGGGACGGGAGGATGCGAATGGCCAGCAGAAAATTTTTCTTGGTTTTTTTTTTTTTTTTTTTTCTCCTTTTTTTTTTTTTCCTAGGTGGGTGGTAAGGGGAGGGGGGATAACGGGTAACAAAAGATAGAAAGAAAGTGAGGAAAATGGAAAGTATTATGATTACAGGATAAAAGTGGGAGGAGGATTAGGAGGTAAATATCCATCTCACTCCCAATTTTTTGATAATATTGAAATGTTATATGCTGTAATGCGTAATTCTTGAAATAAACAAAGAATTGTAAAAAAGCATTTTTAGGGTTAAAGTGACTTTAAACCCTGACAATACTGGCACATATAAATGATGGAGCACACCAGTAGCCACTGATTCACATGTAAAGAGCTTTAAGTATCCAGCAATAAATTACTTTTTAGCTTATGTGTAAATTGGGTCACATGAGTATTTTCTCTTCAGCTCGGTCTGGGCTGTGGGCAGGGCTAAGCAGTGGGTCATGTGTCCTATAACGTCAACTCAGCTTTTTCAGGCCCTCCCCCTAAGCCATGGAAAGCAGAGTGGAGCTGTCAGTCACACATCTGATTCTATAGAAACCGCCCGACATTAGGCCGGTGTGTACAGCAGTCGGTCTGACAGAAGCCAGCCGTTCAGCTGGCTTCTGATGAAGGGGCATGACCGAAAAAGGTCTGATCGGCTCCCAATCAGCACTCTCAGCCAATGGCAGAATTATGAACGGAGTGTTCTGGTGTGGAGGCCGCTCCCCTGTCAGAACACAATAGTACAGCAGGGGAGATCTCTGTACTAATGTTGGATAGTTAGTTCCTGAGCGGTCAATCTTTTTTTCGTTCAGCCCTGCTGGGTTGAATGAAAAAAAAAAAATACTAGTGTGTACTAGGCTTTAAAGGGTTTGTAAAGCTACAATTTTTTCCCCCTAAATAGCTTCCTTTACCTTAGTGCAGTCCTCCTTCACTTACCACAGTAATGCAAGGCTTTCTCCCTGGTGTGGAGTGTCATGCTCACCCCCTCACTTGGACTACAGGAGAGTCAGGACGCCCACTAACACACATCTCCTTTCTCTATCTGCAACGTAGAGAGCGTCCTGACTCTCCTGTAGTCCAAGGGAGGGGGTGAGCATGACACTCCACACCAGGGAGAAAGCCTCTCATTACTGTGTGGAGTTACAGACAGAAGAACAGGAAGTGAGGAATTCTCAGAAGAAATAAGGACATTTAAAAGCAAAATGGAAGGATGAGGTACGTGAAGGAGGACTGCACTAAGGTAAAGGAAACTATTTAGGAAAAAGAAATTCCTTTACAACCCCTTTAAGCTGTAAAAGTGAAGGTTGGATGTATATATCTGCTGTTGTGTTACTGCCACAGTAAAATTGTGTTAAAAGGCTATTGATGTGGACAATCCCTTCTTACGGAGGTGGGCCTCACTACAGAAATATGTAAATAACTAAGATGGGGGAGTTTTTCCCTGTAAAGGTGTGTGCGTACAGCGCAACAAATGCGAACTTAATCGCCTCAAGGCGCTTTCCATCCAAAGTCGTACCGGTCCTTCAGAAGAGGTGGGTCTCCATCTACAATGGAGTGACTGTGGACACCAGACTGAGACTGATGCAGAGGAAGGGGTTTGCCCTGTGCAAGTATGGGGTGAATAAGAGGAGGACCGGTACCCCAACGCTATCTGAACAAATTGACTAAGGAGAGGGCTACAACATGCAACACTCCACTGCCGGAGGACCCTATGTCGGGGGCGGAGTCGAGGGACCCTCTGGGCCAGAAGCCTGAGGATACAGCGGACTGATGTGGAATCACTGTAGGGGGTGGAGCCTCCAGTGGTGAGTCGGAAATGCCCTGGGAGCATTGTGGGGAGCTTTGTTGTGTTTTTTCCAAATTTAGATTACTAAACACAACTCAGATGATAATGTATGAGGACAAGCAAATCAGTGACCTATTCTTTAAATTAAATAAATAATTGTTGTAAATTAATTAGCATATAGTTGCTGTTATCCATGCTGATTTTGCCAATGCAACACATTACATTTGTTACCGTGACTAATTGGATCAAATACCAATTACATGTATGGTACAGACTGTGCACGGATGTATGACACTAACACCTAATACATTGACATTAATGCTGCTGATGCATCCTATACCAGCGACAATAATATACCATGAGGTCCTTGAATGTGAACATTTCCAATTAAGCAGACATATGAGTTAGTAGTGCCAGCTGATAAATAGCCACATAAGTTTAACAACAAGCCCTGTATGATATTATAAGTTATGTCAATGCAGCTCTATGTAGAAATGATAAAAACGCACATTAGTACAAATACTGGACTGCATTCATGACATGCTGCCGTTGGAAATAGTGCTGGGGGAAGTAGCTGGCTGATATACAAGAGCTGATTGAGTCGGACATAAAGGGGCTTTTGTCTGCAAGCAGTCACCACTGACCCCAGCTCAGCCTACAAGACCATAAGCAGCGCAGCCAGCACAGGCCATCCCTGTACAACTCCCTTCAAGGCACATCAAGAGTGTTCACATTTTATACGGGACAACACAATCAGTGAAAAAAAAAAAAAATCCTTTTAAATACCAAATTTTTCATACGGAAAGGGAAAGTGGCAGCTTTTTACTTGACGCTAATTATTCCTCCAAAGCCAATTATCGTGACAAGTTACACGTCTTTCCCCACTGCAGCTATAATGGTCCATTTTAATAATTTATGTATTTATATTTCCGCCAATTAAGACAGCCATCTGTACTCAGGTTAAATAGTCAGGCGAATTATTATGATCTTATTTATATCTGCTTTTCAAACAATCCAGGAATAATAAACTCAAATGTGTCATTTTGTCTAAGTGCATAAAAACCGCATTTCATTTATCCAATATCGGCGGATTAGCTAGAAAACAGTTGTGCGTTAAAGAGTCATTCAACATCCATTTTATACAGCGGATATCTTTTATCTCCCTAGAATGATCTGTGGCTGACTACGGCTGATGTGTTTCCAAGGATGGATCCCTTGTTTTAAATAGAAGGATGTCTTGTATGTTTAGAAAGGGATTTTGGGGAAGTGAAGTGAATAGGCTCCTTTTACAGCAGAAGCCTTATGACCTCCTGATTGTCACATCTGCTCTTCAGGAACAGGCCCGGCAAGAGGAAAGGACAGACGCTCATTGTGCTTGTTGCTTTCATGGTCACTTACGTGCTTGTCATTAACTTTCCAGAAATAGAAGGCACCAATGGCTCCAAAGAGAAGCAGGAGAGCCCCTGAGATCAGCACCACGGCCCCGATTCGCAGTAGACGCCCATTGTTGGCTGGCTTCATTGTCACTGCTGTGTATGCCTGGAGTCAGAGGAGACACAATCATCGTAAACGAGATGCCATACCAATCTTATCAATTATCACGACGTACATTGCTAGTCTGAAATAACATTACTACACTTTAAAAACATATCTAAACCCAAGAACAGAAATTGATAGTATTGCAGCTTACCGTTCCCTAGATGTGGTGGCTGCATTTGTTTTCTTTTTCACACATTTATTTTAACCTGCTAATCCTGCCATGAACACACTTCCTGTCCTAGAGTGACAACGGTACTGAGCAGCGTTGTCACCCTAGGACAGTGTGTGTGTTAGGAACTACACAACATTGCTATGGATTATCATGGGTGCTCAACCTGTGGCCCTCCAGCTGTTGCGGTACTTCAAGTCCCATCATGCCTCTGCCTTTGGAAGCCATGCTTGTAACTATCAGCCTTGCAATGCCTCATGGGATTTGACGTTTTGCAACAGCTGGAGGACCACAGGTTTAGCACCCATGGATTAAAGCGGTAGTAATCCCGCTGATTTTTTTTTCTTTACACCTGTAAGGCCCCGTACACACGACCGAACATGTCCGCTGAAACTGGTCCGCGGACCAGTTTCAGCAGACATGTTCGGTCCTGTGTACGGCCGACCGGACAATTGTCCGGCGGATCGGACAGGTTTCCAGCGGACAAATGTTTTTTAGCATGCTAAGAAACATGTCCGCTGGAAGCCTGTCCGTCGGACATGTTCGGTCGTCTGTACAGACTCACCGGACATGTCTGCTCGGCCGAAAGCCCTCGCATGCGTCGAAGTGATTCGACGCATGCGTGGAAGCATTGAACTTCCAGGGCCGCGCACATCGCCGCGCAATCGTCGCGGCGACGGCGCGGCCACGTCACCGCATATCGTGTCCGCGCGGATTTCTGTTTGATGGTGTGTACAACCATCAGACAGAAATCCGGCAGCGGACTGTCCGATGAAAATGGTCCGGCGGACCACTTTCATCAGACAGTCCGTCCGTGTGTACGGGGCCTAAGGGAAAAGGCATAATGAGCTAGTATGCACCACATACTAGCTTATTATGAAATACTTACCTTAGAACGAGGCGTCGGTGTCTCTCGCGGTCCTCGCGACACACATATACACATGTATTGCTATACAATGCATTGTGAATGTTTCACATCATAAGAGACTGCAGTGAGTACTTTGTTTTTATACAAGTACCAATAGTAATAATAATAATCATCAGACAGACACTGTACAGAGAAAATAAAGCCATCCCCATATAAACATAGAATCACAAGCTATACATGAAAAAAAAAAAAAAATACATTTAAAACATCAATACTTAGGCCGGAATCACACTAGTGCGGTGCAAATTTCAGCTCTCTTATCTCTGCAGAGAGATAAGAGAAGTGTTCAGCAGATTAGCAACATTTTAGATGCGAATTTGGAGACCTGGGAGAAGTTACGGGTGAGAGGAGAGTGGGGGAGAAGTGTATTGAGCTGAATGAGAGAAATTCCTGAAGAGAACTGAACACATCTGCGAATCAGCTGCGTACCCATAGAAGATAATGGGCTTGAATTCGCACCTGAGCCGCACCGCAATGCCTAAAAGACGCACACGGTTTTACTGCAATGCGCAGTGCGAATGCAACGCACATATGTGAACCAGCCTCATTGAAAACAATGTATTTAGAAATGTTCTGCGTATTGGATGCGGTTTAAGCCGCACTCAATTCGCATAGGTGTGAACCTGGCCTCAATGATAAGATGATTTCAGCAAGGGCTTAAAACCCATTTATGGTTCCCCCTGTAAAAAGTGGTGTACAGTATACTAGTATTAATGACATTTCCAAGAGCAAGGAACCCATTTGGACCCTGTTCCTTTATCAACCTGATGGACATATTGAGGAATGACAACTGGAAGCAAAATCAACACCATTATGGCTCCTGAGCGGTCAGAGACCACTACTGGACTGACTTCTTGTACACACAGGACCACATAATCCTACAATCTTGGTCACCATGCACGTTACAATCTATGTACAATCAACTTTACCAAACCTATGCAATACAGACATACCTAAACCAATCAATCTGTATCCTTTTAGGCAGGCACCTCTTGGTGGATCTAAAGCTCACCATATACTATCCAATCTGATTATACAATTTCATTTAGACCTACAATTAACTATGTAGTGCAAGGATATGCCTAATTGTATAGAGATTGATTGGATAGATTAGGCATGTCCTCATAGTTTTGGTAAATCTAATGGTGGCCATACACACTTCGATAAATAATTAATTTTCCTGATTTGATCTTTCCTGTTTGGAATAATCGATCTGTAGTCAGCAACCCGTTTGATCGATATGCCACACACGGGAAAGTGGATTTTGACCAATAATTAAGAGACGATTGTATTTTATGATTGTAAGTAATCTCTTGCATCTCTGTTTCCACCATGTAATCTCATAGTCTGATGGATAGAAATACAATTGCATTAATGAACAAAGTATCCCTGTGCTGCTGATTGATAACTGATAACTGATTTTCTACCCTGGCCAATCAAAAAACCGAGTCCAAATTAATCAGAGGGGAAGTTATTGCTGTACAATCGCTTGCAGATTGATTGGATTATCGATGTATGGGCAGCGTGTATGGCCACTATAAAGGAAATTGTATCATCAGACTGCATATGGCCATCTTTATGGAGATTGCACAGATTGTAACGTGTGTGGTGAGCTTTAGAAAGATATGCTGGTGTATTTTTTATAGATTAAACAATTAGGATAAGTGGAGGGTGAAACTAATATACTTTACATAAAATAGGAACAGGCGATGTCAGCATGTAACAGGGAAGACTAGCTGGGACTTGTAGTCCCCATCCTCTACATTCCTAGTTCTCCTGTGAAGCCCCCACCAGCAGGGAACCTGCACTATAATGGACTTTGTGCACTCTTGGCAGTATGCCCTAGCTGGGACTTGTAGTCCCCCATCCTCTATGTTCTTAGTTCTGATGTGAAGCCCCCACCAGCAGGGAACCTGCACTATAATGGACTTTGTGCACTCTTGGCAGTACGCCCTAGCTGGGACTTGTAGTCCCCCATCCTCTATGTTCTTAGTTCTGATGTGAAGCCCCCACCAGCAGGGAACCTGCGCTATAATGGACTTTGTGTGGTCTTGGCAGTACGCCCTAGCTGGGACTTGTAGTCCCCATCCTCTACGATCCTAGTTCTCCTGTGAAGCCCCCACCAGCAGAGAACCTGCGCTATAAGGGCTTTGTGCAATCTTGGCAGTGCGCCCTAGCTGGGACTTGTAGTCCCCATCCTCTACATTCCTAGTTCTCCTGTGAAGCCCCCACCAGCAGGGAACCAAGGACTTTGTGCACTCTTGGCAGTACGCCCTAACTGGGACATGTAGTCCCCCATCCTCTATGTTCCTAGTTCTCCTGTAAAGCCCCCACCAGCAGGTAACCAAGGACTTTGTGCACTCTTGGCAGTATGCCCTAACTGGGACTTGTAGTCCCCCATCCTCTACGTCCCTAGTTCTCCTGTGAAGCCCCCACCAGCAGGTAACCAATGACTTTGTGCACTCTTGGCAGTATGCCCTAACTGGGACTTGTAGTCCCCCATCCTCTATGTTCCTAGTTCTCCTGTGAAGCCCCCACCAGCAGGTAACCAATGACTTTGTGCAATCTTGGCAGTACGCCCTAACTGGGACTTGTAGTCCCCCATCCTCTATGTTCCTAGTTCTTCTGTGAAGCCCCCACCAGCAGGTAACCAATGACTTTGTGCAATCTTGGCAGTACGCCCTAACTGGGACTTGTAGTCCCCCATCCTCTATGTTCCTAGTTCTCCTGTAAAGCCCCCACCAGCAGGTAGCCAAGGACTTTGTGCACTCTTGGCAGTATGCCCTAACTGGGACTTGTAGTCCCCCATCCTCTACGTTCCTAGTTCTCCTGTGAAGCCCCCACCAGCAGGGAACCAATGACTTTGTACACTCTTGGCAGTATGCCCTAACTGGGACATGTAGTCCCCCATCCTCTATGTTCCTAGTTCTCCTGTAAAGCCCCCACCAGCAGGGAACCTGCACTATAATGGATTTTGTGCGGTCTTGGCAGCACGCCTGCAAACTTACTTGTGAATTTTCAATTCTATGACCATAATCAGCCAGCACCATGGCATGTTTGTCACATTGTGATAATGCAGCTCACATTAGGACTGCCAGCACCGCCTGTTCATATATTAATAAAAGCAGTATGCCACACTAATCTCCAGCTTTGCAGGTATGCAGGGAAATGATCTAATTAACCTTTTTCTGGAAGTAAACACAAATCAAACACCTTCCAGAATCCCACGTCTCCTCCGCCTAATCCCCATCTCCCTGTACCTATGGGAGAGGGGAGATGACAGCATCATCCCTTCTCCATATAATCCCATTTTATTCCTCTCACTGCTGCCGGCTTCATGTTCTAGATAAGGTGCCACCTACACAGCCTGGCGCCCCCAACCACTGCGCAAATCCACCCCACTTGGACTTGTAGTTCCTGCTCTGAGCTATAGGTAGGAAAAAAATACAGATAGTATTGTTGACAATAACAAAGACATCACTATTCTAAATAGAAAAGTAGAAACATAGGTAATATAGATTTTGCTTGCCACACATCAAAAGTACACAGACAAACTCCAAGTGGATGTTCATATCCTCATAGGCTGAAAGTGGTCAGGCTGGCAGTGTAGGTTAGTACTCACTGGGGGAAGGCACTGCTCCACATCTTCAGGTCCAGCTAGGGCTATAGGAACTTTTTCCGAACTCTCTGCCATTGTGTAGTGCAGGTCCCAGTCTGATTCCCCCCAGATGGAGCTCAGAGATCTGTGCTGGACAGGAGAGGACCACGTGACTGTGCCTGTCACTCACCCAGCCACCTGCCCACCTCCTTCTCCCAGCATGGGGGCCATTCCTTCCACCCCCCCTCCTCCTCCCTCCTTCCCTGTGTGGTCACTGGATTCCACCTCAGCTCAGGAATGCTCCTTGTATACACACAGCTCCATTCTGACTTCCAGACTGGGAATGTTCCTCCCTATTAGTGGAGCTTCAGGTGTTGTCAGGGAAGAAGACAGAAGTGCTATTCATCCCCAGGGTGCTGCCCCTTCCCTCATGTCTGGACTCTTCTCATAACTACATCATTGCCTGCCTCCAAATAAGTAACATTTATAGAGGATTTCAAGTCATAATAAAACTGTTTTCTACCTTAAAATAGAAAAGATGTCCTATTTTACTTGTTAAAATGAAAAAAAGTTATACTTTTTTACCCTGTACACAGAGCCAGACCTTGCCCCCCCCCCCCCCCCTTTGTCGGTACCCTGCCGACTCTGTCCACTTTTCCCTCCTCCAGGTGCCTCTTTAGCAAGGGGATACTCATGCATGCTCACTCACGAGCCAGGCCGTATTAGTAAATAGACACGCACAGTGCAGGTAAGTCACACCCCCGCTCCCTCACAGGATTTGTGAGCCTATGGCTCTCTTTGCTCTCAGTGTTTCCTGTTAGACCAGGAAGTAAGAGGAGCGAGGCTGTGTACATCCATAGAAATACACACCCCTTACAGGATTTGTGAGCCTATGGTCCCTGCTGCTCTCAGTTTTTCCTGTGAGACCAGGAAGTGAGAGGAGCGGGGCTGTATACATAAATAGAAACACACAGTGCAGGTAAGCCTTGCCCCCACTCCCTCACAGGATTTGTGAGCCTATGGCTCTCTTTGCTCTCAGTGTTTCCTGTTAGACCAGGAAGTAAGAGGAGCGAGGCTGTGTACATCCATAGAAACACACACTCCCTCACAGGATTTGTGAGCCTATGGCCCCTGCTGCTCTCAGTTTTTCCTGTGAGACCAGGAAGTGAGAGGAGCGGGGCTGTATACATAAATAGAAACACACAGTGCAGGTAAGCCTTGCCCCCACTCCCTCACAGGATTTGTGAGCCTATGGCTCTCTTTGCTCTCAGTGTTTCCTGTTAGACCAGGAAGTAAGAGGAGCGAGGCTGTGTACATCCATAGAAACACACACTCCCTCACAGGATTTGTGAGCCTATGGCTTTCTTTGCTCTCAGTGTTTCCTGTTAGACCAGGAAGTAAGAGGAGCGAGGCTGTGTACATCCATAGAAACACACACCCCCTTACAGGATTTGTGAGCCTATGGCCCCTGCTGCTCTCAGTTTTTCCTGTGAGACCAGGAAGTGAGAGGAGTGGGGCTGTATACATAAATAGAAACACAGAGTGCAGGTAAGCTATTCCCCCGCTCCCTCACAGGATTTGTGAGCCTATGGCTCTCTTTGCTCTCAGTGTTTCCTGTTTGACCAGGAAGTAAGAGGAGCGAGGCTGTGTACATCCATAGAAACACACACTCCCTCACAGGATTTGTGAGCCTATGGCCCCTGCTGCTCTCAGTTTTTCCTGTGAGACCAGGAAGTGAGAGGAGCAGGGCTGTATACATAAATAGAAACACACAGTGCAGGTAAGCTATGCCCCCGCTCCCTCACAGGATTTGTGAGCCTATGGCTCCCACTGATCTCAGTGTCTCCTATGAGACCAGGAAGTGAGAGGAGCGGGGCTGTGTACATCTAGAGACACACATAGTGTAGGTAAGCCACGCCCCCCGCTCCCTCACAGGATTTGTGAGCCTATGGCTCTCGCTGCTCTCAGTGTCTCCTGTGAGACCAGGAAGTGAGAGGAGTGGGGCTGTATACCTAAATAGACACACACAGTGCAGATAAGCCACACCAAAGAAATTCCAAGCTCAACTTACCAACCAGCCTGCTAACCAACCAAATTGTCCAGCGTTAAAAACAGGTGCATACTGCCGCATGCCACATGTGCTATTATATGAAGTCATGCGGTATGTTAGTAGTTAAAGCCTGTGGTAATTTAACATGGGTGTTAGCTGGCATCCTTAACAAACAGTGTAAATAGCTGGTTGGTAATGAGCGAGCGGCCGCCGGATCCTTGACAAACATTTGTTTAGGAGTGGTGGCCACCGCGTCCTTAACAAACAATGAGCCAACATCTGTTAGCAGGGTTGCCCGCTGACAGCTGAAAGGAAAGAAAATAATTGCTGGCATTTAAAAAAAAGACGTGCCCCCCCCCCCAATTCTATACCAGAACCTTATTCGAGCATGCAGCCCAGCAGGTAAGGAAAGGGGGGGAATGAACGAGCACCCCCTCCCGAACCATACCAGGCCACATGCCCTCAACATGTTGAAGACTACACGGCTGTTGAAGGTAGAAGCACAGACTGTCTGAACCTGGGTCCCACCGCGATCCATGAATAATGATGAGTGGTGAGATACAGGCATACCTGCTGAACCTTGTGATATACATGGTTTTAAAGCGGCGGTCCGGCTTAAAAAAAAATAAAAAAATTAAAAGGCAGCAGCTACAAACACTGTAGCTGCTGACTTTTAATAAGGACACTTACCTGTCCAGGGTGCCTGCGATGTCGGCAGCCGAAGCTGAGCAATCAGGTCTCAGCTGCCCCGCCGCCATCCTCGGTGAGGGAATCAGGAAGTGAAGGATTGCGGCTTCACTGTCCGATTCCCTACTGTGCATGCGCGAGCTGCGCGGCTCTATGTGAATGGGCGGATGTCTCCTGGGACACACACAAGGTCCCAGAAGACATCGCTCCCCATTTCCCAGGAGGCAGCGCGAGGAGGAGAAGAAAGAAGACCCACCACGGACAAGGAAGTGGCAGATTAGGAGATCTGCCTAGTAACAGCCACTTCTGGTAAGTATATATATATATATAAAAAAAATTCTAATCTTTTGTAGCCTTTTTGGCTATTTTTTTTTTTTTTTTTTTTTAGGGTGGACCTCCGCTTTAAGTTTGATTTTCTTTAATATCCAGATGGAATAGCGATCCCGCATCTCCAGTAAGGATTTATATACAGGCATTGATTGATCACCTGTCTGGTAGAAAAAGAGGTCCGCACCCGACGAAGGCTCCCGCTGAATTACAGCTCCCCTTGTGATGTCATCGACTGGAGCAAGCTGGGTTGATAAGTCACAAAGGGTTGGGGTCACCTGGTGACATCACTGAGTGGTTCCGCCCTTTAGTTTGTTTAGCAGTGGGAGGTGGTGGAGCTGCCATTTGGCAGGAGCATTTATTGGGTGCGGTTGGCATTCATTGTATGGACGGTGGATCTACACTGGGACAATTTTTTTTTTAATTTAATTTACTTTTTTTTAAAGTGCTTGTATACCCAAAAAAAAAAACCTAGCACCTGCAAGAAAAAGGCATAATGAGCTTGTATGCATGGCATACTAGCTCATTATGTAATACTCATCTGGGAAGTCCGAAACTACACTGGCCGCCGACATGTCGTCCCGGATTTACGTCCGGGTATCGCGGCTCCGGCGCTGTGATTGGCCGGAGCCGCGATTACATCACTCCCGCGCATGTACAGGGTACCAGTGTCCGATTACAGTTGGTACTAGTTATTGATTACAGCAAGTATCAGTGCCTGAAAGTGTTAAGCTCTAAGAAGTAAGTGCAATGAACTTGGCTTGTAGTATCAGTGGTGGCCCCTAGGAGGTGCATGCTAAAAAATTTGTATTATGGGAGACAATTTGGACATTTGTCTGTTATGTTCTGTAGACCATATTCACTTTTTTCACTCTCACCCACAGTATATTGTTTTGGTTTAAGCTTACCTTTTTACCATGCACACCTTGCAAATTTGGTGCAAATAATTCTGCTTGTCAAAAATGCATTTTGAAGTGGACTGAATTATGCAAAATAAAGACAAAATTATCATAGGTTTCCTTTAAACTTCTACAACACAGAGACCGAGTCTTAACAACCGTGTATGTGTTACTGAATGAGGGACTAATATTTTTGTTAAATTAATTGCATTATAATTCCCTGCACTATCTATGCTGTAAGGTGCCGCACGCTTTATTAGTACTAAATACATTGTAAATGCGTTGCCATAGTAATAAGCAAAACAGACGTATAACACATTTATCAGAATTCTCCATACCAATCAGATTGTCATATCTCATGACTTGCTGGATAGGCTTGTTGAATATGTATTCGTTTCTGCTGTGTAGCACAGAATTTGTTTTGAGCCCATCCATCCATACATGTTCAGCAGTTGTGAAATGAGATGAGAATGTGTCTAGGTAAGCCAGTGTTAATTGACTGAGCTCAATGACTGTGCCCCAAATGGGAAGACATATTGCATGCGGAGCTTCAATTACTAATAAGAAAGCCATACTTTAATATTTTTACTATGCTCCCCTCACTTCTATTTCTTTAACTAGATACCATCAAACAGAAATCCGCGCGGACAGGATACGCGGTGACGTGGCCGCGCCGTCGCCGCGACCCTGGAAGGTCAATGCTTCCATGCATGCGTCGAATCACTTCGACGCATGCGAGGGCTTTCGGCCGAACGGACATGTCCGGTGAGTCGTACAGATGACCGAACATGTCCGACGGACAGGCTTCCAGCGGACATGTTTCTTAGCATGCTAAGAAACATTTGTCCACTGGAAACCTGTCCAATCCGCCAGAAAATTGTCCGGTCGGCCGTACACATGACCGAACATGTCCGCGGAAACTGGTCCGCCGGACCAGTTAAGCTTCAAACAAACTTCGGACTTCAAACAAACTTTTCTGTGGATTTTTGTCCGAAGGGAGTTGGCCGGGCACACCCATAGCATACACACAGCAGGACTTTTCTGCAAACTTTCAAGAAACGTTCCCAACATCACGTGGTTTCTCTGCTCTTTTATGCTCTTTACCGCCACCCTTTGGTCAACTTCTGCTATTGTTGGTTGATTTTAACATTGGTTCTGGGCATGCGTGATTGTACTTCGGACAAAAGTCCGATGGATTTCTGTACAATAGGACTTTGCACCGTAGGACTTTTGCTGACGAAAAGTTTGTCCGTTTGCAGAGAGAACTTTTGTCCGATGAAAACCAAAAAAGTTTGTCCGATGGAGCGTACACACAGTAGGATTTTTTTGAAAACTTGCTAATTTTGAAGTTTGTTGTCAAAAAGTCCTACCGTGTGTATGGGGCTTAAAGCCCCATACACACTATCAGTTTTCCTGCAGGTTTTCTCTTCAGGTTTACCAAAACCATGTAGTGCAAGGGCCTGCCTGGTTGCATACAAATTGAAACTCTTGAGGTTTGACCACGTATTAGATGGTTTTGGTAAACCTGAAGAGAAAACCAGCAGGAAAACTGATAGTGTGTATGGGGCTTTAAACTGTCCCAGATTGAACTGCTTAAAACAAGCTGTTAAGCCTCGTACACACGAACGAGAAACTCGACAGGCGAAACACATCGTTTTGCTCGTCGAGTTCCTTGTTAGGCTGTCGAGGATCTCAGCGAGCCAAATTTCTCCATTCCCGTCGAGGAAAAAAAAAATGCTCTCTTTTTGGCTCGACGGGATCCTCTGCAGTTTCCTCGTCGAAAAGTGTACACACGACCGGTTTCCGCAAAAAAAAAAAAACACAGCAAGTTTCTTGCTGGTTTTTGCCGAGAAACTCGGTCGTGTGTACGAGGCCTTAGCTGCAGTTGCCATGAGCTTGGTATAATTTTTATTTTCTCAGTAAAAAAATTCTAGGTGGCTCTACAGCCATGTGATCACATTTACTGTAGCGTGAAGGGCTGCCTTGTAATAGCAATACATTTAAATGGAAAAAAAGTGTAAAAAAAAAAAATGTAAAAGCATCCCACTCCCCTCTGCACATACATGTAAAAACAGGTACGTAGATCCCGCATGTGTATGTAAACAGTTATTGCACCACACATATGAGGTATTGTAGCGAAGGTTAGACTGAGAGCACTAATTCTACGAATAACTCTGACAACCTGTGAAGGCTTTTAAAGTGTCAACATTTCACGAGCATCCACAGTTTTCAGCTTTGACACGTTTGGTAACTTTTTAATCAACACAACCATATATTTACAAAAGTTTGGTATTATATTTTGGTCATGTACACTAATATTCTAACACAAGATAAAAGTTTGATAAACTGCAAATATCATGCAACATAAAAAATCGCAACAGCCACCATTTTATTCTGCAGGGCTTTTGCTTTCAGAAAATATAAAATATTTGGGGTTTCAAAGTAATTTTCTAGCAAAAAATGCTGATTTAACATTAGGGGGGCTTCTGCACACTGAAATCTTTTTATCTTAATGTATAGAATGAATTAAGATAACAAAAACTTCTGCCTTTACAACCACTTTAATGCTGTCAGTATCAGCATAAGACCTCACAGGGAGCTGTGGCCACGTTAATTGACTTTCAGCTAGGTGCATGTGGTCTCCAGAGAGATTCAGGGGTTGACATGTGTGTACATTCACTTCTCATCCATTATGAGTTATTGATTTAAAGATCAGCTAATCTGAATAAAAAAAGTCCTTTCTGGCCATTAAAATTGTTCTGTAAACTCACCTTCAGTCAATACCCTATTTTCTTTGAGGTTTTTATTGCTGTCTGCATCCCTATTGAGATTTCCTGACCAAGATTTCATCACAGGTGCACAAAGTTAAAGCCCATCAACTTTTTCTGTTGAGGCCGGGTTCACACTAGTCCGACAAACGCTCCGACATTGGGAGCTCATGTCGCATGACGTGTGAAAATGAATGTTTCCCTATGAGAGCCGTCTTAACTGGTCCGACACGTGTCGGACCGACTTTGCAGATGCTCCCTGTACTACTATGGTCTGACTTTGATCCTACTTCACTCCATTGAATATCATTGAAGTAGGATCAAAGTCAGATTGCAGTCTTGCACGCTCCGACTTTGGCATGCGACTTGTACTCTGCTGATCTTGAGGGGGAACTCCACGCCAAATTTTAACAAAAAACCCGGAATGGGTTCCCCTCCAAGAGCATACCAGGCCCATGGGTCTGGTGTGGATTTAAAGGGAAACCCCCTACGCCGAAAAAACGTACCAGACCCGTATCCGAGCAGCAGCCCGGCCGGTCAGGAAAGGGGGTGGGGACGAGAGAGTGCCCCCCCTCCTTAACCATGCCAGGCCGCATGCCCTCAACATGGGAAGGTAGGTGCTCTGGGCAGAGGGGGCGCGCCCCCTCCCCCACCCCAAGGCACCCTGCCCCCATGTTGATGAGAACAGGGCCTCTTCCCGACAACCCTGGCCATTGGTTGTCGGGGTCTGCGGGCGGGGGGCGGGGGGCTTATCGGAATCTGGGAGCCCCCTTTAACAAGGGGGCCCCCAAATACCAGTCCCCCACCCTAGGTGAATGAGTATGGGGTACATCGTACCCCTACCCATTCACTGGGAGGAAAAGTGTCAAAAAAAATAAACACACTACACAGGTTTTGTAAATATTTTATTAGTCAGCTCCGGGGGTCTTCTTCTGACTTCTCCGCTCTCCCGGGGTCTTCTTCTGACTTTGGGGGTCTTCTTCTGTCTTCTCCGCTCTCTTCTTCTGCTCTCCGCGCTCCTCGGTTCTTCTCCCTATCTCCGGTGCCTTCTGCCGGGCTGCGCCGCCGCTGCTATCTTCTTTGTAGCTCTATGTCACCACCCAGAGCATTCTGGGACTGTGACGTCATAAGAGGCCTATATAAATTGGTGCGAGCCGCACACCCGGCATTACAGCAGAAGGGAGCGTCGAGTCAACACCGGAAGAAGAGGGAAGAAGAAGGCGACAGAGGAAGAAGACGACGGAGGAAGACTGGGCTGGCCGCTGCTGCTAGTAAAAGAGCTACAAAGAAGATAGTAGCCGCGGCGCAGCCCGGCAGAAGGCACCGGAGAGAGGGAGAAGAACCAGGGAGAAGAAGACCCCCGAAGTCAGAAGAAGACCCCGGGAGAGCGGAGAAGTCGGAAGAAGACCCCCAGAGCTGACTGATAAAATATTTTAAAAACCTGTGTAGTGTGTTTATTTTTTTTTACACTTTTCCTCCCGGTGAATGGGTAGGGGTACGATGTACCCCATACTCATTTACCTAGGGTGGGGGGCCAGTATCTGGGGGCCCCCTTGTTAAAGGGGGCTCCCAGATTTCAATAAGCCCCCACCTGCAGACCCCGACAACCAACGGCCAGGGTTGTCGGGAAGAGACCCTGTCCTCATCAACATGGGGGCAGGGTACCTTGGGGTTGGGGGGGGGCGCCGCAGCGTGCCCCCCTTGCCCCAGAGCACCTACCTCCCCATGTTGAGGGAATTGCTTCATGGCATGGTTAAGAAAGGCGGGGGGGGGGGGGGTTGGTTGTCCCCACCCCCTTTCCTAATCGGCCGGGCTGCTGCTCGGATACGGGTCTGGTATGGATTTTGGGGGAACCCCAACGCCGTTTTTTTTCGGCGTAGGGGCTTCCCCTTTAAATACGCACCAGACCCATGGACCTGTTATGCACCTGGAGGGGAACCCATGCCGTTTTTTTTGTTAAAATTTGACGTGGAGTCCCCCCTCAAGATTCATATCAAACAGTGCCTGATATTGGCAGGGATCCCCGCTCATTGAAAGTCGGACTTCAAGTCCAGGGCAAAGTCGGATCAAAGTAGTATCCTGTTCATGAAAGTCGGATGGATGTAGGACCAATGTAGGATAAATGTAAGACCAATGTAGGATCAGTGTAGGACCAATGTCGCAGAGCAAAGTAGGATGAAAGTCGTGTAGTATAGTGTGAACCCAGCACATTGAAACATCGTATATTTTGTTCTTGTGTCCATTGCAAGTTTGGTTTTCTATTCTTTTCCTGTGAAAACTTGTTCAAACAAATCTGGAAACTATTTCAATTGAGAAGCCGCTAAAATCAGAATTAGATGCTGCATGGCAATCCAACACATTTTTGGGCAACACTTCTTGACTTTGTTTTGTCTGAATGTACTGTAATTGTACCTATCTGGGAGTCGTGGGTGCTATGCTTAATTTATTTTGTTCTGATTGAGCCATTTTGTATAATTGTGTCGGAAAAGCTTCAACGGTTTTGGCAATCTCAATAGTTTGCTTAGGGCATGATTACCAGTTTGAATAATGAATTTCTTCTAAATCATTTATTTGGTAATGTTGCAGTTCTCTTTACTTACACATTACCCTTTGTTAAAGAATGTATATCTGCATTTGTGGTTATATAATGTTTGTATCTTGTTCCTTCGATATGTTGCAAATTGTTTATATTTATTATTTTTAACTATATGTAAACACTATTTGTTATACAAATACACACTCGCTAGGTGATAAAGTGTTCCCAGAGCGCTATGGGTTATCCAAAAAGAATAGCTGGAAGAGAGCAGGAATAGTTTACTTCCAGACACAATGGGGATTATTTATTATTATTATTATTATTATACAGGATTTATATAGCGCCAACAGTTTGCGCAGCGCTTTACATCAGGGAAGACAGTACAGTCACAATACAATTCAATACAGGAGGGATCAGAGGGCCCTGCTCGTTAGAGCTTACAATCTAGAAGTTTATGAAAGGCAAAACCACTTTGCACTACAAGTAAAAACTACAAGTGCAAAGTGCACTCGAAATTGCGCTGAAAGTGTACTTGGAAGTGCAGTCACTGTAAATCTGAGGGGTAGATCTGAAATGAGGGGAAGCTCTGCTGATTTTATTATCCCATCATGTGCAAGCTAAAATGCTGTTTGTTATTTTCCTTGCATGTTCCCCTCGGATCTACAGCAATGGCATGTCTTTCTGTGGAGGCCCTTCACATACATGCAGTTAGATTCAGATGCAATTTTGAAAAGGATCCTGTGTGAGTTTAGAGTGGTGCGGTGCAATTTTTATCTGCATAGATTTTGAATGGTAACTGTATGCAAAACGCTTACCTGTCCGAAGAAAACACAATTCTAGTATGTTTTCTACAAGTGTCAACTCTCCCCCTTTTGTCTGGATTATTGTCTATGAGAGGAGGGAGGGAGAGAGAGAGAACTGCATTAACTCGCATTGATCAAATTGCACTGCTAAAGGAATTCAACTCACACTGCACTTTTACAGTGTAAACTTAATTTAGAGAAACTGTAAAATGAGTAATGGCTTTTAATGCTCCTCCTGCTGGCAGAGAATGATAAATACTATCGGGAGGCAACATTTTATATTAACCTGAAGTTTTAAGCACTGACCATACAATTAAAGAATATTTATACAAAAAAATGATACAGTCCCTTTAACAGCAAAATACAGCACTTGCTTCCCTTTCCTTCCTTTGAAGTTAAAATTATCATTTTGTTTAATCCTTTTCTTTGAAAAGTTGCTGTTGATGGGCTTAAGGTTTGTCGATTGGCACTCCGCTTGCATTTGAGATTATTATTATTATTATTATTATTATTATTATTATACAGGATTTATATAGCGCCAACAGTTTGCGCAGCGCTTTACATCAGGGAAGACAGTACAGTCACAATACAATTCAATACAGGAGGGATCAGAGGGCCCTGTTCGTTAGAGCTTACCGTCTAGAAGGGAGGGTCAAGTGGAACAAAGTGTAGTAGCTGTGGGGGATGATCAGATGGACAAAAATACAGTTGTTAGTTGTGGGTAGGATAGGCTTCTCTGAAAAGGGAGGGTTTTCAGGGATCCTCTAAAAGCTAACAGAGAAGGAGATAGATGGACAGATTGGGGTAAGGAGTTCCATAGGCTTGGAGAGGCTCTGGAAAAGTCCCGGAGACGAGCATGGGAGCAGGTTATGAGAGAGCTAGAAAGCAGGAGGTCTTGAGAAGAATGAAGAGAACGATTAGGTTGAGATTAGTGTGAGACATCTATGAGATTATTCACATATGTGCGTATATGGAAGGAGCGCCAGTTCAAAGGATTAAAGAGCCCATCTTTTGGTCTGGCACTCCTTCCATATATGCACGTCTTTTCCTGGTAACCTGTTGGAGTACCAACAGAAGGGTAGCCTTGCCTGTTGTGAGCAGCCTTACCTGAGCCTTGTTTATACTCATATCAAATTCTTAATGCCTCTTGGATGCCTTTATCTTTCTGTTTTGTATTCTGACCTTCTTTAAGCTGCATCACCCTGCTACAAGCTGCTTTTACATTTCCATTGACTTAATAGGGAGAAAGGCAGTTGTGATCCCAACAAAAGCCCATTGTCACAGGTTACCGCGTTCATACCGCATGGTTGGATTTACGTATTTACAGTTCCCGGACTTTCTGTCGCTTCCTACAGTGGCGTAGCTTTGGAGGTGCGAGGGGTGCCGTGGCCCCGGGCGCAACATTTGGGGGGGTGAAATCCCACGCCAGTGTGTGTCCCCCCCCCCCGGGCTCCATCCTCCTTTTTTAGATTTCCTGTGTCTGCGCTTTGTCCGTCATGTTCCGTCGCAGGATGGCCCCTGGTGTCCTGTGATTGGGCGAATGGGGTCATGTGAAGCAGCGGGGCTGGCCTGTCCTTGATTGCTGGTGAGTGGGGCTGGCCTCCGCTTAGCTTTGAGCCGCTGCTATCTCCCCCCCTCCTCCAGAGTCCGGACCAGATCCCAGATCGTTTCCCTGTTGTGGTGCCTTCCTGTGCCCCAGCTCTCTCCTCCACAGCCATATGGACCCTGGGAGACACACTGGACTGTAGCAGCCTTTGAGGACGATGATTTCCTAACACAATGCATGTGTTCTGCCTACCAGGGTTGTCTTAATAGCATCATGGGCCCCTGGGCAAAGTAATGCACTGAGGCCCCTACCAGCTTGCCCCAATTTACACACCTACTTTCAAGAAATAAAGTATAAATAGTTGATAGAATTAAACATATATTCATTAGTACTTTCAATAAAATCGATTTTACAAAAGGAAAACATTCCATGATTCAAAGACTAATCAACACAAAGGGCACAGTACAGGGGGGAATGCAGAAGGGGATCAGGAGGGCACAGTATAGGTTCTGGGATGCTTCCTGGGACATGACCTTATCGGGACAGTTTTGTAAAAAGTGTGACCGTCCCAGCAAATCCGGGACAGTTGGCAAGTAAGATGTAATGCAAGATTATTGTGGGGGCCCCTGTGTACCTGGGGCCCCTGGGCAGTGCCCAGGAGTGCCCTTGCATTAAGATGGCCCTGCTGCCTACATCTTGCAAGTACAATGTATGTTGTGCAATAAACTGTGCTACTAATACTACACTTAGGTGCGCCTCCCTCTACCCTCCTTTTCTGCCATACAAGATGAGAGAAGACACCTGTTCCACTCATTAAAACCGCTGGATACTCCAATACCCTTTGGTATCCATGTAAAGAAGGGAAAGGCTACAAATAGTACAGATAACAAGATGATTTATCCATTAAAACAGGCAAACAATACAAAAAAGTTTCATACAAAAAACACACCGCCAGAATCAATTGTGCTGTAAGCCAAAGGAGATAGTTACGTCAGTGCCATATGCTCTGTCCTATGCGTTTGATCATCAAAAGACGTCATCGGGGGCCAGTTTTCAGCCTGCACTTTTCCCTGTCGTCAGGTTTGTTTTGAACTGTCAAAGCCATAGACACTATCAATGTCTAATATTTTCCTCTACACTTTAGTCTAAACCTAAGAAGGTATGTCCTTGAGAAGTTTGAATCAGTCAGTTTGCAATCAGCATTCCCTGCATGTGACTGTCATTGCGCTGCCTAAGACAATTTCCTAAAGGGTAAATACATATAGTGCATGCTTTGGTATAAAATATTTCAAGCATGTATTGTCTCCTGAACAAAGCCATTGTTAACAAGAAATTAGAAATGGTTCCTTGGAGATTCATCTTTGAAGAGGCTCAGTCCACGATTCCGCTGTAGCTTATTATCAACTGTTTGTATTTCTCTTTTAGTTATTCTGCTTTATAAGCCCAAATGCATTCCACAGTCCATTGAGTCAAGTACCCTTATGTGACATTTACTGTAAATTTATATGCTAATTTTGTCCCACTATTTGTTTGGATAGCTCCATGCAGTAATTATCAGAAATGTTTCCCTAACCAATTTTCTTATCTGCAGCTAAAAACATTTATTTAGTTGCCTTGATGTTGTCCAGAATAAATACCCTGCTATTCTCTTTTCATTACTCTTCAGATTAATACCTTGGTGTCAATGGCACACTGTGAAGGCTGCACATCTAATATGTATTGAAGTAAAAACAGCAATGTGAATTGTGTTAGATGAGGGTAAGCCCAGTGGAAATGGAAAGTAATCTTTGGTTAGCCAGTTATGTTTTTATTCTCAGAGGAATGTAAAGAAGTATAAGAAGTAGCAGCCAACTGTGCTTGAAGGGAACCTAAGGTATTGTGGAACGATGCCAATGTCAAGCATTCGCAAGAGAGAGGCGCCGGCCGTTTGTCATTGTCACCGGCAAATCGCATGAAAGCCAAGCCCATTACTCTCTCTGCACAGCCTCATGTTTTTTATATTACCGGGAACAAGATTGTGACATTCAACAGCAAATCCACTCTTAGAACTGATTTCACTTGTAATAAAACATATTCAGCTGTATTCAGATTGTGGTGTTGGTTAAATATAAGGCATTTGCCTTACATTTGTACCTGTTATCCATAGTAAGGAGATATGCTTTTTGTCTGCCACTCTTTTTATTCACCTTGCTGAACATGTTGGAAATAGTAGGCTGAAAAATCTTCAGGAACAGGAAAAAACACAAATTTAGGATTATGTTTGCCTGAGAGATAAAATAAATACATTTGATGCTTTGCAGTAAAATGCATAATTTAATTGTAGGCTGCAATAAAAAGTCATTATTCCTTTATAGGTTACGGCAAAAAGTTGGTTTTGTGGTAGTGGTGGAATGCCCGTTCGCAGAGATGATTTAAAGTGATGTCAGACTTACTTTTCATGCCTCATAAACATGATCAGTTTTCCCGGCGGTCAAAAGTCCGCCGGGAAAACCGAGAACCTGCTCGGTTGCTTTTCCCCGTGTACACACGGCCAGTTTTCCAGATAGGAAAACTGCCATGACAGCTTTGGTCGGGAAAACCGGCCGTGTGGATATGCTCCACTGCAGTGTTTCCCATAGGAAAACTGCCAAGCAAAAAAACGCTGAGAATCGCAGCGGGAAAAAAGAGAACAAGTTCTAATTTTTTTGCTCGCAGTTTTCCTGTCAGGAAAACCGCTATGGAGCATACACACAGATGGTTTTCCCGACTAAAAGCAAACATGCCAGTTTTCCCGTCAGGAAAACCGGTCGTGTGTATGGCCCCGTACACACAAGGACGTCATTGGTTTCGATGTGAACGTAAATTACGTCCAGCCCTATTCGCGAACGACTTACGAAAACAACGTAAAAAATTCAAATTTCGATGCGGGAACGACAGCCATACTTAACATTGCGTGCGTCTCCTAATAGCAGGAGTAACCTTACGCCGAAAAAGCCTAACGTAAACGACGTAAAAAAATAAGTAAGTAAATTTGTGAATCGGCGTATTTAGGTCATTTGCATATTCTACGCCGAAAACGACGGAAGCGACACCTAGCGGCCAGCGGAAATATGCACCCTAAGATACGATGGTGTAAGAGACTTACGCCAGTGGGATCTTAGGCTAATGTCGGCGTATCTTGCTTTCTGAATACAGAAAAAAGATACGCCAGCGCAGCTTTGAATTTACACGGCGTATCTATAGATACGCCGGCGTAATTCAATGCTGAATCTGGGGTAACGTGTGCTACTGCTACATGTGGTAATGCATTTTAGGTGCGCTGGGGTACCATTTATTTATTTTTGGATGACACCCCAACTCAAGACAATGCTCCTGTGCTGCGACATGCTTCAAAGCTTCAACTTTTGCTGTGTGTTACGTTCCCAAAAAATGGGTCAGTGAAGTTTTTGCTGTCCTGGGGTATGTTGGCAGTCTATATAAAATTAAAGTCTGCTTTAATTTAATACTTGTTATGTTTGTAATGTAATGTGCATTAAAGTGCCTGCATTATTGCACCAGACAAGTGTAAACACAGCCTAAAGTATTTACATATTCTTTTACAAAGATTTTATTGATAGAAAAGTAGTCACAACAGATTAGTGCAAAAGTGTGATGGTTACATCAAACATAAGATGAAAAGGAGAATCCCAATAATGGGATGCTATATGCATGATACAATATTCATTGATACACTAAGGAAATAGGATGGAAAAAAAGAGAAGACAGCAATGGTAGACCATAATATATGTCGTAGTATTTCCATATTCTGAACAAGCATCAAAAGCACTTTAACCACTTAAGGACCACCGCACAATGATATACGTCGGCAGAGTGGCACGGCTGGGCATAAGCACGTACAGGAACTGTCAGGTCACCTGTAGCCAGATGACAAGTGCACCCCATTGGAGTCAGGGGTGCACCACAAGGTAGTGAACCCTATAGCAGACTGCTGCGGATGGACCACAGAGTGGATATGGAGGAGAGGTTCACTGGGGCACAAACAGGGACTCTACAGGAAGCTTGAGCCCAAGATTCCCCAGGGCGCAGAGTCTAAGATCCAGCTGGTGTTCACCAGAGCCTCTAGTGGTGAGGATGGCCTTCGCTGCAACCGGATCCAGGCCATGCTCCGTAGGGAGAGAGGGGAAGCTGCCACTCAGGACACAGAGAAAGTGAGGGATAAGCCGAGGTCGGGGCAACAGGCAGACGAGGATAACCAAGGGACAGGCCAAAGGTCAGGGTCACAGGCAAACAGGAGTAGTTAGAGACAAGCCAAAATCGGTACACAGAAATAATGAAGCACACGGCAAGCAGGAACACAATGCTAACAAACAACGTTGATCAGCAAAGCAGACCTGCAGTGAACTGGTTAATATAGAGTTCCTGGGATGGCCTGGGGTGGAGCCATAGAGGGAGGAGAGATGATAAAGGCAGCCAGATAAGGTAATGCTACATATCCATGACAGGTATGTTGTCTTTAAAAGCCCAGCCGTGGGTCGCGTGCGCGCTGCCGGCGGCACGCTCGCGACCCGATCCTGAGCTCTGTGACTGTGCCCGTGGGACCCACGGACCCGATCGACGCAGGTGTCCCGCGATCGGGTCACAGAGCTGAAGAACGGGGAAAGGTAACTGTAAACAAACCTTTCCTAGTTCTTCCTAGTGGCAGTGTCAGTGATCGTCTGTTCCCTGTCATACAGAACGACGATTAGTGACATGTCACGCCAGGCCACGCCCCCCTACAGTAAGAATCACACATAATGTTGCAGTCATGATAAAAAACGCTGATCATTACCATTACTAGTAAAAAAAAATATTAATAAAAATGCCAAAAAACTATCCCATATTTTGTAGACGCTATAACTTTTGCGCAAACCGATCAGTAAACGCTTATTGCGGTTTTTTTTACCAAAAATATGTCGAAGAATACGTATCGGCCGAAACTGAGGAAAAAAATTTTTTTTTTTATATATTTTTTGGGGATATTTATTATAGCAAAAAGTAAAAAATATTGAATTGTTTTCAAAATTGTCGCTCTATTTTTGTTTATAGCGCAAAAAATAAAAACCAAAGAGGTGATCAAATACCACCAAAAGAAAGCTCTATTTGTGGGTAAAAAAGGACGCCAATTTTGTTTGGGAGCCACGTCGCACGACCGCGCAATTGTCAGTAAAAGCGACGAGGTGCCGAATCGCAAAAAGTGGCCTGGTCCTTTAGATACAAAATGGTCCGGGGCTTAAGTGGTTAAAGCTAGCCCTCCTTCACCTCCATTGCTATTTGAGACATTCAGTTTAAACTTCAGAGGCTCTAAAATCTTTTTTTGTTGTTTTCTATTGCAGTAATATAATATCAAAAGATACATTTTAACCCCTTCATGACAGAGGGTAAAACAAATCCAAACGCCAGGAGGTAAGATATCCATGAGATTTAAAAGCAAATGATCAGGAATAAGTTAATGTTTCCATTCAATAAACACTGGTCACTTACATCTTCATCGATAGCACATACAGTACATCAAAAGTATCCACATTTGTTAAAAATGACGCTGTCACATGGAGTTTTCTGTTCGTCCTGTCCACACTATGGCTGTTCCCACTGAGCCTCTATCGATAGATATGTCTCCAGCCCAAAAAATATATATTTATATATATATTTCGAACTGGTTGGTATTGTATGGTATATATAAATCACTAAGGTAATTTACCTTCTTTACTCTCCGGGGCAACAATTGATGCTAATCACTTTTTCCCTCTTTTTCTTTCTTTGGGGACCCTACACAGTCCCTAGTATAACAGAGAACATCTCACTGGACCAATCCACAGCATTCCCCAATTTATATGTTCTCCTCAGCCTGGCCGCCGATTCTTTATGTGACCTAATTTTTTGGGTATGTCCAACTAAAGTTAATTCCTTGAGAACTATGGATGTACACTCACCTTTCCCTTTTTCTAGCCCCGTACTCACAGTGCAATCGTACATTGAAGATTCCGACTCCCCGCGGGGAATGGGCGTTCCTATCCAGACGGAGGATGATTGATGGCCGGCTCTGACACGTCACGTTCCTATCCAGACGGGCTAAAAAAATCAAGACAGGCATACTGTAGCTCGCGCTACTATGCCTAATTTTATGCTAGAAGAAAAAAAAAATGTTTTTTTTTTTTTTGTTTATAGGGTGAACCCCCGCTTTAACTTATTCCTGATCATTTGCTTTTGAATCTCATAGCTATCTTACCTCATGTTAACCCTTGATGAAGGAGACAAACATTCATCTCCGAAACGCATCGGGTAGAGAACTCCGTATCTCCAATTGCATATTTTGTATCCACGATTATGTTTAATAATTTATGTATATATATTTTTCATTATAAATAAAAAATTCATATTTTTTCTACTTCATTGTCTTTTTGGTAGTAACTTAAAAATCCCACCACTAGGGACTCTTTTCTTTGTGTTCTTTATGGGATGTGGCACACTTCTGAAATTTTCTATATCAAAATCCCTTTTTCATTTATTATATGTTGGTCATGGGAAGGTCTATGTTTTAAGTTGCCCCTTTTCACACAGAATGCTTTCCGAAGGCCTGATACATCTGTCAAGTCATGTTTTTGTATTTTGATGCATGCCACTAAATAAGAATAAAAAAAAAAACTGCTTTTATTTAAATCCTGCCTAAAATACATTAACTTGACCTTTGGCCTCAACCTTTGACTCTTACATTTGACCCTGATTTTGACCCTAACCCTGACACGGATTTAGATCAATCACTGAATAAGCTATTTTATCTCTATTTTTTAATAAAAAGAAATATGTATTTATTTACTTTTTTATACACCTTTGTTTGTTTACATTTTTCTCATTTGGCAGGGAGAAAAAGATACAATATATTTTTCTTTCCAGTCAGATGAGAAAAAACACAGAGGTGGACTGTACAGTGATTGATCACTGTGATAGCCAATCAGAAACTATCACAGCGATCAAGTGATCAGAAATGGGGCCTCCCAGTTCCCAATCATTAGTGCTGGGAGAGTCAGGTCTACTACTGAGGTGCTGAAAGGAGGTGGAGTCAATACAGGAATCACTGCTTGCAGACATCAAGGTACCATGGGTTATGGCCAGCAGACAGGCAGCACTCATAACAAGAAAGGAGATTTTTCAAGTGTAGCCATGTGCTGGGCTACAGCAATATGGAAAAGGAGGCATTTTTCTCTCCTTCTACTGAGATACTCATGTCATGCTGCACCATTTTCCTCTGGCCAGCAGGGGGAGAGCTAAAGCCAAGCAAGCCCAAAGACTTCTATGCAGAGCCCTGAGACTCCTAGCTGTATTGTGGGGTGGCAACTATCTAATGGGACAAATAGACAATTTTTTTAAATGTCTTTATTTTGCTCAAAATTGTGACAAAAAAATACAACTTCAAAAAACTCACATGCCTCTTACTAAATACCCTGGACTGTCTACTTTACAAAAAAGGGTCATTTCTAATTTGGGGGATATTTGTACTATCCTGAGCCTCAAGAAGTGAGAAAGGCCATCAGTACATCAGTAGGGATGAGCCGAACACCCCCCAGTTCGGTTCGCAGCAGAACATGCAAACAGGCAAATCATTTGTTCCGAACACCATTAAAGTCTATGGCACACAAATGCGAAAAACCAAAAGTGCTAATTTTAAATGTTAATATGCAAGTTATTGTCATAAATAGTGTTTAAGGACCTGGGTCCTGCCCCAGGGGACATGTATCAATGCAAAAAAAGTTTTAAATTTTTTTGGGAGCTGTGATTTTAATAACTACTAAAGTGAAACCATAAAAGTGAAATATTCCTTTAAATTTCGCACCTGGGGGGTGTTTATAGTATGCCTGTAAAGTAGCGCATGTTTCCTGTGTTTAGAACAGTCCCTGCACAAAATGAAATTTCTAAAGGAAAAAAAAGTAATTTTAAACTACTATAATTAACTATAAATGGCTATAATTGATTGTTGGATCCCAGCAATACAGATAAAAGTAATTGAAAAAAACAAAATAATAAAAAAAAAAATTGCATGGGGGTCCCCCCAAATTCCATACCAGGCCCTTCAGGTCTTGGGTAAGACTACAATTTAAATTGTCAAATTCTGTGATTTCCAAATTTGGGAAATGTGAAGGAAGAAGGAACACAAGACAAAAGATGTTGGGCCAGATTCAGAGACAGCGGCATATTTTTGTGCAACGTAACTCTGAGAGGCAAGAGCAGTATTCACAAAGCACTTGCTCCCTAAGTTACGTCGGCGTATCGTAAATGGGCCGGTGTAAGCCCGCCTAATTCAAATTAGAAAGGTAGTGGGCGTGTTGTATTAAAATTAGCCATGATCCCATGTAAATGAATTCCCGAACGAACGGCACATGCGCGCGCATGCTCAGAATCACGTCGCATATACTCCCTAAGATACGTCGGCTCAATGCTTTCGATGTAAACCTAACCTACGCCCAGCCACATTCACGTACGACTTACACAAACAACGTAAAATCCGACGGCTGTTCCGACGTCCATACCCTAACATGACTTACCCCTGCTTTATGAGGGACAACTATACGCCTGACGTACGCCTTACATAACTGGCGTAGCTTACTGCGACGGGCGCAAGTACATTTGTGAATCGGCGTATCTAGGTCATTTACATATTTGACGCGTAAATCAATGGAAGCGCCCCTAGCGGCCAGTGTAAATATGCACCCCAAATTACGACGGCGTAAGAGACTTACGTCGGTCGGATGGAGCCAGAATTCAGGCGTATCTGGTTTCAAGAATACGGAGCATATATACAACGGCGCATCCTAGAACTTACGCGGCGTATCAACAGATACGTCGGCGTAAGTTCTCTCTGAATCTGCCCCGTTATCTCTAACTACAACTACAGCAATAGGAGTTCATGCATCTGTTATTGGGTCTAGTAGCACAGTGGGCTATTTACTGTCTTGCTGCATACCGTTCTAAGCAGCAAAACTAATTTAAACAGTTGCTGAAAATGTGCCATGAAATTAAGTGTATCATGTATGGCAGGGGTGTCCAAACTTTTTTCAAAGAGGGCCAGATTTGATGAAGTGAACATGCGTGAGGGCTGACCATTTTGCGTGACATTCTGTGAACCATTAAAATTGGGTTTAAGTGTGTTCGTCCGAGCACTAATACACTAGCCAACAAGAATTATCTTGCCTTTCTGTCTGTGTGTGGTGAAGTGATGAGCTTGGGCGTGTTGTTTGGATATACCGTATTTATCGTCTTATAACACGCACCTTCCCTTTAACAGGAGAGTTTCAGGAAAAAAATCTTGAATTTTATATAAAGAACTGTGAAGCAAAATAAGAGCCAGTGACCATCAATGCAGCCTCACAAGTTTCCTGAATGCAGCACCCACGTTGTCCTGAATTCAGCACCCACGTTGTCCTGAATGCAGCACCCACATTGCCCTGAATGCAGCACCCACGTTGCCCTGAATGCAGCACCCACGTTGCCCTGAATGCAGCACCCACGTTGCCCTGAATGCAGCACCCACGTTGTCCTGAATGCAGTATTCATGTTGTCCTGAATGCAGCACCCACATTGTCCTGAATGCAGCATTCACGTTGTCCTGAATGCAGCACCCATGTTACCCTGAATGCAGCACCCACGTTGTCCTGAATGCAGCATTCATGTTGTCCTGAATGCAGCACCCATGTTGCCCTGAATGAAGCACCCACGTTGTCCTGAATGCAGCATTCATTTTGTCCTGAATGCAGCACCCACGTTGCCCTGAATGAAGCACCCACGGTGCCCTGAATGCAGCACCCGCTTTTTCCTGGATGCAGACTCACCATTTACATCAGTGCAGCCTTGGGGGAGATGGGACGAGCACTGACCGACATACAGGAGAAACTTCTGTTTTCTCGGTGGCCTCTTTAATAGAAAGCCCTGCCTCCTGTGATGGACAGAACAGTCATCCAATGGCAGCACAGAAGACTGGACTTCCTTTTACAGAGGCCACCGTGTAAACAGGAAATAATCCTGTATGTACGGCACTCGTCCCGCCCCCTCCCTGTCCCCTTCAAGGCAGCCAGCATAGATATCTTTTGGCCCCTGGCACTTTGGGATTCATTGGAGGCCACAAAAGATGTACATGTCAAAGGGACCAGATGGGCCGTCCGAAACCGGAATGCGGGCCAGACTTAAGACATGCCTGATGTATGGGGTTGTCTTTAAAGCGAGGTGTAATGTAATGATATTGTAACAAGATCTATTTTCATACCTTTGATGGAGACCTACCTATTACAATCAGTCCATGAAATGTACATTTTTTATTGGAGGTGTCTTTTGTTTGCCAAACTAAAAGTAAAACATTTCACTGACTTCTCAGTGTTTCTCCTATATGCACTATATAAGTATGTTGTGGCTTAAGGCTACGAGTTAGGTTCTATTTATACCATAAATGAAGTAAAGCAAAGACAGCTTTAGGGTAAAGGGCTATAAAACTTGGAGAAATTAGAGTCAAAACCACTGACCCCAAACTTCTCATACATGCCATACTTGCAAAACACACAGCATTAGGTAAAGCAGCTTCAGAAAAGTTCAAGATCTATTTTCTGTCACATTTTAACTACATTTTTATACTAGGAGAGTATGTTTCCCTTAGCCTTTTCCTGTGAGCTTTACTTGGGCCTAAGGCATGACTCTAGAACTAATCAAGTGAAAACTAATTAACTACCTCGGAGAAAACGTACTCAGAAGATGCCATGCATGTCACTGCACTGGATCTAAGAAAGGCATTAACATTTAAGCAACTGTATGATTTGCTATGTTTTACTATTCTTAAATGCAAAGATTATTTCTGGTCACACGCAGAATGGCAAAGGTCTTTCCAGGGAACAGAAGGGTACATTCATTGGAGGGATTCGCATCATCTCCTTTTTATAAGGTAAAATGTGTTTTCCTAATTGGGTTTGACAACCTAGAACATACATATACCTTATAAAGTGTTTGGCATTACAAAGTGCCTTTATCTACTAGTGGGGTTGACACAGTATAGCATATAAATGGAGGAATAGTGACAGTTTTAGGAGATAAGCTTGTTAGCCAGCCCAGTAAAAAGGAACAGTAACATCAGAGGATTCAGTAAGTAAGGATGTCAGTTTATTTCTTGTATAGTGGCCCTTTCCACCTGCTTTGGGCTCATTCTCTTAAAGTAGGCCTGGTGCAAGGTTGGGAAACTGAAACAAAACACTGTATTGAAATTAATTTCAATTCATTAATTTCGCTCGGGGGCCCAAGTCCTTCTGATCGAGGCCCAAAAAAAAAAAAAAAAATTATTTGATTGACAGCAGTAGGAGCCAATGGCGCCAGTGTCTCAGCCAATCAGGAAGGAGAGTCCTATACTCTCGTGCAACAAGGCTGGATGGAGATGGGGCTCAGGTAGGTATTAGGGGGGCTGAGGGGGGCTGCTGCACACTGAAGGTTTTTTATCTTCATGCATAGAATGCAAGAAGATAAAAAAAAAAATCTGCCTTTAGAACCACTTTAATGACCTGTATCTCTAGAACTACTGATTGTTTAGCCAATTCCGGACCACCCACCGCATATACAGGCATACCCCACTTTTAAGTACACAATGGGACTGAGGCATGTATGTAAAACGAAAATGTACTTAAAGTGAAGCAATACCTTTTTTCACTTCTAAATGTGTGCACTGCATTGCACTAGTCATTTACAAGCATAACTGATATGAATAATGCATTCATAACGAAAATAAACACAATATTAAAATAAAAATTGTAAGCTTACCCCATCTCATTGTTGTTGCAAGGCCAGAGCAGCTGAGAGAATTCATTGTGGTAGGAAGGGTGAAGGCATACAGGTATCTTCTGTTTCACAAGTCAAGTCTTCAAAAACGAGGCGCTTTCTTGCTGGAGAATTGGGTGTACTACAAGTAGCAATAGGAGCAGGACACGGTGGTGATGTCAGAGCTGGAAACAGACTGTCAGTTGATGATGATCTGGGATCCAAATGACTGTCAGTCAATGTTGATGATCTGCGTGCTGATGGACTTTTAGAAAAGTATGTTGCTATGGAGGTTTGAAGTGTAGCTCTCTTTTTCTCCCTGTAGATTTCTTTGTAACAGGCATAAGCCCCTGGTTGACAGGAACATGACGTGTAGTCTGATTTTCTATCCAAAGTATATAGGGCCAGATTCACAAAGCACTTACGTCGACGTATCTAGAGATGCGCGGCGTAATTCAAAAATGTGCCGCGCGTAACTTTGCACCGTATCCTCAAAACGAAATACGCCTGAAAACAAGATTTTTCCGTCCGACGTAAAACGATTACACTGGCGCATCTTGAAGCGCAAAATACGCTAGACACACCATTGATTTTCTATGCTAATATGCAAATGAAGGAGATACGGCGATCCACAAAAGTACGCTTGTGCGGCGTAGGCTACGCCCTGTGCGCATCTGCTAGTTTCAGGGCGGAAAGTTAGACCTTATAAAAGCTGCCCTAACTTTACACCAGCTGTGTAAATGTCAGCTAAAGCAACACCGTTAGGGAAGAGCTGAGCACACACACTTGCAGGACAACAATCTGTATGCCAACATGCCAGGGGCATCCATGCTCATAGCTATACTAGTGACTTTGGTAACCGAGGGTACCCCCTCTTCTGAGGGAACAGCAGCCAGAAGACGCCTCGCAGAATGCATCTTTGCACAGTAAACACACACATTAATCATGGCACAATGAGAATGCATGCATGCACACCCACTGTGGTCCTTAGCACAGACACATCACATCCACATCGAATTGGATTAGACCGAAGTACCCCCCATGGTACTAGGGAGCAGCAACGCCCCGCCAAGGCTCCAATTATGTCACTGTGCATTCATACACCATTCACATGGACCTGGGATCACTTCTCCCTGGTCCTGGGGATCCCTACTCCACCAAAACTGAGGGTGACACCCTTTTTTCATCAGGAATGTCACCCCACATTCATACATCATTCACACACATAAAACAAATCATAATCACAGTAGAATAAAAAAAAGATGTTTGGTCTGCCGAGCCTGGTCCCTCCGCAGATTGGCCGGCAGAACCTCGGCCACCCCCCTGGTCTTCTGGGTGGCCTTCCTGCCTGCAGCTGAGGCTTGTGGCCTGGGAGGAGGGGAGAGAGACCCTTGGGGGGGAGCCCTCTTGGGGGAGGAGTGGGAGGGGCTACCCCTGATGGAGGCCTGACTGCTGCCAGCCACAGGGACAGCCACAGGGGGAGCCACAGGAGGAGCCACAGGGGGAGCCACAGGGGGAGCCACATCCAAAGTCAAAACGCAGAGGTATTCAAATACCACCAAAAGAGAGCTCTATTTGTGGGAAAAAAAGGATTTAAATTTGGTTTGGGTACAACGTCGCACAACTGCGCAATTGTCAGTTAAAGTGACGCAGTGCTGTATCGCAAAAAGTGCTCTGGTCAGGAAGGGAGTAAATTCTCCCGGGGCTGAAGTGGTAAAAATTTGACCAATCCCTGCAGATCCAGCCAAATTTTAATCCATGTATGGCCAGCTTTACACTTTGAACTGGACAGTAATGGTGTTGGGACTCTATGAACAGCCTCCACTTTTTACACGGATATAATTTATGCATGTTCTACGACCCTTCGTAGAGGGAAGTATTATATTTTATGTGTACTTCTATAGCATGGGGGCATCTGAAATTGCAGAAAAGGACATAGGCCCAGATTCTCATAGGGAGCATGTATTTGTGTGCGGGAGTAACGTATCCTATTTACGCTACGCCTCCGCAACTTTGACAGGCAAGTGCAATATTCACAAAGCAAAGTTGCGGCGGCATAGCGTAAATAGGCTGGCGTAAGCCCGCCTAATTCAAATCTGGAAGAGGTGGGCGTGTTTTATTTAAATGAATTGTGACCCCACTTAAATTATGCTTTTTACGAACGGCGCATTTGCGCGCATGCTCAGTATCACGTCGATTTTTCAAATTAAATTGCGCCGGCTCAATGCCTAGTCGACGTGAACTTAATGACGTCCAGCTCCATTCACGGACGACTTACGCAAACGACGTAAAACGTGAAAAATTTGCAGCGGTTTCGACGTTCATACCTAACATTAGTACGCCTCATCTACGCCTCATAGAGCAGGGAGAACTATACGCCGAAAAAAGCCTTACGCAAATGACGCAAAAAAATTCGCCGGCTGCACGTACGTTTTGAGAATCGGCGTATCTAGCTCATTACCATATTCAACGCGTAAATCGACGGAAGCGCCACCTAGTGGCCAGCGTAAATATGCTGTTAGGATACGACGGCGTAGGAGACTTACGCTGGTCGTATCTTAGAGAAATTCTGGCGTATCTGATTCTTTGAATCAGGCGCCAAGATACGACGCCTCAGACTCAGAGATACGACGGCGTATCTGGAGATACGCCGTCGTATCTCCTACTATGAATCTGGCCCATAGTAGCTATATACAAACATCCTTCAGTCATGGGAAAACGATAAATTATTTTGATATAAATAATGACTATGCTTCAAGCTTCATATCCTGAACATGCAACTTTTTCTGCTTCATTGGCATAATACAAATAATAAAAATGTAAAGAGTGATGGGTGAATAGCCATACCTCAGCATGGTTGTAAATATTCTCAAATTAGTTCGATGAACAAAATGAGAATCAACATGCAATTGTTCTTATATGCTTCTGTGATTTTAATGAATAGAACCATTGATTTTCTTCTCCCAGCAGTGATCATCTTGTAATTAGACTTCTTTTCTAATTTTCAATTCAAACTCATTGCTATATACTGCAACTAACAGTATTTCTTGTTTCGTCAACTATATAACTTCAAAAGGGAGCTGAATAATAGGACAACACATGAAAAATGCATTCGGCAAATGAATATTAATAAAGCAGTGTTTGCCAAACAACATAACATTTATAAAGTATAGGAAATTCAGGCTTTTATTTTACATCTAATGAGCCTAGTAGTCTATTACCAGCATAGTATCTATCTATCTATCTATCTATCTATCTATCTATCTATCTATCTATTATCTATTTATCTATCTCTCTTCTATCTTTTGCCCATCTATGTGTCTGTCTTTTATTTTTCTAGCTATTACAAAGTACATGGAGCTATTCACATCAGCCCCAGTCGTAGACGAGTGCATGGGCTAATGTCTCTGTCAAAGTCATGCACAGAATAAATTAATGTGGATGCAAAATATCTTCCTATTATGCTTTGCATTGAAGAATGAAATTGAGGTTCTCAGAAAAAAAATAAAAAATCTCACTACAACAATAGTGAGAAAAATATAATGAGTATAGAAACTTAATGACTACAGGAGTGTTTTTTTTTTTTTGCAATATTGACTCACCCGCTTTGATATGTTAGGGCAAGGTTCACACCTAAGCAGCTCTGCAAACTGGCAAGGCACCCATTTATTTTGGTGGGCTGCTGTGCCTATGTTTCATGCAGGAAAAAGGCTTCTACACCTTTTTAAAAACATATTTGGAGGAAAATCATATGATGAAAAAGTGCTGTGTATTCAGATGAGTGGGGGTGCCATTAGGAATGAACCACAGGGATGCCCAAGATAGGCTTACTTGTAATTTCTTCTTATACTTTGTTCTTTTAGAAACTGTTACTGTGCGTTGTACTGCCATATAGTGGCCTTTTTGAGAATTGCCCAAGTTGCACTACCTCTAAGGCCTCGTACACATGATAGGATAGCCAGAGGACAACGGCCTGAAGGACCGTTGTCTTAGGCTAACCGATGAAGCTGACTGATGGTCCGTCACGCCTACACACCACCATAGGTTAAATAACCGATCGTGTCAGAACGCGGTGACGTAAAACACAACGACGTGCTGAAAAAAACGAAGTTCAATGCTTCCAAGCATGCGTCGACTTGATTCTGAGCATGCACGGGTTTTTAACCGATGCTTTTGCATACTAACGATCAGTTTTGACATATCGGTTAGACGTCCATCGGATAAATTTTAAAGCAAGTTCCTATTTTTTTAACCTAAGGTTAACTAACCAATGGGGCCCACACACAATCGGTTTGGACCGATGAAAACGGTCCTTCAGACCGCTGTCCTCTGGCTATCCTATCGTGTGTACGAGGCCTTATACTTTGTCCTATGCTTGTTACATGCCCTTTTACCCCTGTAATGGCATGGTCAATATATCTTATCAATTTATCTGCTATTTGTCTGATCATTTGGCTTGAAATCTCTATATAACATGCCGACCAGTGACCCAGTGCTGAAGTCTTTTCCCAAGCTGACTGGTCACTCCTTTGTACCATCATCACACTACGTCATTCTTCTGATTCCTGAGAGGATCCTGAGAGGATCCAGAAGCTGGAGTGCCAATAGGAATGGTTTATGTCATCCAGGTGGTGAAGTGGGCACCTAAAGAAAGACCCTCCTCTGCAAAGAAGAAAATAGAAGACATGGGACCTAGTACATCATTTGACTCCAGGCTTAGGTAGTAAAAGGGAGCATTTACGGTATTTGCTGGCGTATAAGACTACCTTTAACACTAAAAAAATGGCCAAAAAGCAGGGGTCGTCTTATACGCCGGGTCAGCTCCTCGGATGCCTGCTGGATGTGCAGTAATACTGTATGTATCTGACAGAAAAATAAAAATTTTTAATCTCTTCATCTCTTCTCTTAAGTAAGTAAGTTCTTGAATAGGGCTTACAAGGAGCCACACTCTGTGCGCCCCTGGAGGGAAGGGAGAAACAGCACCCGTGGGGCCCCATACACAGCTTAAGGGCAGGGCCCCCCTGGAGCAGAGAACCGGGGGGGGGGGGGTGCTGACAGAAAAATAAAAAATTTTAATCTCTTCATCTCTTCTCTTAAGTAAGTAAGTTCTTGAATAGGGCTTACAAGGAGCCACACTCTGTGCGCCCCTGGAGGGAAGGGAGAAACAGCACCCGTGGGGCCCCATACACAGCTTAAGGGCAGGGCCCCCCTGGAGCAGAGAACCGGGGGGGGGGGCTGCTGACAGAAAAATAAAACATTTTAATCTCTTCATCTCTTCTCTTAAGTAAGTAAGTTCTTGAATAGGCTAGTAAGGATACCTAGAAGGTTATTTATATACTGTATGTTGTTATCAGTGAACTCACTACCTAAATTTATTATCATTATGTGGGCTAAATATGATGTCATATATTACCTCCTGATAAGTAAATGAAAATATTAGATGGGGATTAGCATGTCACATAATGAATATATATTATTTTTAGTTTATATTCAGAGATGGAACTGTGTATAGTGACGTGTGTGAAGGTGAAAAAGGACAAAAAATTAAGAATTAAGAAAAATTTTAAAGTTGTGTGTTGGAGACTGTCAGATAGAGTGGTCTAAGGAATGCGGTGATGTGTGGATGACGGAATGAAAATAATGGGGTGAATAGTGTAGTGGACTAAATGAGATAAACTCACTTAGGTGCTAAGCAGGAGTGTGGGAAAATGAATGGAGTGAGTGTGAAACTACTGTGTATATAGGGAAATGGAACTAAAGTGCAACCGTGACAAAGCTGGAAGTGGGACTAAAAAATAAAAAAATATAGAAGAAATATGTGTATATGGGTACCTGGATTAATTGACCTAGTGACTAGTGACCTAGTGCTAAAGTCTTTTCCCAAGCTGACTGGTCACTCATTTGTACCATCATCACATTACTTCATTCTTCTGAATCCTGAGAGGATCCTGAGAGGATCCAGAAGCTGGAGTGCCAATAGGAATGGTTTATGTCATCCAGGTGGTGAAGTGGACACCTAAAGAAAGACCCTCCTCTGCAAAGAAGAAAATAGAAGACATGGGACCTAGTACATCATTTGACTCCAGGCTTAGGTAGTAAAAGGGAGCATTTACGGTATTTGCTGGCGTATAAGACTACCTTTAACACTTAAAAAATGGCCAAAAAGCAGGGGTCGTCTTATACGCCGGGTCAGCTCCTCGGATGCCTGCTGGATGTGCAGTAATACTGTATGTATCTTTGGCTACATACAGTATATACCACTTAGCCAATCCCGTTGAGCGATGAATTCATATGCATACAGAACCTGCTCGGATTGGAGTAACAACCTCTTCCAATGCGAGCAGGCTACATACAGTAGCCTTCTCGGATTGTCTTTGAGAGTCAGAGAGGAGTGGGCTAATGATGTTACAGCCTCTGCCAATACAAGCAGGCTTTGTATTCATTAATAGAATACATTGCTCGTTGTGATTGGCTTCAGCAAGAAGGGAGAAGAATATGGCTCCAGAAGAAAGAAATATGTAGCGTCGGAAGCCTCGGAAGGGAGGTCGTCTTATACGGTGAGTACAGGCAAAAAAACTTAAAGAAACTGTAAAATTCGGGGGTCGTCTTATATGCCCGGTCGCCTTATACAACGGCAATCACGGTAGTTTGATTTTTTTTTAAAGAAGAATTCCAGGTAAGGATAGTTTATACATAGTTACATTAGTCTAGTTAGGACCAATATAGCTATGCATATACCATAACTAGCTGATGCCCCTGGAAGGTAGAAATCACTGTTGTCATCTCCCCTCCTCGCTACCTTGTCCAATGAGAGAATGCATTCATTCAGAAAATGCAGAGCTTCTATAGGCATTGGTCAAGTATGGTGTATAGCTACAATGGTCCAAGCTGGACCAATATAACTGTGTACTAAAGCGGTAGTACACCGCAAAAAAACCCCCAAAAAAAACAATGGGCCCGGGCAGTTTAAGTCATAATGTTCTAGTATGCATTGCATTATGTCAGACTTACCTGGAAACAAAGCCCTCCAGTGGCACAATGTCTTGGCTGAAGGCTCTTCCATCTTCACCCAGTCTTCTTTCCGTGTTCGCAGGCTTTGGCTTAAAGGGATGGTCTAGTGCCTGGAGTTCAGCTTATGTTGTAATCGGGGGTGGACTGACAACTCACGGGGCCCCCGGGCAATAAGAGATTATGGGGCCCCCAGGCAATAGGAGATTATGGGGCCCCCAGGCAATAGGAGATTATGGGGCCACACAGTATACACACACACATACAGACACAGACACACAATATACACACACAGTATACACACACACACAGACTACACACACTGAAAAGGTACTGGAGAAGCGGGGCTGCTATAATCTTGTGATTTTTTTTTTAAATACAGATTTTTACATACTGTCCCTGGTTTTACTAAGGCTGTCAACCCTAGTGGCATGGGGCCCTCAGGCAGTGCAATAAAAAAACCTCACCATGGTTCAGTTCCCAACTTTTTGATTCTCTTTGCCACTGGAAGTGAAGTATTACCTTCACTTCCAGTGGTAGCAGTGGCGTAGCATGGGTTGTCAGCGCCTGGGGCGAGACAAGTAATTTGCGCCCCCCCCTGACCCATGGACTTACCTATTTTCAGCTATCTCCAGTCTGGTCACATAATCGACCATGTGAGACAGCGTTGGCTGTAGGGAAGAGGAGAGCGTGCTTGATAATGACTGGTAAAGCCTGGAGTGGTGACGTCATGCATATATTCCTATGTCTCACCTGTTGTTGGCGCTCCCTCCTCTTCACACTCGTGACAGCGTCCCTCTAAATTTTGCGCCCAGGGTGGTGGCCCCCCTCGCACCCCCCACGCTACGCCACTGAGTCTTAGTGACCACTTAGCACCTTCTCCAATCTATCTAAAAAATTTATTTTTTTAAATCGAAGCTCAAATTATGCCTTTGATGTCTAATATTTTATAATTGTCAGTTTCTTTTGTGAAACCCTTCACTGCCATAAGCACGCACAAACAAATCATTGCATATAAATGTAAATTACTGATATGAATGTTCTCTGCCACTACAATCACTAGGTCTTTTGAGATTAACCCTGTACACACACACACACACACACACACACACTAATAAATTCTTAAAAAAATAACTGTGTAATCTAAGGGCAAGGATAGTCAGCATTTCCCAGCATGGAGATGACTTCAGAGACCCACTTAGCACCATATGGTAGATGAGAAAATTGGACCCTCTGTAAAAAACAAAAATGATATTAATATTTGTCCTCTCATTTTTCCTATCATCATGAGGATCTCGGGGAGCTGGTTTATGAATAAACAAGAGCAGATCAGTATAGTTCAGCTCATAAAAAAATAAAAAGGTTGCAGGGTTTAATTGTAACATAATAGCTTTCCTTTTACCCTTTTAGATGAATGCAGCTGCGTACACAACATCATTGACGCAAAGCCTTGTTTTGGAAAACTAATAAGACAGTTTTAATCTGAAAGCAGCTTTGAATGGAGATGGCATTTCATCTCTACTGTTGAGTCTTCTATTTGCTCTTACATTCCTGTAATGCCACACCAGACCACCAAGACTCCTTTCACATGTGTCTATATCGAAGCAAACTGTGACATGGAATGTTTATTTGAAGAGCAGTAAAGGTAATGTTGCTTTTATGAATGGACACATTTTTAGGAAAGAATTCCAATGACAATATTCTTTTAGGTAGGTCTTTGCACACTGGGCTTAAAAAAAAAACACTGGGGTAGATTCAGAGAGAATTTACGCCGGCGTATCTATAGATACGCCGCGTAAATTCAAATCTGCGCCGGCGTATCTTCTTTCTGTATTCAGAAAGCAAGATACACCGACATTAGCCTAAGATACGACAGGCATAAGTCTCTTACGCCGTCGTATCTTAGGGTGCATTTTCACGCTGGCCGCTAGGTGGCGCTCCCGTAGTTTTTGGCGTAGATTATGCAAACTACCTAGTTACGCCGATTCACAAACCTACGTGCGCCCGGCGATAGTTTTTTACGTCGTTTGCGTAAGTCGTTTTCGGCGTAACATTGCTCCTGCTATTAGGAGGCGCAGCCAATGTTAAGTATGGACGTCGTTCCCGCTTCGAAATTTGAATTTTTTACGTCGTTTGCGTAAGTCGTTCGCGAATAGGGCTGGATGTAATTTACGTTCACGTCGAAACCAATACGTCGTTGCGGCGTACTTGAGAGAAATGCACACTGGGATATGTACACGGACGGCGCATGCGCCGTTCGTAAAACACGTCAATCACGTCAGGTCATTAACACATTAGCATAAAACACGCCCCCCTTCCACATTTGAATTACACGGGCTTACGCCGGCCCCATTTACGCTACGCCGCCGCAACTTACGGAGCAAGTGCTTTCTGAATACTGCACTTGCTCCTGTAAGTTGCGTCGGCGTAGCGTAAATACAATATGCTGCGCCGCCGTAACTAGGCGCGCAGGTACCTGAATCTGCCCCACTGCTTTTACAAGAGTTTTGCATTTTTTTTCTCCTGCCTGTAAAAGTAGCTCAATGTTATCCTATTTATCTATGCACATTAGACATATTTCAGGAGGAGAGTTTAGGGGCAGAAATAAAAAACCCCATCAAAAGTGCATTTTTGGGAGGCGTTTTCAGGCAGAAAAAACACTAAACGCTCATAAAGCGCCCAAGCGTGCCAAAACGCACATTTAAGAGCATTCAGCATTTTCCAGTGTACATTGATTATAGTGAAAAATGAGCAGACAGAAATGCTTTCGAAAAAATGCTTATACAGTAAAACCTTGGTTTGCAGGCATAATTCGTTCCAGAAACATGCTTGTAATCCAAAGCACTTGTATATCAAAGCATTCTTTTACAGGGTATAAAAGAGAAGAGAGGAACCTCTAAGGCCCCGTACACACGACCGGATCTATCCGCTGGGATTGATCCGCGGATCAGTTCCAGCAGATAGATCCGGTTGTGTGTACGGCCTAGCGGACATTTCCCAGTGGATAAAAATCCAGCCGACGGATTCCCAGCGGTCGTCTGTACAGACTCACCGGATCAGTCCGTCCGCTCCCATCCCTCGCATGCGTCGTAATGATTCGACGCATGCGTGGAAGTATTTACCTTCCAGGGTAGCGCACGTCGCCGCGTCATCGTCGCGACGACGGCGCGGCCACGTCACCACGGATGTATTCCGCGGGAATTTCGATCTGATGGTGTGTACAGCCATCAGACCAAAATCCGCCAGAGGATTTATCCGCTGGAAACGGTCTGGCGGACCGCTTCCAGCTGTTTATCCTCTCATCTGTACAAGGCCTAAGTGTAGCAATAAGTTGCTAATTGTTGTACCTTCATTAAATGTAACCATATTGCTACACTTAGAGCCTCCTCTCTTCTTTTTTTACTCAGTTGTGACATGACGCTACTCATAAGATAGCAAAGAAAAACAAGGAAAGAACAGAAAAAGAAAGAGAAAGAAAAGGAAAGGGAGCGGGGGGGGGGGGCAGACACACAAGGGAGGGGGGGTCAGACCAGAGAGAGGGCGCTGGAGCCGGGATGAACGCCAGCGTCAAGCGGCGAACCACCACCGAGTCACTGTCGCAAAAGGGCCATCCCTTCATCAGAGAAAATAAATACGTTCCAGATGTTCCAGGTCTCAGAGTATTTCTCGTGCTCATGCCGCGCAGTGAGGACCAAATCTTCCATTTTTTTTATCTCCTCCACCTTTCTCAGCCAACCTGAGACGGTAGGTGGAGCTTGCTGTTCCCAAAACAGAGGGACACAGGCCTTGGCAGCGTTTAGTAGGTGGCGCAGGTGGCGCAGCAGCGTATGATTGACGCTACTCTTATATCAAGACATCGCTTGTATATCAGAGGTTTCTCAATATTTTTTAAAATTATACTGTTGCTGTATATCGTGACTTATCAGTAATTTATTAATTCCGACATGTAAAACTACTGAGAAGTTCACATTGCCAGTGGCAATGGTCTGGGGATGAAAGTGTTCATTTTTGATACAGAGATTTTTTTGGCATGTTCTCTGTTCTTGGTGAGAGCACGCTCCATTTACCATGTGTGCAAAGCATACCGCCATCAAACTACGCAGACAGGTCAAAGAGCGTCTTCTTTGTAGTCACTTCAGAGCATGGATCACTTTCTTAGAATATATTTCTCCTTTAGTAGAGACCTGTCTACTTATATACAGCCTTACAAGGGGTGCTTCAGCGAACTAAATTTCTACTCCCAACATAACATAGCAAAACACCTTTGGACCCCTGGAGGCCAAAGATAACACCTAAATACAAATGACTCATACACACCTACACATTTGTGAGTATAAAAGCCTTTTGCAGCTAAGAAACACACTATATTGATAATTCTATTATTGCTATGAGAGGTTCCGAGGCAAGCATTCTTGAATTTGGGTCATTGCTGCCTCCCCCTCCCAGAATCGTACTCTCAGTAGTGGTTGCTACCTCAAGAGAATAGGGGACAAGCTGAAAAAAATAATCTCTGTGAGCAATAAGGAGCATTTCTTATATATGCAAGTGCTCGGAGTGCTGGTAGGTTGAATCGCAGGCTACCTTCTTATATCTCTTGAGGACACTGACAATGGGCAGAGATGGGACCTATTACAGTGAGAGTACACTGCTGGAGGCTATTGATGTAATAATCCACTGTCAGTCAGTGTAACTGAAATATTGGATTTACTATAAAATGTAAAAATAACATGTCTTTTCACGGTTTTCCTTCCTGTGAAAAGGACAGCTTAATTTAAACAAACTTAATAGTGTGTGATTATGTGTTAAAGATCAGCTCCAGCTTTATTTATTTATTTCATTATTTATATCAAAATCATTTTTTTGTTTTATGAACATGCAAAATAACACTATTCTTCCAGTCGTTCCAGTGCTTCTCTCTCCATCCTCCGTGCTTGGTCCCCACAAGGCTCAGCATCATCCAGCCCCTACCTACAAGCCCAGGCTGTCAAGAACACAGCCCTTGGGATCAGATGTGTATGCAAGGGTGTGTTGGGGGGATTAATAACCTAGAATTGGGTTTTAGAAGTTGTGCATTTATATATAGTTTATAAAGCTATATTTACTCATTACCTATGCAGGCTTTGCTTCCTACGCAGCAGTACTGACTTACTGCTCATTATTTGTTCTTAAAGCGGATCTCCACCCTAAAGTGAAGTCGCGCTGATCGGCACCCTCCCCCCCTCCGGTGTCACATTTGACACCTTTCAGGGGGAGGGGGGTGCAGATACCTGTCTAAAGACAGGTATTTGCACCCACTTCCGGCCACACGTCACAGGCAAAAGACGGGTTTTTCCTGACTTCCCGTCTGTCCCCTGTTGTGTGCTGGGAACACTCGGCTCCCAGCACACAGCGTGTGAGGCAATCGGCAGGCGCAGAGCGACTCGCGCAAGCGCCGTAGCTTCACTTCCTGGTTCCCTCACCGTGGATGGAGGGGGGAGCAGCAGGGTGACGAGCGATCGCTCGTCCTCTGCTGCGGACGCCGCTGGACTCCAGGACAGGTAAGTGTCCTAATATTAAAAGTCAGCAGCTGCAGTATTTGTAGCTGCTGGCTTTTAATACTTTTTTTTGAGCGCACATCCGCTTTAAAGCAATTGCCATAGTCAGAATTTTTAACTAAAGCAAGCCACACATTAATAATTTTTTTGTTCAACCAGTAGGATATGTCCTTTAGTTCAGGCCCACGGTCCGCGGCCCACTGCCGGGCCGTGGCCTATTTGCAGCCGGGCCGCAAAGGCTGCACTGTGTGAGGTGCGGCAGCGGGCAAGCAGAGAGATAACATCTCTCACCGCCCGCCCGCCCGGATCACGCCACTTCCGCCCGGATCACGGCACTTCCGCCCACACACTGCAGTGAGGTGCGGGAGCAGAGAGATGAGATCATCTCTCGCCGCCCGGAACACGGCACTTCCGCCCACACAGCGGGGCTGCTATACTGTGGCGAGGTGCTGGAACAGAGAGATGAGATCATCTCTCGCTGCCCGCCCGGAACACGGTACTTCACAGCGGGGATTTACAGAGTAGTGACAGTGGAGACTGGGGTGGCTGTGCTGTGGGTGGCTGGGGGCTTCCCCCCACTGCTCGGGGTGCTGCCACAGCAACAGACCAGACCTACAGGGAGATGGAGATTGAAGCTGCAGGCATGTATGTCCTCTCCCACCTGCTGTTCGCTCTGCTCCCCTCTCTTCTTCCCGCTTGGGTACAGCTGCATAAGACGACAGAGTGACTGTCAGTGTCTCCTTCCCCTGCTCCCCCCACTCACCTTCTGTAACAGCACGAGAAAAGGGAGAGAGGGCAGCTCTGTGGATTCTGGCTGCCGAATCTCCAGTACCCCACCCCTCCCATTGGCCAAGGGGAGAAACCAATTGCAGGAGATCAGCAGAGGACCATGGGACATGAAGTGGCAGGTGACATGGCAATCAACACCTGGTGGCAGGTGACGTGGCAAACGACAATCCACACCTGGTGGCAGGTGATGTGGCAAGCGACAATCCACACCTGGTGGCAGGTGATGTGGCAAGCGACAATCCGCATCTGGTGGCAGATTCTGCATTATGGTGAGTTTGAACTATTTCATTTTACATTACAATGCAATGACAAATAATGTGCTTCAATCATCCCAACACCATATCAGCCATTGTTCTGTGATGATTGAAGCGCTAACACCAACCATTTCCTCGAAAAATTGCCCGCGAAAAGCTACATAACAACCCAACCCCCCCCCCCCCCCGGCCTTGGCCCGATTCTATTCCACAACGCCGGTCCTCGGTGCCAAAAAGGTTGCCTGGAATCTGGATATCCATACCTCCATTGGATGTTTAACTCCCTTGAGTCCTATGCATTTTAGTTTTTTATGGTCATATTGAGCTATATTTTCCAAACATTTTGGGGTGTGTTAATGATCTTCTCCGACAGTAATCAGTCTTTTGGCGCCTTTAATCATATTTCCATATTACATTATTCTGTAAGTCTTTTGATTGGTATATTTGGGCCCTGTGGGATTAAATCTGTTTACCCCTAACCATATGCTTACTCTATATATATATTATGTTAGTTATTTGCATTAAAGCGGAGGTTCACCCTAATTGTCATGTATATCTGACCAGCTTCCTTATATTCGTAACAAGTACAGTCCGGAATTTTTTTTTTTTTATCCTTTACATACCTTGTAATCCATGTTTTCAATGGAAGTTGGTCAGATGTAAATATATTAGGGTGAACCTGCGCTTTAAGTAGGCGATTTTTCATTAATCCTGTTTTTGTTTATGTGTGATATTAAATATATGTGCATATCGTGAATAGACCTAAATGATGTTGTTTACTCAGGTTTTGTAATATTAGAAGTACATATGTTTTTTGGTTATAGCCGTGATGTGCATGTCTCAGGCCTTGTACACACGACCATTTTCCTCGACAAAATTCATCAAGAAAATTGGTGGCAGAGCTTTTTTGCTGAGGAAAACGATCGTGTGTATGTTTTTCGTCGAGAAAACTGTCATGGACCTTGACGAGAAAAAAAGTATGAGACGGGAGCACAACTTTGGTAAAAGTAGCGTTCGTAATGAAGATAGCACATTTGTCACGCTGTAACAGACTGAACAGCGTGAATCGTCTCTTACCAAACTTTTACTTAACACGCAGTAACATGAGATTAGCAAAAGCAGCCCCAAGGGTTGTGCCAGTGGAATCGAATTTCCCTTTTATAGTGCCGTTGTACGTGTTGTACGCCACCGCGTTTGAGAACGACAAGATTTTGTCTTGACAGTGTGTACGCAAAGAAAGATTGACAAGATTCTTGACAAGCCTGACAAGAACCTCGTCGGGGAAAACAATTTCTTTTACGACTAGATTCTCGGTCGTGTGTACGAGGCCTCAGGCTGATATCAGTAGGTTTCTATTCTTCATTATTTGTTCATGATTTATCATTATTTGATACTCATATATCATGCACATTTGTATCGTTTGATGCAACGGTTGGTTGTCTTTCTTTGGTAAGTCAAAAATTAGTGCGCTACCACCTAAAAGGTCCACCAACAATTAAGGTTGTAAACAAATAAAATTAGCCAAAAGACAGTTCATGAATAAATCTATAGGTCAAATGAATTGATCAAAGGGAGGAAACCGTCAGCCAAGGGAACATAAAGATCAAATTCAATGTATGCTGGCAAAGTTCACATGAAATGGAAAGAAGGAGGCTTGACTGCAGGTAACGTGGAAAATTCTGTTCATCAGAGAAAAAAGGCGATGACCGCCGCTTACCAGATAAGGTGGATCTCAGGCTATAGAGATCATATAAGGCACATCAGGGAAAGGCGCTGCTGACCACGGATGACTCTCCTAGGATTCCTCCAATGGGATGTCCTGTCAGCATTACACTGAGCTCCCGCTACAGTGCAATCTGTCTTTCTTTGCCTATATTGTATGGTTTGGGTGGGTGACACTTAAATAGGCTCTGCCTGACCCAAGATGGCCTCCTGAGTCACATGAGGCAAGAGCATCCAACCAGATAGCTTCCCCAGTGACCCAGGAATCCATAGAAGAACTATGACACAGGGGAGTGCCACCTGCAGTGGAGAAGGTAAACTGCACCTGCCTATGCGCACATGTGCATATGGCGTATATTTCCAAACTTCCAAAGAACACCAGCATTTGCCTCAGTACAAGCGCATGCAGCCAAGCACTTCTTTGGCTGGCTGTTATACATTGGTGGCTCTCTGGGCAAGGGAAAATGCTGGGAGTTTCACGTTAGAGCTCCGTTGCACGTGCAAACATGCGTGTGCATGTACCCTTAACGTGGCTAGCAATTTCTTCGAAGACACACTCTTTGACTGGACTGAGTGGGAAGCAAGTTGTAGTCTATATAGTGTCTGTAATGGAATGCAATGCATAATAGCAATTTGGTACATTTATTATGCTGCATAGACTACTAAGTAAAAATTAGCAGATGATCATTTACATTTACAAGCAAGCAATGCTTACAGCGTCTGTAATAAAATAACAAAACGGGCACAGTTAATCACTTTGCTCTTGCTATTTTGTGATGCTAAAAAAGCTGAGCTGAGAGACTCACTGACAATTTTAAACACCAACAGACAACCATATGAAAATTCAGATTTAAATGCACACAGATTATGTGTTATGTGTGAATAGGCATCCATGGTCTTTAAAGCGGAGTTCCGGCCACAATTTCACTTTTTAAATATAAATACCCCTGTAATACACAAGCTTAATGTATTCTAGTAAAGTTAGTCTGTAAACTAAGGTCCGTTTTGTTAGGTTGTTACAGCATTTAGACACTTTATAAAATAGAAATTGACTGGGGCCATCTTAAGTGTGGGCATCATGAAGCCAGACTGTATGACTTCCTGGATTTCAGCCTTGCAGATCTCGCACATGCTCAGTGCTGCACAAACAGTGTCAGATCAGGTTTCAGCACCTGTGCTGTCCAAGTCACATGATTCTTTGAGATTGGGGAGTGCACAGACTCCTGGAAAGTTACGCCCACTACATTCCCAGGAGTCTGTGCGGTGCATTAAGCACCTAGGTGCAGGAAGTGGGAAGATTAACTATTCTGCCTAGCATCAACACTTTGAAGGCATCTAAAAAAAAAAAAAAAAATTCGTAAAGGACTAATGACATTTTTTTAAAACTACTGATGTAATGTTATATTTATGGGGGGAACTCCACTTTAACATAATCTAATAGAAAAGCTGTAATCAAATCCAGTTTAACCTCAGAGTTGAGTTTTTAAATATGTATGTCTGATGTATAACAATTTAGAGAAATATCATGGGTGATAAGTTGCAAAATACTTAGTACTAAGCATAGGACCATTAACAGTTTTCTGTTACTGAAGATTGGCATTAGTGTGTAACTTTCAAGTGCTGTGCTTGTAAAATGTGTATTAACTTTAAAACACCCAAATAGTCTGTCGCTGCATCTTCCAGCAGAAAGACAGATACATTTTACTAAGTATGCATAACACTTTAAAACATTACAAAAAGCACAACAGTCAGTCAAAAAGTAAAATCAAATAAAAGCCCATTAAAAGACAAAATAAAAAGGATTTTCTGCTCTACTCACCTCGAATCTAGTTTTATGCCCCCCTTCATACTTATTTTCCACCACTAGATGTCCTCAGTCTTCCAGGTTGAATTAGGGCCAGAATTATTCATCCCGCTGCCCCTAGTGGACATGCCCCCAACCTGTAACTAGACAGTGAAGGAGAGGTAACTTGGTGATAAGCTCATCTCCCTGTCACTCTGCTTTTTCCTCCTATCAGTAAGCTCTTTATCAGCACATAAACTGATTGGCCTCTTGATTTACTAATTACTCTCTCACTCTGAGCTTTGCTATGTAGGCACTGCAAGAGGCTAGTACCAAGTCAAGATCAGATACTCACACTGCTTGCATTTAAAAATATATTTCTAGTTTGTGTTTATATCTGCCTGGATTTCAGCTTTAGGCCTCATGCACTCCTGCCGGGAGAAATCAGCTTTAAAAATGCACCTAAAGGCCCATACACACGATCTGACTTTTTGTCAACAACGGTCCGACAGACGTGTTTGATTGGACAATCCGACCGTCTGGTTTTTCATTGGACAAATGTTCGCTGTGAATGCTCTCAAACTTTCTGGCAACAAATGTCCTACGTCGGCTCATCCGATCGTGTGTACACAAGTCCATTGGACTAAAGTCCAAAGTACAAACACGCATGCTCAGTGTAAAAGATCAGCCAACAATAGCTGAAGTTGCCCACAGGGTAGCTGTAAAGAGCTGAAAATCTACATGATTTGGTGAAAGTTGGCTGAAAAAGTCCCGCTGTGTATATGCAGAACAAGTTCACGGCTAACACCCATTCGGACCAAAATCCACAGAAAAGTCAGATGGAAGTCCGATCGTGTGTATGAGGCTTAAGCCATGTTTTTTAAAACACGCTTAGACACATTAAGGCACGTTGGATGTTCAGGTATTTATTTCATTGTCCAGAATTTAAATCCATTCTTACTTAAAAGGGTTGTAAAGGTACAATTTTTTTCCCCTAAATAGCTTCCTTTACCTTAGTGCAGTCCTCCTTCACTTACCTCATCCTTCCATTTTGCTTTTAACCAGTTAACAACTACCCTATAGACTATATACGTCTACAAGGCGGTTGCTTAACTCTGGGAGGACGTCCATGGACGTCCCTTCCAGAATCGCGCTCCCGCGCGCCCTCTGGGGCGTGCACACGGGAATGTCCGTGACCGCCGGGTCCTCCGGACCCAGCGCATCACGGTAAATCGCCGCTGATAGCGGCGGTTTACCACGTGATCGCTCCGTCCAATGACGGAGCGATCACTTGTAAACAAACCGGCGTCATGTGATGACGCCGGTTCCTCCCTCCCCTCTCTGTACCGAACGGTACAGTGTGAGAGGAGAGAGTAGAGAGCGGATGCAGCAGCAGCTGCTGTGGACTGGATCTGTGACACATGCAGTCACAGATCCAGCAAGCCATCCATCCCTGCTCAGCCATCCCTGCCCCATACACAATACCCATACTGTGCAATACTCTGCAATACCCCACAATACTCTGCAATACCCCTAAATACTCTGCAATACCCCACAATACTCTGCAATACCCCACACTACTCTGCAATACCCCTAAATACTCTGCAATACCCCACAATACTCTGCAATACCCCACACTACTCTGCAATACCCTATGGGGATTTTTAAGTAGCAAAGTTTGGCGCCATTCCACGAGCGTGTGCAATTTTGAAGGGTGACATGTTGGGTATCTATTTACTCTGCGTAACTTCATCTTTCACATTTATGCAAAAGAATGAATAAAAAATACTAAATTTGCTAAATTTTATAACAGAAACAAAGAAAAATTTATTTTTTTTTCAGAATTTTCAGTCTTTTTTCTCTTATAGCGCAAAAAATAAAAAACCCAACGGTGATTAAATACCACCAAAAGAAAGCTCTATTTGCATGAAAAAAAGGACGAAAATTTCATTTGGGCACAGTGTTGTATGACTGAGTAATTGTCATTCAAATTGTGAGAGCACCGGAACCTGAAAATGTGTCTGGTTATTAAGGGGGTTTACGTGCCCAGTGATCAAGTGGTCAAATGTCCTTATTTCTTCTGAGAAATCCTCACTGTTCTTCTGTCTGTAACTCACCACCGTAATGCAAGGCTTTCTCCCTGGTGTGGAATGTCGTGCTCGCCCCCTCTCTTGGACTACAGGAGAGTCAGGACGCTCTCTACATTGCAGATAGAAAAAGGAGCTGTGTGTTAGTGGGCATCCTGACTCTCCTGTAGTCCAAGGGAGGGGGCGGGCACGACACTCCACACCAGGGAGAAAGCCTTGCATTACTGTGTGTAGTTACAGACAGAAGAACAGGAAGTGAGGATTTCTCAGAAGAAATAAGGACATTTAAAAGCCAAATTTTCTTGTCTCTCCATATCTTTGCTACCCATTGTTACTAACCCATGGCTTATTCTTTGACTATGCTTCTGCATAATCTCAACCTGCAACCACTCGTTACTGACCTTTGGCTTGTTTACTGACTACGCTTCTGCTTATCCCTACCTGCTTTATCTGCTACTGGACCCCGTTGTAACGGCTACCCACGTAGTGAGAGGGTCTCAGCCGTTGGAGACGTCCTTTTCCCTGGCAAGCTGCAATATGCAGGTACCGCCGGTATATCCCATCGAACGCCCTTTCAAGAAACGAGACGGGCTACGTTTGCAGAGTCAAGCAGGACTGACTTTTAATGCCACATTTTACCTCCTTATATCTGGTTACAAACTGTACAGAAACAAATGACACTCCCCCCCCCAGGGGGGACTTCAATACACATACTTTGAAACAATGACATTCCCTTGAGCCAATCAGCCGCTAGACGTTTTGGCTCCTAAACTTAGCTCGATCAGACAATAGAATAATCCCCATCAGCATACACCTCACAGGGGGTTGTTACCTACACAAAAGAGAGTTCATTAGCTATGCGAAGGGTACATTAGCATTCAGCAGTGAAAGAGACCATTGTCCAATTAACCCTTTGAGCTCAGAATACAATGTGGTACATCCAATTGTGACAAGCCATGCAGTTCCTTGTAGTCCTCCCTGCATGAAGATTATCGATGTCCAGGCAGCATGCATATGTCCGTTACACTACTCCCCTTTTGTGGAACACTTCGGCAGACTCGGATTGATCCTTTTCGGATCAACTTGGGGATGTCCGGTCTGCTGTTAGGGTAAAAGTTCCGTTTGCCTGGACAGTCCGTCGGCCTTCCCATTGGCTTACCAGGTTGGTAGCTGATGGTGACGGTGAATAATAGAATTCAGTTCTGGAACAGTCACTTGCTTTGCTCTCTCAATGGCTCCCCAAACCTGTTGCTGATGCTCTTGGGACAGATACGGCACCACCTGGATGCAAATCCCATTTAATTTTGACAATTTCCGCCTGTTTGTGCATTTCAATGTTCAAGCCACGGGACATCTCATAATACATGACATAGTGTCGTTGCATCTCTGATTTCTCACTGGCAAACATGTCACATTCCCATTTTAGACTGTGATATTGTGCCGGATCTACAGTACATGTCGGGGAAGGTAGTCTTACTCGGTTCTCAGCAGCAAGCGGGTTGATTCCAGCAACGCGGGTGGTCACGGGACAAGCAGCAGCAGGTGTAGGTAAATAAGCCGAAGTCAGAGGGCCAATGTCGTTGCCCAGCACCACCTCGGCAGGTAGGTTGTCCATGATACCAACTGTGGTCTTTCCTGACCCGGCTCCCCAGTCTAAGTGCACCCGGGCGGTGGGTACGCGAAATACAGCACCCCCTGTGACCCGGACGGCAACTGTGCGAGTGGACACGTTCTCTGGCTTTACCAGATGTTTTTGAATCAGAGTGATAGTAGTCCCGGAATCTCTTAGGCTTTGTGCTACTTGTCCATTCACTCGTACCTCCTGATGGTGATGCTGACGGTTATCCGGAGAGGCCGCTTGTATTGGGTCTGCCTCATACCAAATTCCCAGACATTCCTCAGGGCCCCCCTCGGTCTCCTGGCAGTGGGCAGCAGAGGGACGTGATGGAGTGACCTCTGTGTTGGGTGTTGTGCGTCTCCAATTGTTATTTGTACCTCTCAAAGGGCAATAACGAGCAATATGTCCCGTGTCGCTGCAGTGATGGCACGTCACCCTAGGCGAATCCCGGGGGTAGTTGCTAGGCCCCTGAGGACGTGGTGGGACTGGAGCCCGAAACTCTGGGCGTGGGGTGACGGTTGGAGTACGCGGTTCTACCTTCTGAGCCAGCCGCATAGTACCCTGGCTTACTTTCCTTGTCTCCGCGTACTCATCTGCTAGCCGAGCCGCCTAGTTTAAGTTAGCGGGACGGCGATCTCGTACCCAGTCTTGTATGTCTGCGGCCAGGTCTTGGAAGAAATGTTCCATTAGGAACAGCTGCAATACTTCCTCCCCGGTGTTGGCCTTGCACCCTTGGACCCAAAGGGATGCCACCCTTTGTAACTGGTTGGCCCATTCCATGTGGGAGTCCACAGCCATCTTCTTGGACTCCCGGAAGCGCCGGCGGTAGGCTTCTGGCGTTACGGCATATCGGGTTAGCAGCGCCTTTTTAACTTGCTGGTATTGTAAAATATCCTCTGGAGCGAGAGCCCGAAAGGCTTCATTGGCTTTGCCCGACAATTTCCCCGACAAAATAGTGACCCATTGGTCTGGTGGGACCTGGTGTAGTGAGCACTGCCTCTCAAAATCCGCCAAATATCCATCGATTTCCTCCTCACTTTCTACAAAAGCTTTAAATGCAGTGAACGGTATTTTCTTTCCTGTAGCAGCAGGTGGGGGGTAGGAACTGCAGGTGTAATGGGCTGTCTTGCTCTTACCAGTTCCAGTTCTTGTCCCCTCTTCGTTTGTATCTCCTCCCTTGCTTCCCGGAACAGCTGGTTTATTAGTTCCACGGACGTTTCTGGATACAAGGATAATCTCCGCTGTACAATCCCAGTAATTACATCTTCTTCGCTGACCGGTGCAAGGGGCTCCGTTCCTTCCATGGATCCATCCATTTCGTCCAGCCCCAGCAGTTCAGCCAACAGCTCCCTCCGTGGTCTGTTGCTGGCGCTCCTACCACGACTCTCCAATAGATCTTTTAGTGTGGATCTTTTCAGCCTGGCGTACTGCGACTCCATTCAGCACTTGCTCTTTGGATAAAAGGACCATCCCACCGCTGCCAACCAATGTAACGGCTACCCACGTAGTGAGAGGGTCTCAGCCGTTGGAGACGTCCTTTTCCCTGGCAAGCTGCAATATGCAGGTACCGCCGGTATATCCCATCGAACGCCCTTTCAAGAAACGAGACGGGCTACGTTTGCAGAGTCAAGCAGGACTGACTTTTAATGCCACATTTTACCTCCTTATATCTGGTTACAAACTGTACAGAAACAAATGACACTCCCCCCCCCAGGGGGGACTTCAATACACATACTTTGAAACAATGGCATTCCCTTGAGCCAATCAGCCGCTAGACGTTTTGGCTCCTAAACTTAGCTCGATCAGACAATAGAATTCAATTAACCTTTAAAACAATTATCACTCACACATAATCCCCATCAGCATACACCTCACAGGGGGCTGTTACCTACACAAAAGAGAGTTCATTAGCTATGCGAAGGGTACATTAGCATTCAGCAGTGAAAGAGACCATTGTTCAATTAACCCTTTGAGCTCAGAATACAATGTGGTACATCCAATTGTGACAAGCCATGCAGTTCCTTGTAGTCCTCCCTGCATGAAGATTATCGATGTCCAGGCAGCATGCATATGTCCGTTACACCCGTCTTGTTCACATCCTTGTGGGGCAATCCTGAGGATCGTGACCTGGTACCTACACACAGCAAAACCCATCTCCACCATCAGGTGCTCTGGTGAACCAGTTAGTCCTAAGACTCCCCACCCCAGGAGAGCTCATGTTATTTGCCAGGGTGGTCTGCTTCTTATCCAGCTAGTCCGTGCATGCCTCATTACTGCTATAGCTACAGGCCTCTGAGACTACCTGCTTTATCTGCTACTGGACACAGGCTTGTTCACATCCTTGTGGGGCAATCCTGAGGATCGTGACCTGGTACCTACACACAGCAAAACCCATCTCCACTATCAGGTGCTCTGGTGAACCGATTAGTCTTAAGACTCCCCACCCCAGGAGAGCTCATGTTATTTGCCAGGGTGGCCTGCTTCTTATCCAGCTAGTCAGTGCATGCCTCATTACTGCTATAGCTACAGGCCACTGAGCCTACCTGCTTTATCTGCTACTGGACCCCGGCTTGTTCACATCCTTGTGGGGCAATCCTGAGGATCGTGACCTGGTACCTACACACAGCAGAACCCATCTCAACCATCAGGTGCTCTGGTGAACCGGTTAGTCCTAAGACTCCCCACCCCAGGAGAGCTCATGTTATTTGCCAGGGTGGCCTGCTTCTTATCCAGCTAGTCAGTGCATGCCTCATTACTGCTATAGCTACAGGCCTCTGAGCCTACCTGCTTTATCTGCTACTGGACCCAGGCTTGTTCACATCCTTGTGGGGCAATCCTGAGGATCGTGACCTGGTACCTACACACAGCAAAACCCATCTCCACTATCAGGTGCTCTGGTGAACCGGTTAGTCCTAAGAATCCCCACCCCAGGAGAGCTCATTTTATTTGCCAGGGTGGCCTGCTTCTTATCCAGCTAGTCAGTGCATGCCTCATTACTGCTATAGCTACAGGCCTCTGAGCCTACCTGCTTTATCTGCTACTGGACCCAGGCTTGTTCACATCCTTGTGGGGCAATCCTGAGGATCGCGACCTGGTACCTACACACAGCAAAACCCATCTCCACCATCAGGTGCTCTGGTGAACCGGTTAGTCCTAAGACTCCCCACCCCAGGAGAGCTCATGTTATTTGCCAGGGTTGCCTGCTTCTTATCCAGCTAGTCAGTGCATGCCTCATTACTGCTATAGCTACAGGCCTCTGAGCCTACCTGCTTTATCTGCTACTGGACCCAGGCTTGTTCACATCCTTGTGGGGCAATCCTGAGGATCGTGACCTGGTACCTACACACAGCAAAACCCATCTCCACCATCAGGTGCTCTGGTGAACCGGTTAGTCCTAAGACTCCCCACCCCAGGAGAGCTCTTGTTATTTGCCAGGGTGGCCTGCTTCTTATCCAGCTAGTCAGTGCATGCCTCATTACTGCTATAGCTACTGGCCTCTGAGCCTGACTCCAGATCGTGACTAGTAGACCTATTACTGAACACTTCAGAATGGACCACCAGATAAAATCTGTTTATGTCTGGGCTAGCTTGGTCACAAAGAGATGACCCTCTGATGAGGTTCAACTTTTGAAGGGACCTGCGTCTAGCTTGGTCTACCAAACAAACAAAAGCTGCTAAACAAAACATAAGTGTTAAATGAATACATTCTCTTCCCAATCTCTCAGATTGCCAGAAAAGTACAGAACACACAGTTACAAAATATTCCCTCAAGCCATAAGAAAAATTCAACAGATTGATGACAGAAATTGTATTTAACCTAGTGACCGCTTAGCAGCTCAGATGCTTACCACGTGATCGTGTTGCATTTCATGAAATAAGGAATGTCCTCAAGCCTTATTTCAACTTAATACATCCTTTACAGAGCAGTACACCTGTACATGCACGTGCAGTTTGTAGCACATCATAGCACTGTGCTTGTCAAAAGTGTCAAGAACAAATGAACTATTATTTGATGCAGTGCTTTTCATTCTTTTATAATGGTCTCTTTTTTGTGCTGCGAAAACGAAACCAGTAAATCTCTTGTGAAATCTGTACAATAAAAACAATGGCCTATTAAACAATGGGAGAGGATGAAATAATAAACTTATAAAGAAATACAGAATATTTGGAGCTTTGAAATGTTGTACATAAAACCTTGTGCGCTCGCCTCTATCACATACAACTTGAAAACAACGTACTTGACTGCAGCAAGAACAGCCTTCCAATGGCCTCTTTTATAAAATGATCATAAAATGTAACATTTCATAAAACGTACTTACAAGTACTGAATACATTTTGAGATACACATTTGATAACAATGCAAATGTTTTTATTTTTTCAATAAAAAAAATAGAAACCACAAATACAGTATCTCACAAAAGTGAGTACACCCCTCACATTTTTGTAAATATTTTATTATATCTTTTCATGAGACAACACTGAAGAAATTACAATGTAAAGTAGTGAGTGTACAGATTGTATAACAATGCAAATTTGCTGTCCCCTCAAAATAACTCAACACACAGCGATTAATGTCTAAACCGCTGGCAACAAAAGTGAGTACACCTCTAAGTGAAAATGTCCAAGTTGGGCCCAATTAGCCATCTTCCCTCCCCGGTGTAATGTGACTCGTTAGTGTTACAAGGTCTCAGGTGTGAATGGGGAGGTGTGTTAAATTTGGTGTTATCGCTCTCATTCTCTCATACTGGTCACTGGAAGTTCTACATGGCATCTCATGGCAAAGAACTCTCTGAGGATCTGAAAAAAAGAATTGTTGCTCTACATAAAGAAGGCCTAGGCTATAAAAAGATTGCCAAGACCCTGAAACTGAGCTGCAGCATGGTGGCCAAGACCATACATCGGTTTAACAGGACAGGTTCCACTCAGAACAGGCCTCGCCACGGTCTACCAAAGAAGTTGAGTGCACGTGCTCAGCATCATATACAGAGGTTTTCTTTGGGTAATAGACATATGAGTACTGTCAGCATTGCTGAAGAGGTTGAAGGGGTGGGGGGGGGGGGTCATTCTGTCACTGTTTAGACCATACGCCATGCACTGTATCACATTGGTCTGCATAAATGTTGTCCCAGAGGGAAGCCTCTTCTAAAGATGATGCACAAGAAAGCCTGCAAACAGTTTGCTGAAGACAAGCAGACAAAGGACATGGATTAGTGGACCCTTGTCCTGTGGTTTGATGAGACCAAAATAAATGTATTTGGTTCAGATGGTGTCAATCGTGTGTGGGGGCAACCAGGTGAGGAGTACAAAGACAAGTGTGTCTTGCCTACAGTCAAGCACAGTGGTGGGAGTGTCATGGCCAGGGGCTACATGAGTGCTACCAGCATTGGGGAGCTACAGTTCATTGAGGGAACCATGGCTGCCAACATCTACCTTGACATACTGAAGCAGAGCATGATCCCCTTCCTTCGGAGACTGGGCCGCAGGGCAGTAATCCAATGACCTCAAACACAACTCCAAGACGACCACTGCAATTGCTAAAGAAGCTGAGGGTAAAGGTGATGGACTGGCCAAGCATGTCTCCAGATCTAAACCCTATTGAGTATCTGTGGGGCATCCTCAACCGGAAGGTGGAGGAGCACAAGGTCTCTAACATCCACCAGCTCTGTGATGTCGTCATGGAGGAGTGGAAGAGGACTCCAGTGGCAACCTGTGAAACTTTGGTGAACTCCATCCCCAAGAGGGTTAATGCAGTGCTGGAAAATAATGGTGGCCACACAAAATATTGACACTTTGGGCCCAATTTGGACATTTTCACTTAGACCCCATTCACACCTGAGTGTTTTGTAGCTTGAAGCTTCAAGCTACAAAACGCTGGAGGGGAAAAAATATATTATTCTCTATGGAAATGGTTCACATCTAAAATGCCTGAAGCCAGAAGCTCCAAAACGCCTGAAGCTCAAACAAGTTCTGGGACTTTTTATTTTATGCAGATTTGGGCGTTTTTCTGCTTTTTACATGGGTGACCCTTTGACCTGTACAAAATCGTGGCAAAAACGCGGTAAAAAACTGATAAATCACTGTAAATTTGCGCGACTTTCTGCCTGAAAGCGCTATGCTCAGGTGTGAATGGGGTCTTGGGGGTGTACTCACTTTTGTTGCCACGGGTTTAGACATTAAAGTGGAGGTTCACCCTAAAAAACAACTATGTACCATCCCATCCAGCATACTAGCGTCAGCTACAGTAGGCCTTTTTTTTATTTTTTTTCGCTGTGCTTACCGTTTAATCCTTCAGTTTCATTTCAGACTCCCGCGGGGAGTAGGCGTTCCTATGAAGAGGGGAACATGATTGACGTCCGGCTATGGCGCGTCACCCGTTCCGAAAATAGCCGGAGTAGGACTCGGCTCTTCACGGCGCTATACGGCGCCTGCGCACAGACTAGGAGCTGACTGCGCAGGCGCCGTATATATCCGAGTCCTATTTCGGCTATTTTCGTGACGCGCCATAGCCGGACGTCAATCATGTTACCCTCTTCATAGGAATGCCTATTTCCCCGCTGGAGTCTGAAACGAAACTGGACGATTAAACGGTAAGAACAGCTCACAAAAAAAAAAAAAAGGCATACTGTAGCTGACGCTAGTATGCTGGATAAGATGGTAGATAAAGAATTTTTTTTTTTTAGGGTGAACCCCCGCTTTAATGGCTGTGTTGGGGTATTTTGAGGGGACAGCAAATTTACACTGTTATACAAGCTGTACACTCACTACTTTACATTGTAGCAAAGTGTAATTTCTTCAGTGTTTTTCTGTGATTTCTCCAGGGCCTCCTGCAGGTTAATGCCATAATTTGCTAGTATGCACTGCATACTAGCACACTATGACAGACTTGCTTTTCAATTGGAGTCCTCCAGTGGTGTGCTGTTACCGCTGCCAGCGTCTTATTTTTTGGTTTGCTCCCTGCAGCCATTTAAATGGCCTGGCTGCGATTACATATTTTCCGCGCATGCACATGGAAGTCATCATAGTGGTACATAGGGAACAATGCAGAGCATAATTGCACAAGTAACAGTGATGTCATTGGATATTGCTGATGTGAATATCTCCTAAACGGCGCACATTTAGGCGATATTCACCCTACCTATAAGTAACCTGATTGTATGCTTACCTATAGGTATAAGTTTAAAGTGATAGTCATTTACCAATTTAATATTCAGGCCCCCCAATGACTTTAAATTCTCTTTTAATGATTGTAAACCTAGGAAAATTTGTCTGCCTTGCTAATTTGTGTGCAAATTAACCCAACTTGATCTTTTCCTAATGTTATGCTAACATATTTCTTAAATTAAAAATGCAGTTTACTTTATACCTTACCCATTCTACTACAATGAATACAAGTCACACTTATGTGATATACCACACACTTTGGAATTGCAAGATGTAATGTACTTTCTAAACTTTTTTTCTGTTTGATTGATGCTATTAAAGTGTCACTAAATGCAAAACCTTTTTTTTTCATTTTGGATAGAGAAAGGAAAGGTTACAACCTCAAATTTTTTTTGCCATCTGTGTCCCCTTGACTTTCTGTCTCAAAGCCAAAACATAAAGTGAGAGAAAATCCCTCCAAATTGATGGAATCCAAGATGTCACCAAAGTCACCAGAACTAGTGTGTCCATTCCCATTTCCCCTCTATTTTTGTTCCGATGTCAACCCAAAATTTGGAATTTTCTTTTACTTTAACCACTTCAGCCTCTGAAGATTTTACCCCCTTCCTGACCAGGGCACTTTTTACAACTTGGCACTGCGTTTACTTAACTGACAATTGCGTGGTCTTTCGACACTGTACCCAAACAAAATTTGCGTCCTTTTCCCCCACATATAGAGCTTTCTTTTGGTGGTATTTGATCACCTCTGTGTTTTTTATCTTTTGCGCCATAAACAAAAAAGGAGCGACAATTTTGAAAAAAAACTATATTTTTTACTTTTTGCTATAATAAATATTCTTACTGTGTAAATTTCACTGACAGTGAAGGGGTTAACACTAGGGGCGATCAAGGGGTTAATTGTGTGTTCCCTCAGTGTGTTCTAGCTGTATGGGGATAGGATTGACTAGGAGAGGAGACATATAGTTTTTCCTAAGGGCTCGTACAGACAACTGGACAGTCTGCTGAAAACGGTCCGCCAGACCGTTTTCAGCAGACATGTCTGGCCGGAGATTTCTGTATGATATGATGGTTGTACACACCATCATACAGAAATCCGCGCGTACAAGATACGCGGGGACGAGGTCGCGCCGTCACCGCGACGATGACGCGGCGACATGCGAGGCCCTGGAAGTTCAATGCTTCCACGCATGCGTCGAAGTGATTCGACGCATGCGAGGGATGGCGGCCGCTCGGACATGTACGGTGAGTCTGTACAGACGACCGAACATGTCCGACGGACAGGATTCCAGCGGACATGTTTCTTAGCATGCTAAGAAACATTTGTCCACTGTAAAACGGTTCGGCTGGACAAATGTCCGCTGGAAACCTGTCCGCTAGGCCGTACACACGACCGAACATGTCTGCTGAAACTGGTCCGCGGACCAGTTTCAGCAGACATGTTCGGTCGTGTGTACAAGGCCTAAGTAGGAACAAACTATATGGCTCCTCTCCTCTGACAGAACAGGGATTTGTGTGTTTACACACACAAATCCCCGTGCTGGTGCTCGTGCATGCGATCGTGTACGCGATCATGCCCGCCGGCCAGGCGCATCAGGTTCCCCGCCGTGCATTCGGCGCGTGCCCCCTCTGGTGGCCAAAAAAGGGTAGGACGTACCCATTCAGGATTTCGCCGAGGAGAGCGATTGTGTCGCAGTATATCTGCGTGACAGTCGGGAACCAGTTAAAGCGGATCTTCAGTAATTTTTTCATCTTTCCATCTATTAAAGCTTCTGCCCTTGTTGTTTTAACTTTGGGTAGTAAAACATTTTTTTTTCTACTAGTAAATACCTTATTCAGACCACTTCCCGTTTCTTGTCTGATCATTGGCCTAGGTTTATGACATCATGCACAGCTCTCTCTCTCTCTCTCACTCTTGTGAGAGTTTTCCCAGGAAGGGAGGGGGGATGAGTCATAAGTGGGCCAATGAGAGCTGCAGAGCTGTAGGTGTGCCTCTGTGTATCTGTGTAAATCCAGGAAGTAAACAGGCAGCAGCTTCAGCTTCCCACAGTTAAAATGGTTGAGGAGGGAGATTTTTCATATTTGGCAAGTACAAAATCACAGTATATATAAAATAATATGCAAAGTGGTTGGAGGAAAGCTTCAGAATGGCAACAATGTTTTTATTTATGTGAGCAGACAGCAGTTCCTCTTTAACATTTGATGATAGCGAACAGGACAAAAGAGAAGGTGAACGGGGGCATAGACAGCAACCAAAACTGACATATGTTCCAATCTCTCTCCACTCTATCCAAAACTAAAAAACATTTTGCCTTTAGTGACACTTTAAAGGCAAGTGTCAGGAGTCATTATGAGTATGTGAGCCTTAAACATGGAGGGCCAGATTCAGAAAGCATTTACATCGGCGTATCTCCAGATACGCCGCCGTAATTTCAAATGTGCGCCGTCGCATCTTTGCGCCGATTCACAAAGCGAGATACGTCCAAAAACATGGCTTCAGTTGTCCGACGTAACTTGCCTACTCCGGCATATCGTGGGCGCATAGTTACGCTGGACGCATTCGGCGTTCTCATTATAAATATGCAAATGACCTAGATACGCCGATTCACGAACGTACTTGCGCCCGGCGTATTAATATATGCTGTTTACGTAAGGCGTACGACCGGCGTAACTTTACCCCTCATAAAGCAGGGGTAAGTCATGTTAAGGTAGGACGTCGGAAAGACCGTCAAAATTTACGTCGTTTACGTAAGTCGTACGTGAATAGGGCTGTGCGTAAGTTACGTTTACGTCGACGTATCTTAGGCATTCTAGCCGACGTGATTTTGAGCATGCGCACTGGGATACGTCTACGGACGGTGCATGCGCCGTTCGTTCGGCCCCTCATTTACATGGGGTCACAGCTCATTGTAATACAACACGCCCACTGCCTTGATAATTTGAATTAGGCGGGCTTACGCCAGCCCATTTATGCTACGCCACCGTAACTTAGGGCGCAAGTTCTTTCTGAATACGGTACTTGCCTCTCTAAAGATTATTTATGTACAAAATTTTATTACAGAAAAAAATTTCGGTCTTTTTTTGTTTATTTAGAAAAAAAAATTCAAACCTAGTGGTAATTAAATACCACCTAAAGAAAACTCTATTTGTGTTAAAAAATTATACAAATTTAATTTGGGTACAGTGTTGCATGACGGCACAATTGTCATTCAAAATGCGACAGTGCTGAAAGCTGAAAATATGCCTGGGCAGGAAGGGGATTAAAGTGCCCAGTATCAAAGTGGTTAAAAGATACAGTAGTTTTGTCTCCTGCTTGCTGATTGGACAACGCACTGATTGGTCAACATCCTATTCTGTTACATAGTTATATAGTCCATCAAGTCCAACCTATGTTTTCCAACCCCATTAGCATGTTACCTGTCAGCATATAAAGCATTTCTGACATTGTTCTGGTGGTAGGGTGCCTTTAAAATGGCCTGTGCCTTATTCAGGAAAGCCCTGTGACTGTTTTATTACTAGTTCCAACACTGTATCTGTTTTTTTTTGCTAGATTAATGGTATTCTTTTTTTTCAAAAAACAATTTTTTATTTTGTAAAAGTTCAATACAAAACATAGTAGCATTCCAAACATAGGAACGATTAATGGTATTCTTGTTGCAGTCACGAAATAAGTGCATAATATTGTTGAAATAAGAGAAAAATTGCTGAGCACGGGAAGGGGCAGAGCAGAGAGCGATTACTAACAATCACCAGCTCTCTGCTCACGGAGCACTGAGAACCAAGCGATAAGCTGTATTTGATTACTCAGTTCTCACCCTGGGGTGATTTGACATGTATTACAGGAATGCAGTTCGTTCTACACTCCTGTGACATATTTTCAGCAGACAGCAGGTGGAAGCCCGCTGTTGGCTGACATCACAGAGCTGGTCCAGGCTGGGGAAAGATTGCAACCATATGGTCAGGATTCTCCCACATGCCTGGACCTGCACGGGGCTCAGCCTCTCAGCAAGCCACTGAGAGCCTGATCTAGCCACTCCTGTCCCCTCCACAGCCCAGCACTGAAATGAGCACCAGTGACTGACAGTGACACGCTCTCTGCTCAGGAAGCACCGAAAACCGAGTGATTAAGCTGTGTTAGAGCGCTTTGTTCTCAGTCTTAGAGCCGGTTGGAGACAGATGCAGCATCGGTAAATATAATTTTTTAAAAACATGTTTTCCTATACTTCTCTTTCAAGTATTCAGACCCCCTTCACATTTTTCAATTCTGTTATGTTGCAGCTTGATAATACTGTTGTTTAATTAAAAAAAAAAAATCATTAATCTACTCTCAGTACCCCATAATGACAAAGTTATAACAGAATTTTAGAAATATTTGTATATATTTGACTGAGGAAAAACTGAAGTATTCAGACCCTTTTGCAAAAACACTTGAAATTGAGCTCAGGTGCCTCCCATTTCTCTTGATCATTGCTGAGATGTTTCTATGCCTTGATTGGAGTCCACCTGTGGTAAATTACATAAATTGATTGGACATGATTTGGAAAGGCACACACCTCTCTGAGGCCCCATACACACGAGAGGATTTATCCGCAGATACGGTCCAGCGGACCGTATCCGCGGATAAATCCTCTCGAGGATTTCAGAAGATTTCTATGCGATGGCGTGTACACACCATCGCATTGAAATCCGCGCTGAAATCCTCTGGCGATGACATGTCGCGCCGTCGCCGCTATTATGACGCGGCGACGGGCGCGACGCTGTCATATAAGGAATTCCACTCATGCGTCAAATCATTACGACGCGTGCGGGGAATCCCTTTGGACGGATGGATCCGGTGAGTCTGTACAGACGAGCGGATCCATCCTTTGGGATGGACTTCAGCAGATGCATTTGTTGAGCATGTCAGCAAATATTCATCTGCTGAAAATCCATCCCAGGGGAGATTTATCCGAGGATAAATATCCGCAGGAGTGTACACACCATAGAATCTATCCGCAGAAACCCATTTGATGGGATTTATCTGCGGATAGATTCTATGGTGTGTATGGGGCCTAAGGCTGCATTCACACCTAGGCGTTTTTACGCCCGACGCTGAAATACGCTGGAGGGGTGATTAACATTGTCGGCTATGGAGATGGTTCACATCTCCACGCCGAACGCCAAAACTCCGTACGCCTGAAGCTCAAAACAAGTCCCGGACCCTTTTTTTCAGGTGGCTTTCGGCGTTCGGCATAGCCGACAATGTTAAATCACCCCTCCGGCGTATTGTAGGCTAAAAAATGACGCGTTTTGTCGCGGCAAATCGCGGTACAATACGCCGCGTTCAGGTGTGAATGCAGCCTAAAAGGCCTCACAGCTGACAATGCATACTGTATCAGAGCAAAAGCCATGAGGTCAAAGGAACTGCCTGCAGAGCTCAGATAGGATTATTGCAAGGCACAGATGTGGGGAAGGCTACACACAATTTCTGCTGCACTGAAGGTTTCCAAAAGCCCAGTAGCCTCAATAATTATCAAAAGGAAGATGTTTGTCACAACCAGGACTCTTCCAAGAGCTGGTCCCTGGCCAAATTGAGCAAGATGGGTCTTAGCAAGAGAGGTAACCAAAAACCTGATGGTAACACTGACTGAGCTTCACAGATCCTGTGTGGCACTAGAGATGGGACAAAGTGTTCCAGAAAGACAACTATCACTGCAGCCCTCCACTGATCTGGGCTTTATGGCAGAGTGACTAGACAAAAGCCTGAAGGACTTTCAGACTGTAAGAAACAAGATTCTCTGGTCTGATGAAACCAAGTGTAGCGCCCATGTACTGCAGGACACCGAGGGATTGATCACCTGTCGGTCGGTACCTGGGCGACAAGTTGAAGGAGCTCCAGACGTAACTCAAGTAAGGAGGCATATCTCCAAAAATCTAACCCAGAGGGGACCTGTGGCAGAGGCATCTTCTGAGGCTCTTTGAGGGGGGTCTGTGGCATAGACTTTCTCCCAAATTCAAGTTCACCAAGGAGGGTCTGTGGCAGAGACTTATTCCTATGATTGTCCGAGTGATACTCCGGCTGCCAGGTCAGTGAGAGAAGCCTGTCCGGGTACACTGCACCCACTCCGGCGGGGGTGGCGAAGAGAAGTGTTACGTTTGGGAGCAGGACTGTTTCCCTATTATCACGCCTGAATCTGCTATTCTTCCTCCTTTCAACTTTACTTTCCTCACCACAAGTTTATTGTTTTTATCCGGCTGGGTAATAAAGATCACAGCAAAAATGCACCTGTCATGGACATTCCTTTACTTCTGTTTATGCACATACGCATCACTCGCCCCTAGAGATTTCGAAGGAGCTGCGAGGTAACATGCCACCCAAAAATCCAGCAGCTCCAATGGGGGTAATGCTACACCAAGACTAAACTTTTTGGCCTCAATTCTAAATGTTATGTCTGAAGGTAACCAGGCACCGCTCATCACCTGCCCAATACCATCCTAGCAGTGCAGCATGGTGGTGACAGCATAATGCTGTGAGGGTGTTTTTCAAAAGCAGAGACTGGGAGACTGGTCAGGGTTAAGGGAATACTGAATGGAGCAAAGTACAGAGATATTCTTAATGGAAACCTGTTCCACAGCACTCAGGACCTCAGACCGGGCCTACCAACATGACAATAATCCTAAGTACACAACCAAGACAACACAATGGCTCAGTGACAACTAATGAATAAAGTGGCCCAACCAGAGCCCTGACATGAACACTATTAAAAACTCTGGAGATACCTGAAAATGGCTACCGATGGCCCCCATCCAACCTGACTGAGCTTAAGAGGATTTACAAAGAAGAATGGCAGAGAATCTCCCAATCCAGGTGTGCAAAGCTTGTCGTGTCTCACCCAAAAAGACTTGAGGCTGTAATTGATGCCAAAAGTACTTTAACAAGGTACTGAGTAAAGGGTCTGAATACTTAAAGAGGAGGTTCCATTAACTTGGAGCTGCCAGGATCGAGGATCGGCCTCGGCGGGGGCTGACATCGCTGGCGGCTAGGACAGGTAAGTGTCCTTATTAAAAGTCAGCAGCTACAGTGTTAGTAGCTGCTGACTTTTAATAAGGACACTTACCTGTCCTAGCCGCCAGCGATGTCAGCCCCCGCCGAGGCCGATCCTCGATCCTGGCAGCTCCAAGTGCCGCCATCCACAGTGAGGGAAACAGGGAGTGAAGCCGTACGGCTTCACTGCCCGTTTCCTACTGCGCATGCGCAAGCAGCGCGGCGCTTTGTGAATGGGCCGGCTGCTTTCTGGGACACACACAGTTCCCAGAATGCAGCGTGCCCCATTCACAAGAAGACGCCCAGTGTAGGAGGAGGAAGAGAATCCACCGCGGACGATAAAGAGGCGGATTCGGCCGCATAGCAACAGCTATTTAGGGTGAGTAAAAATTTTTTTTTTGGGGGTTTTTGGTTTTTGGTGAAATATTTTTTTTTTGGTGGAACCTCCACTTTAAGTACAAGTGATATTTAAATGTTTTATTTTTAATTAATTCACAGACATTTCTAAAATTCTGTTTTCACTTTGTCATTATGGGGCACTGTGTGTAGAAAAATAAGAATACAAAAATGTATTCAAACAACTGTAGTATACAACTGCAACATAACAAAATTGAAAAAAACTGAAGGTCTGAATATTTTATTTATGCACGGTCAAATGCCACTTGGCCCTAACCTCACGGCAACTGCCAACCTTACTGAAATACGCACTGCACCTATCTTCACTGTAGATAGGAAATCCAGTGCTGTATCTCAGCCTAGTCAACAGCCATTAAAAGATCAGGTCCCGGCCCCCTTAGTGGCGTAGACCGGGACGTAACTAAAAATATTGTGAATATTTCCCCACACACTTTAACTGCAGACCAGGAAGAGGTACTACAATTGGGCCTTTCATTCTGCCCTGATGGTGAGGCGGACAAGTTCGAATTGGTGAAAGACCTACACCTTTTCGCTCGCCGCCTCATGTACAAAGTACTTTATGACAAAACAGATACCGTCACTGACATTTCGGTCACTGACAATTCGGCCCTTGACAATGTTTCCCTCCAGGAGCTCCAAGCCCTACAAGATCTCATGTCACTCTGGGACGAAAGCAACCCGGAGGAAGAAGGTTGGACCTACCAACTTCCGGGGATTGTACCGGGAGCCCGGGTACAATCACGAACTAACAAACCTGTGTATGTAGTTCCTAAAACTTATAGACCCAAATCTAGATCCTTTCCTGTCCTGCAGGGCAACCCCAATATTTGGGCTTTTGTCCTGCAGGTCACTAAGGCCATAGAAGCAGCTAATTGGAAGATCGGAGCAACGCCCAACCTAAGTAGAAATTTGAGAACAGCCCTTAATACGATTCGGAATAACGATGACTTGATCATCAAACCCTCTGATAAGGGTGGCAATATCGTCGTTATGGACAGAGCATGTTATGAAGACATGTGTCAGAAAATCCTTAGGAATAGAGACTGGTACAGGCCGGTTCCGGCATCCATGATTACACAAAGTGTTCAACACTATCGCCAAATTCTGAACCGTGCACGACGGCAGGGTATATTAGATGATACCACCTTACAATTCCTTAATATCGAAAACCCAACAACACCGACGTTCTATGCCTTACCCAAAATACACAAAGGAGTTTTACCTCCACCAGGCCGTCCGATTGTCTCTGGATGTGGCTCCCTAACCGAAAATATTAGTCGGATAATTGACGAATACCTATACCCTCACGTTCAGAGTCTATTCTCCCATGTCAAAGACACCATCGAATTACTGAAAATCGTTGATGGCCTCACTATTCCACCCAACGCTTGGTTGGTTGCAATAGATATTGAGGCATTGTATAACTCTATCCCTCACGGGCTAGGCACTCAGGTTGTTAGAAGCTTTCTTAATGAGCGTGACAAGAATACATCAAAGTACAACAACTTTATTATCGAAATGCTCGATTTCATTTTGACGAATAATATTTTTTTGTTCAAACGTTCCCACTACCTCCAGGTGCAGGGTGTGGCTATGGGGGCGGGGTGTGCCCCCTCCTATGCCAACCTGTACCTGGGGGGGTGGGAACGTGACCTCTTCAGTGAGGAATCCGGGGACACTTTGTCAACTAGCGTGCTAACTTGGCATCGCTACATCGACGATGTGTTCATGGTTTGGGCGGGATCAAAGGAGGACCTGCTATTGTTCTTGGAGGGATTACAGAATAACAACTATAATTTGAAATTCACGTATAATTTCAGTCAGACATCTATCACCTTCTTAGATGTAGAACTCTACATAGATGCTCAAGGTCTCCTTTGCTCCACTCTGTATAGAAAACCGATGGCTGGTAACAGTCTGCTACATGCCACCAGCTCGCACCCCCAATCACTCATCAACAGTATACCCTACAGCCAATACCTAAGACTGAGGCGTAACTGTTCCCATGAGGAAGACTACAGAAGAGAAGCAGGCCAACTGTATGCTCGCTTGAAAGAGAGGGGATACAGTAAGACCTGCCTACGCCGAGCTTTCAATAAAGCTAGCACTTTAGAAAGAAATGCTCTTATTTACAAACCCAAAGCTGATCCTAAAGTAAATACCACCCGAGTGATCACTCGCTTTAACCGCCAACATGGTCTGATACGCAATATCTATAGTCAATTTTGGCACCTTCTTACCTCTGATGATAAAATCAAAAAATTTGTTAATTTGACTCCCGAGATCACCTTTAAACGATCTCCATCTATCAGAGATAAAGCTGTCTCTAGTCACTATTCAGTTCAGATGGTGCCAAAGCCCACTCAAACGGGCACATTCCCCTGTGGTAAATGCAACTTCTGTCGTTACATTTTGAAAGGGCAAAGCATCTCTCTCCCTAATGGTGAAACTTTATCGCCCAAATTTCGTGCGACATGTCAAACGATCGGTATAATCTACCTAATGAAGTGTAACTGTGGTGCCTACTATGTAGGAAAAACAAAACGGAATTTTTTCTGTAGAATGCGAGACCATGTTCGAGCGGTTAACAAAAAACTGATGGAAACCCCCATCAGCCGCCATATAGGTTTGTTTCACAATCATAATCCTGCTATGCTCGGCTTTTATGCCTTAGCGCATATTCCTCTAAATGAACGAGGGGGCGATGCCGACAAACGTCTTCTGCAGACTGAAGCACGGTGGATATACACGCTACGGGCCACTCAGCACCCTGGCTTAAACGAAAATATTAGTTATAAACCATTTTTGTAATCCATCTGTTGCCTTGAGTTTTGGGTCTATATCAACTCTTCTCTCTATACTGCATTTAATTTGATGTTTTGGCCTTGGTTCATATGTCATCTGATAAGCTCTCCATCTGAAGAGCTGTATACCAACACCCTGACCCCTGGAACACCCTTTGTGTTAAATTAGTGATGTAATGCTATAACATCGAACTAGTATCACCTGGCCCGTTCATCGTTAGAAGAGATCCAATATTAAGATCATTACATTTTGACCTCTTGAACACCCCATGTGTTCAACTAGCGATGGAACATAATAACATCCAATTGGCGTATTTCCAATTGCCATAGGTGATTACCCCAGACGGGGTTTCATCACTTTGTACACAACTGTTTCTAAGAATAGAATGTACACTGAAACTATGGATGCACACCTTAGCAATGATGTAGCATTGTATGCACACAACTGGAATCACTGTATTAAATACATTGTTGCAATGATTTTGTATCTATGTTCTCTTTCTCTAGATCCAGCACTGATGCATGGGCGCTGTGGGCTGCGAATTCGGTTCTAGTCCCTAAGCTGTCCAATCGCAATGTTTGCGTCTCTTTTTTTCTTTTTCTTTTTCTTCCCCCTTTTTTTTTTTTTTTTCTCTTCACCCCTTTTTTTCTTTATTTCTTATTTCTGTTTCTGTTTTTTCTTTATCTTTTTATTTATTTTGATTTCATTTCACTTATTTTATTTTATTTTATCTTATTTTTGTTTTGCTTAATTCACTATTAATCATTATCCCTCATTTTATTTTTAATTATTTTTTATTATTTTCTATCATTATTAGTATTATTATTTTTATCACATTTTCTCTCCCCTCTCCTTTTCTTACTTTATTATCTCTATCATTATTAATATTCTTCCCTCTTTTTTCCCATTTTTTTTTTTTTCTCATTTATTTTTATTTTTATTTTTTATTTTCTTTCAATAGCTATCCCTCTTGCTTATTCATTTTCTCTGTGCAGCTTTGACACACACACACGGAGGTTCCATCCATTCTCCGCTCCTTTGCGGCATACACTATTTGGGCTTGCTGTGCTGTTCACCTGTATAGCGGCACGCATCACAGGCTGACCACAGTGGGCGCTAGGGGGCCTGCACCAGCGACGCTAATAGCATTGCTGAATCCGAGCGGAGGCTCGGATGCCAGTGTAGGTCCGCTTCGGATTGGCATCTATTGGACAAGCACTGGACGTCATACCTGACGCCAGCGCCCCTCCTGTTTGTAACGTGCCGCCTCCCCATCAGCTGTGGGGATTGACGGCCAACACAGGGGGAATCCCTGTAATGGCCATCCGATTTCCCCGCCCACTGATGCAATAGATACCGTCTCACATACAGGTTCCACTTGTTGGGAGCTGATTGTGAGCGATATTTAAGTGATCTCTGCAGCTGTCCCATTAGCGTGGGCTTTGCTGGAGAGATCACTTGGCTTTGCAGTTGTGACACAGCTAGATCTAAGGTAGGCACTCTCTCCTTATCTTTGTCAGTATTATTCTGACACTCTGACTTAATTGGTATCTTATTGAACCTCTTCAGTCGCCTTATACCTGCTTTAATCAGTAATATTTCTTTACTCTATTCAATCTGTTACAGCTTTTACACTTTGTTTGGCTACAAAGTGATTGAAACTGCTACATCATTGGCAGATTCTGCTATAAAACTAACCAGGTACTGCTTTTTGTTTAGTAATTCTTTCTAGCACATACAGATAGGGACATATTCTATACAAATAAAAAAAACATTTTTTTCTTTCTTTTTAACCCTGTCAATACATATATGCTCTGCATCCCTGATGATAGGATTAATATAGGTCATAGTCTTTTTTATATTAATATTCTTTTAGTAAGCTGTATGCACCTGTAGATTATATATATATATATATATATATATATATATATATATATATATATATATATATATATATATATATATATATATATATATATATATATATATATATTTGTATCCCTTGAAGCATGAATGTGTAATCTATTCCTTTTTATGCTATGTAGCATTACTGGAATTAACCCTGACTGGTCAGCATACTATTTAACCTTGGACCTCCCTCTGAAATTATCCAATTACTCAGTCCATCTGACCTATGGCTATGACTTTTTTCAATCAACAATAATAAGGTAATTCTATCACCTAATAATTATTCTCTCTTTTCCCATTTGAGCGTTTGTCACCTATGTGATGCGCTCTAATAATTATATTATATTTTTTTATACTCAATTACTATATATACATTATACATATACATATATCTTCAGTTCTCATTCTTTTTTATTTATTTCCTAGTTCCTGCCTGCCTCCATCTTCTATCTGTGTCTCTAGGTCAGCCTTTTTCATGCGGCCTGCTCTCTATGTGACAGCTAAGCATTTGCTGTACTGAGACTCTTCCCTCCCCTAGGGGGTCTACATCTGGGATTTGATCTCGACGCGGCTCACGCCCCCAACCATCTACTCCGTTTGTGCAAGGTAAGGACTGCTTCACAGTCCACAGCTTTTACATGCATCTAGTCCAGCTTTTCATTTTATTTAAATTAACATGTTTGTAACGGCATTTATTAACTTGTACTTGGATATATATATATGTTTATATTTCTTTGGTCAATGATACATATTGTGTCCAGAATATTATAACTATAGCCTTCTAACTAACGGGCTTGTTTTTTGCCTTTTTGGTTCTTTTGATTTTTGTGTTGTTATCTTTTCTTTTCTTTCTTAGATGAACTGTACTGGTACACAGTATTTTAATTGGTTTTGATGCCTGTTAATATTCTATTGACATACTCTCTATTCATGTAGACTATCACCCTCCACGGGTTCCTGACGAAGCCCTCTCGGGCGAAACTAGTTGAACCCCCAATTAACGTGGGCTGTGATGAAGATCACCTGCAGCATCTTGCACGTGTAATATACTATGTAAACTATAGTCTGATTGTTTTTAACATGTACTAAACATTCAATGTATATCTTTTGTATATTTTTCTATTTTTTTGTATAAATAAATATTTCTTAGTAAAATCATTGTTGGTATGAGTTGAATGACTGAGGTTTGACCAAGCCTACAGAGTTATTTAAAATACTCTATCTTTATCCATTAAGCTTCAATTAAAGTCCCACAATCCTTCCTTGCTTCAAGGAAACCTTTCTAAACTATGCACGGTCAAAGCCACACAGTTTATTATCTACAGGTGCCCCTTACCTGCTTTGGTTCATCCTTTTCTTGTAAGGATGAACCAATCCTTTAGTTTTAACAGAGAACGTGGTGTCACTCTCAGCTATGCTATATTGCAGAAATGTGCTAAGAACACAAGTAACTGGACAGCATTACAGGTCCTGCCAGTGGTGGTCCGTGCATAGAGGGCACACGGGCGCCACCTCCCCTATCCGTGCCGCTGCCCCCCTATCCATGCATCCAAACACCTTTGAATTCCTATGGTGGGGTGGGCAGGGGTGTATTTTTTTAAGCACCCGATTAGAGCCAGAGGCTCTAATACGCTACAGAAAATGGTGGGCTCTGGGCACAGAGAGTTTCACTATTTTCACACTAAAGTTCCTCCCCGCCATTTACAAGGCACATCGTAATACCTGTTTCCCGATTGGCCTAGTGCTTAGGAAGAGGAAACACGCAGCCGGAGGAGCAGAGGAGACACGCCCTGGAGGAACAGGGACACAGGACTCAGAGGAGAGGACACCACAGCCGGGTAAGTGCCACACCTCCCGTTGGGGGGGGGCTGTCTGTGCTGCGAGCCCCTGGCCCCCCCTGCTGACCTACTGAGCTGTATACTTTGATCTGTGTCATACTGAACTATATATCCTGATCTGTGTCATGCTGAATTATATACCCTGATATTTAATGCTGAGCTCTATACCCTGATCTGTGTCATGGTGAACTATATACCCTGATCTGTGTCATGCTGAACTATATACACAGATTTGTGTAATGCTGAGCTATATACCCTGATGTGTGTCATGCTGAACTCTATACCCTGATCTGTGTCATGCTGAACTGTTTACCCTGATCTGTGTCATGCTGCGCTGTATACCCTGATCTGTGTCATGCTGAACTGTATACCCTGATCTGTTTCAGGCTGTGCTATATAACTGATTTGTGTCATACTGAACTATATACCCTGATCTGTGTCATGCTGAGTTATATACCCTGATCTGTATCATGCTGAGATATATACCCTGATCTGTGTCATGCTGAGCTGTATACCCTGACCTGTGTGGCTGAGCTATATACCCTGATCTGTAATGCTGAACTGTTTACCCTGATCTGTGTCATGCTGAGCTATATACCCTGATCGGTGTCATGCTGAGCTATATACTCTGATCTGTGAGGCTGAGGTTTATACCCTGATCTGTGTCATGCTGATCTATATACCCTGATCAGTGAGGCTGAGCTGTATACCCTGATCTGTGAGGCTGAGCTATATACCCTGATCTGTACTGCTGAGCTGTATACCCTGATCTGTGAGGCTGAGCTGTATACCCTGATCTGTGAGGCCGAGCTGTATACCCTGATCTGTGAGGCCGAGCTGTATACCCTGATCTGTGAGGCCGAGCTGTATACCCTGATCTGTGAGGCCGAGCTGTATACCCTGATCTGTGAGGCTGAGCTGTATACCCTGATTTGAGAGGCTGCGCTATATACCCTGATCTGTAATGATGAGCTGTATACTCTGATCTGTGAGGCTGAGATATATACACTCTGATGTGATGCTGAGCTGTATACTCTGTCCTGTGATTCTGGGGCTGTATTTTCTGTCCTGTGATGATGGGGCTGTATACTCCTGACACTATGGGTGGAAGCAAGTGGAATACAGGGGACAGAGTGGGTGGATTATATAAGGGGTGAGAAGTGAAAAAAAAAGGAAGGGTGGGGTCTGGCCCACCCATCTTAAAACTTCACCAGCCGTCACTGGGTCCTCCAGAAAAACAGTTCACATTTGTGTTTTTCAGCTATGTATTTAGCTACTTGCCTGGAAGTTAATGCTAAAAATAAATCAGTTAATAAATCAATTAATACATAAATAAAAAAATATTCTGATGTCATCAAGGTTTTGAACCTGTCCTAGGGAATGTAACATCATGAAAAGATGCAGGAATTCATTCTTCTTGGAAAAGGATACTAATAATTGCACAGCTCATACTTCCAGTATATGGAGTTATCCAGCTGTAATGTTTTTATTGACCAATCTAGGGCAGTTTTAAGAAAGTATAAACTTTTTTTTTCAATTAAAGCTACCATCATTTTTTTATTATTGTTTTAATTTGTGAATATATTTTTAATGCATGATTGTTTTATAATAAAAGTGTAAACAGTTTCAATTACCCAATCTTCTTAATGATTGCTCAGAACGGATTAATTTAGAGAACAAGAGCTGCAATAAAATGCCAAAATAATTTGTTGTCAGGAACGCTACACAGAATATAAAAGTGAGTCCTTTATTTGGGTCTTTAAATATATTCCTCAATCAACCAAGTCAGCTTTTTCACAACACATGTACTTATAATTATTTGTTAAATATGCAAACTTCAGACTTAGCTCAAGCAGAAAAATCATTAGATTTTGTTGACTCGTTCTGTAAGCAATCTCTGTGTCAAGGAATTCAATTTTAATCTCAAGCTCTCCAGTACTGTGCTGACCTCCATTTTATAAATTGAATCAGTTTTATTTATGATAAATGTACATTTTCTTTTTTCCATTATGACGAATGCTGCAGCTAAGAATCAAGCAAAGTCATTTTTCATACAGTGGTGGGAGGAATGAAAATAACAGAATTTTATTAAATTGAACTTTCAAATGCACTTTGTAGAAAAAGAATGTCAGTACACAGTGTACTATATGGTATAAAAGTCAAACATTTAATTTCTCGTTATTTAGATCTTTTTCTTGACTTTAAGAACACGGGTAAACAAAGTACAGTTGAAAATATTTAATAAAGAAAAAACATTACTGCTTCCAAGACACATGTAAATAAACTGCAAGTGCAAGTTCACCCTTGTAATATTTTGTGTGCATTCTTTATTTACTAATGTAAATTGAATTACCTGGGTGGACCAATTTATGGAATTTTACGACTCTGGGCCAGATTCACAAACACGGGCGTATATTTAGGCGGGCGTAGCGCATCTCATATGCGCTACGCCGCCGTAAATCAGAGTGGCTCCTAGGGTATCCACAAAGAACTTGCTCCCATATGCGGGCCGGCGTAACGTAAATCTGCCGGCGTAAGCCCGCGTAATTCAAAGTAGGCTTGGAGTGGGCGTGTTGTATGGTAATCTGGTATGACCCCACGTAATTGACGCTTTTTACGAACGGCGCATGCGCCGGCCGTGGACGTATCCCAGTGAGCATTTGCGAAATCACGTCGCAAATAGTCAATGCTTTCGACGTGAACGTAACTTACGCAAAGCCCTATTCGCGAACGATTTACGCAAACAACGTAAATGACGGAAAATTCGACGCTGTCCCGACGTCCATACCTAACATTGCATACGCCTCATAGAGAAACAAAATTGTGTAGCGCTATGGCAAATTAATATCTATAATGGTAGTTCCTCATGGAAAAAATGGGAACATAAATAAAGTAACAAATGCAATAAAGAAGTTCTCGTGAAAGATAAAGTCCAATGGTTGTAAACACAAAGTCCATATATCTGTAGACACCACGTGCAAAATGAGGGAACTTGATTAGAATCCCATCGAGACAAATTGTGTAGTGAGTGATCACCGACACCAGTGGTAGTAAATGGAGGCTTACCGAAGATGGTGGACCTGAAATGACGTATGTCAATCAAGTCATAACAAGCTTCAAGTACCAGACAGGGTACACAAAGTAGCAATCACCAAGAAACTTGCTAGAAGTAATCAATCAGTGTATGATCATAAATGGATAACCTTGGATCTTTGCAGCTCAGCAAGGGGTTAAATAGTTGAAAGAAAATGGAAAGAGAAGGGCCACATAGTGTAAACCGGTATAAAACTGGGTATTTATTGTAAAAAGATAGCAAGTGCACTCACATGTATCTGGATAAAAACTTGCATATTCTATAGTATGAGGCGGCAGTGGAGGCGACCCGACGGCGTTTCGTGTTATTCACACATCATCTGGGGTGTCTCTCCACTAAAGCCTCAGTGTATATATAATGATCATAAACCTCATACCTCCAATCAGAAGAATTGTGGCATCCCATCCACCTGTGTGCAACAATCAGGATCCATTACTTCCTGGTATAGGAGATGGCAAATAAGCGTGTGTTCCAAGCCTCAATATCAAACCTATGGAAATCCACATGGAAAACCTGACAGGAAGTGATCCGTGTGTTCCAAGCCTCAACATCAAAACCTATGGAAATCCATATGGAAAACCTGACAGGAAGTGATCCGTCAGACCAATCCCGATCACGTGACCTTGGTAACCCGGATGTTTGCTAGTAGATCGATGGCCAATAGCCGTGCGTTCTAGAACATCTGGGCATGCACAGACCGCGTCATTAGACATCGGGACACAATGTGTTCCGTGTCATGACGCCAAAGTCACGTGTAGGCGGAATATATGTGGGTTATAAATTAATATATGGGCGAGCTGACTGCTTAGTATGACGCCACAGCCATGCGTCATGCGTTCCAGGCGCACGACGCATGCGCAACGTGCGTTCCAGGCGCGCACCAGCTACGCGTATTCCAAGCGCGCAATGTGCGTTCCAGGCGCACAACGTGCGTTCCAGGTGCGCAACAGCTGCGTCAGTAGACGCTGATCAAACAAGCCAACCCCGATGTCAATCAGGAATAATACATGACATCAAATATGTTGAACAGGAATGATTGGTGGGATTACAGTATTTTATAAAAAAACAGAGGAAATGCAGATGACTGCCAGATGCCTCCAGAGGCAGGGATAACGTTACGCCGAAAAAAGCCTTACGTAAACGACGTAAACAAAATGCGCCGGGCGGACGTATGTTTGAGAATCGGCGTATCTAGCTAATTTGCATACTCTACGCAGAAATCAAGGGAAGCTCCACCTAGCGGCCAGCGTAAATATGCACCTAAGATCCGACGGCATACTAAGACGTACGTCAGTCGGATCTAGCCCACATTCAGTCGTATCTTGTTTTGTGGATACAAAACAAAGATACGACGGCACATCGTAGAACTTACGTGGCGTATCAATAGATACGCCGCCGTAAGTTCTTTGTGGATCTGGCCCTTTGTGTCTTTCTGGCCTTTTTAAATGCTGTAGATTCTTCTGTACACAAACCATTAGGTGTCCAAGACAAAATGGCCTCTGTAGTTAAATTAAACTTTTTGCACAGTGCAGTTCACGGCTAGTAGGAAGGTCTGTTATTTTTTACATTAACCAATTCAGCTCCAGAAGGTTTACCCCCCTTCATGACCAGGCAATTTTTTGCAATACGGCACTGCGTTACTTTACCTGACATTTTCACGGTCGCGTGACGCTGTACCCAAATAAAATTTATGTATTTTCTACCTACAAATAGAGCTTAATTTTGGTGGTATTTGATCACCTCTGAAGTTTTTATTTTTTGCGCTATAAACAAATAAAAACTGCCAATAAAAAATATATATATTTATTTTCTTACTTTCTTCTATGAAACATATCCAATAATAAAATAAAAAAAATACAATGGGGCAGATCCACGTAGCGCGGCGCATCTTCCTGCCGGGCGTAGCGTATCTAAGATACACTACGCCGCCGTAACTTATTTTTTTTTTAAATCCACAAAGAATGCGCGCCGTAAGCTACGGCGGCGTAGTGTATCTTTGGCGGCGTAAGGGTGCGCAATTCAAAACGATGTGATGGGGGCATGTTTTATGTAAATATGTTGTGACCCGTCGTAAACTACGTTTTTTTTTTAATGGCGCATGCGCCGTCCGTGGGGGTATGCCAGTGCGCATGCTCAAAATTAAACCGGAACAAGCCAATGCTTCCGGCGGTGACGTCATTCTACGCAAATCCCTATTCGAGAACGACTTGTGCAAACTACGTAAAAAATTCAAAATTCGACGCAGGAACGACGGCCATACTTAACATTCAGTACGCCACCATATAGCAGCTTTAACTATACGCCGGAAAAAGTCGAACGCAAACGACGTAAAAAAATGCGCCGGCCGGACGTACGTTCGTGGTTCGCCGTAACTAGCTAATTTGCATACTCAACGCGGAATTCGACGGAAACGCCACCTAGCGGCCGGCGGAAAAAATGCACCTAAGATCCGACGGCGTATTTAGACGTACGCCTGTTGGATCGACCCGAGATGCAGTCGTATCTTGTTTTGTAGATACAAAACAAAGATACGACGCAGGAAATTTAAAATTACGCTGGCGTATCAATAGATACGCCGGCGTAATTCTTTTGTGGATCTGCCCCAATGTCTTCATTAATTTAGGCTAATATGCATTCTGCTACATATTTTTGGTAAAAAAATCCCAAAAAATGAATATTGATTGGTTTGCGCAAAAGTTATAGCGTCTACAAACTACGGGATATATTTACGGAATTTTTTATTACACTTTATTGGGGACCAGCAACACTAATACACTGATCAATGCTAAAAAATATGTACTGTCACTGTATGAATGACTCTGACAGGGAAGGGGTAATATCAGGGGTAAACAAAGGGTTAAATGTGTTCCTAGGGAGTGCTTGCTAACTGTGGGGGAGGTGTTTTTACTGAGGGAAGGCAGAGATCCGTGTTCCTGCTTAGCAGAAACACAGGATCTCTACCTTCCCTACTAACAGAACGAAGATCTGCCTTGTTTACATTGGCAGACCACCATTCTGCCCTTCTCTGGAACGATTTGCCCTCCATCAGACACAGCAGGATTGGGCTGCCAGCCATACATGATCATGTACAGGTACGTGATTCTGTGCAGGGGAGCCTCCTTGCTGCCATACATGTACAGTATACGGTCAGCAAGCGGTTAAATTGTATGTCAAATCTTTACCTAGTTTTGGATTGAGTGGGAAAGGTTTTAATCTTCTGTTGGATTTTCACTGCTTTCCAGGACTATGTTACAGTTTTTTACTTCTACTTCCTGTACTGCTTACAATGGTGCACCAGAGAGGAAGTGAGGATAAATCTACAAAAGAGGCACAGACAGAAATGAAAATCTGGGAGCGCTAAAATTTCCTTACTATACTAAAGAAAAAGAAAAAATGAATCAAATATTTATTGTAATTTTCCTTTCCTGGCACCATTCGATGGCAGCATAACTATGATGGAGCTCCACCCCTATCTCCAGGCATGGGGTCATTTTAAATCTATAAAAAGAAAAAGAGAGAGACCCGCCACTTTCTCCATAAAAATAACCAGATTTAGGGAGAGTCTGTATTCTGTCATAGATTGGCTCCATGAAAAGGAAAATTGCAGAAAATCTTTGATACCATTTTCTGCTTTCCTGGCACTGATAGGGCAGTATAACTATGACAAATAAAGAGCTCAAAAAGGAGGGTCATGATGCATAATCAAACTATATAGACATTGACAGAAGCTAGTCCTTTGGGACAATAATGTGGTAGGTCTCTCTATTTTATTTTATTTTTTATAGATTTCAATTGGGCCTGAGGGGTTAAGATAGGGGTAGAGCTCTATCATAGGTATGCTGTTGAATGTTGGCACCAGGAAACACAATTGTATTTCTCGCTGTGTAGCTTTTGGAGTGTTTAACTAATTTTCTGTCTGCTAAAACATTTTCAACAGGATGGGTAGTGAGGGACATTCTCTCCAATAGAACCCCAGATTGGCTCATGCTGCTGTCAATCACATCCAATGATGCGGCCGCTGGGGGGCAGGGTCGAATCATACAATTGGTGCCTATTGATGCTGTTTGTATGGCACGGGAGCGTGCCCGCATGCTAACCTCCTTGGGAGAGCGCTTCCCAGAGGGGGTTAGCTCTTGCGGGGAGGAGCCGAGACAGCCTTAGAAGACGAGGATCGGGGCCACTCTGTGCAAAACAAACTGCACAGTGGAGGTAAGTATGGTTTGTTTGTTATTTAAAAAATAAATATTTAAACCTTTACAACCCCTTTAAGGGTGCACATTTGCAGAGAACTTATCATCATCCTTGGTGCCAAAAAATGATGTACATATGGTTGTTTATAATCAGTCACAAACTAAGTAGCAAAGTCAATATTGGGATGACAATGACAAAGCATGCATTGGTCAATGACAAGTCAGCAATGTAAGTCATGCCCCAACACACAATCATATTAGTCCACTGGGTGTGTAGTGGAGTGCCCATATACTCACCATGACCACATGCAGGCACTGGCACTTTCACTTATTTTCCCACAAGTACCTGGTTTCCTAGACATACCTAGGCAAAATATATTTTGTTGCTTCGTTCCCTTAAAAGCTCAGAGAAATTTAAAGAGGAAGAAGTAGCTGGAAAAGTGATCAGCAGCAAGTAGCCCTTCACTGTCAGAACCAGCATGCGAGGGACATGTACGGTAGGTCTGTACAGACGACCGAACATGTCCGAGGGGACAGGATTCCAGCGGGCTGTTTTAAAACGAGTCCGGAAATATTTGCTCGCTGGGAAAAGGCCCGGCGGGCAAATGTTTGCTGGAATCCTGCCCGCTCGGGCCTACACACGACCGAACATGTCTGCTGAAACTGGTCCGTGGACCAGTTTCAGCAGACATGTTCGGTCCTCTGTACGGGGCCTGAGAGTATAGCTCTAGGATGGTGATAGAATGTGCAGAATGGATATAACTTTATTTCAATTAACATTTTAATCCTTTTTTTTTATGACATTTTGTAATAAATATTATATTTTATAAATTGTGTGGCCGTCTCTCTCTGGTACCAGTAAAATCCAATAAAAAAGCTTTTGTGTGTTTGTGTTGATTGCTGAATATAAAAAAAAAAAAAGCAAAAGCTTACTTTAACCACTTACCCCCCGGACCATATTGCTGCCCAAAGACCAGAGTACTTTTTGCGATTCGGGACTGCGTCGCTTTAACAGACAATTGCGCGGTCGTGCGACGTGGCTCCCAAACAAAATTGGCGTCCTTTTTTTCCCACAAATAGAGCTTACTTTTGGTGGTATTTGATCACCTCTGCGGTTTTTAGTTTTTGCGCTATAAACAAAAATAGAGAGCCAATTTTGAAAAAAATGAATATTTTTTACATTTTGCTATAATAAATATCCCCCAAAAATATATAAAAAACATTTTTTTTCCTCAGTTTAGGCCGATACGTTTTCTTCTACATATTTTTCGTAAAAAAAAATCGCAATAAGCGTTTATTGATTGGTTTGCGCAAAAGTTATAGCGTTTACAAAATAGGGGGTATTTTTATGTCATTTTTATTATATATTTTTTTCTAGTAATGGTGGCGATCAGCGATTTTTTTTTCGGTATTGCGACATTATGGCGGACACTTCGGACACTTTTGTCACATTTTTGGGACCATTGGCATTTTTATAGCGATCAGTGCTATAGAAATGCATTGGATTACTATAAAAATGCCACTGGCAGGGAAGGGGTTAACACTAGGGGGCGGTGAAGGGGTTAAGTATGCCTGGGTGTGTTCTTACTGTGGGGGGGGGGGGGGTGGCCTCACTAGGGGAAACACTGATCCTCGGTTCATACATTGTATGAACCGAAGATCAGCATTTTCCCTGCTGACAGGACCGGGAGCTGTGTGTTTACACACACAGCTCCCGGTCCCCGCTCTGTACCGAGCGATCGCGTGTGCCCGGCGGCGATCGCGCCCGCCGGGCACACGCACGGGAGTCGGGGGCGAGCGGGGGGCGCGCGCGCACCTAGTGGCGGCTGGGAGAGAGGACGTCATATTACGTGCTCTCGCCCAGCAGAGCCACCTTGTGGACGTATAACGACGGTGCGCGGTCGGCAAGTGGTTAAAGACTTTCTGAACTTGATGTACCTATCTAAAAGCACTTTTACCTACCAAGAATGAAATGCTTGCTCATCTTTAGCCCCTTTATTCTTGATGTTTGTATTTTTTTGACATCATATTATCCTAATGTTTCTTTTACATACAGTATGTAATTGAGGTTAGTTTTCTTCTTTACTAAAAATGATTTGGAGTGGGCTGTTATACAAATATAATTTATAGTACTTGTAATACAGTATGTCCTTTTACCAGTGCTAACCATCCACTTCAGCACACTCGCTGCTTTGAAGTAATCCCGTGCGCACTTCTATAACTCAGTCATCGAAGGCAATTAAGCACTGGTCTGCTAATTGTCACATTGTAATAGGTAGCAGGCTATTAATTAAAGTACAGTGAAGGCCAGTCTAATAAATACATTGTGTGTGAGTTTTCCTTGGAAGGAAAAGTGTTTGGTAAAGCAGATTTTATCCATTATAATGATTGCACTCATAGATCATGACATTCATTAGGTGACCGACTGGTGCAGATTATTGAGACAGTGTATCCCCATTACATCTCCCAGTCACATGTATGATTCCTTTTGGCCTGTTTGGAAAATGAAAGCGCTGGCACCACATTTCCTGTCATTTATTATTCATTCCTGTAAAAATATAATGCTTTTCAGCACTTTCAAAAGGAGGAAAAAACCCAAGTTCCTTGATCACTGATTTTTTAAAATAAAACTTTGTTTATTAGGTATGGTCACATATCTTTACCTCCATTTACAATGTATTGTACAGTAGTGACATAGATACTTTGGCCCGGATTCAGATACAATAGTGTATCTATCGGCGGGCTTAACGTATCTCAGATACATTACGCCGCCGTAAATCAGGGCGCAAGTTCCGTATTCAGAAAGAACTTGCGCCCTAAGTTAAGGCGGCGTAACGTATGTGGTTCGGCGTAAGCCCGCGGAATTCAAATGTGGATGATGTGGGCGTGTTTTATTTAAATTAATTGTGACCCCACGTATTTGACGTTTTTTACGAACGGCGCATGCGCCGTCCGTGAAAGAATCCCAGTGCGCATGCTCGAAATTACACCGCAAATCGGCAATGCTTTCGACGTGAACGTAAATTACGCACAGCCTTATTCGCGAATGACTTACGCAAACGACGTAATCGATGGAAAATCCGACGCTGGCCCGAAGTCCATACTTAACATAGGATACGCCTCATATAGCAGGGGTAACTTAACGTTGGAAAAAGCCTAACGACGTAAAAAAATGCACCGGGCGGACTTACGTTTCTGAATCGGCGTATCTACCTAATTTGCATATTCGTCGCGTAAATCTACGGAAGCGCCACCTAGCGGCCAGCGTAAATATGCAGCCTAAGATACGACGGTGTAAGAGACTTACGCCAGTCGGATCTTAGGGAAATCAATGCGTAACTGATTCTATGAATAGATACGACCCCGCAACTCAGAGTTACGACGGCGTATCCGGAGATACTGCCCAGGGGCCCCAGCTGCATGGGGGGCCCCTGCACTTTCCCCAAAGTAGCTGCTCCTTGAACCCACGCTGCCCATAAATTGGGGGCCCAATGGTGCTGGGGGGATATCTGGGGTGTAGAGGGGTCAGAGTGCTGGGGAGGCATCAGTCTAGCAGATATATTATATGCACAGGACAGCTTTGTCAGTATGTAGTATTTTCCCACTGTTTCTTTGCTGTACAGAATGATTGTTCATGTAGTTAATGCAGAGTTCCACCCAAAAGGGGAAGCTCTACTTGTCTGCCTCCTACCTATTTGATGTCTGTTTACCTGCGTTGCCTCCATTGTAGGGGCCCCAGGGCATTACTTTGACCAGGGGCCCATCAGGGCCGGCCCTATGATGGGACCGGGTGGTACCATGGGTACCAGGCGCCACTTTTAGGGGGGCAGCATACGCCCGCCCGCCCGCTCCGCTGCCTGTGAGGAGCGCGGCGCTGGGCTGCCAGCGTGCTCCCCTCCCTCCTCCTCCTCTCCTTGTTTGTAGGCGTCTCTCTCCTCCAGTCACCGCAGCCGCCGCAGCCACTGTGTTTCCTATCGATGTCCATCCCCCCTCCCTCCTCCTGTCAGAGGAGGAGAGCAGAACACCCGAAGATCGAAGCGACTGTCTTTGTGTGCAGAGAGACCAGCAGGCAGCCGCGCAGTGATGCGGGGGGGGGGGGGGGGCGGTCCGTGCCGTGCCTGAAGTGTTCCAGTTCTCCTCTTTGTGTCCAACTCCTGCCTGCTGCCCAAGCCTGACATGACATGCTCTTTTCTCCACCCAGATGGCGCGGCTGCACACTGTCCTGTCCTCTCCAGCCGCCGCCTGTGTTTTTTTAGTTAGTCTAATGGCGGGGGTGGTTTGTACAAGGGGGGTGTCTGTACTAATTGAGGGAGCGGGGCGGTGGTTTGTCGAGGGGGTTCTGTACTAATGAAGGGGGGTGGTTTGTTTGGGGGGTGTCTGTACTAAAGGAGGGGAGGGGGGTGGTTTGTACTAATGATGGAGGGGGGTGGTTTTCCTGGGGGGGTCTGCACTAATGGAGGGGAGTGGCTTGTTCTGGGGGGGTCTGTATTAATAAGGGGGGGTGGTTTGTCCAAGGGGGGATGTTTGTACTAATGGAGGGGGGTGGTTTGTCCAAGGGGGGTGGCTGTACTAATTGAGGAGGGATGGTTTGTCAAGGGGGTCTGTACTAATGGAGACCGGTGGTTTGTCCAGTGGGGGTGTCTACTAATGGAGGGGGAGTGGTTTGTCGAGGGGGGTCTGTACTAATGATGGAGGGGGGTGGTTTTCCTAGGCGGGGTCTGCACTAATGGAGGGGGGTGGTTTTTGGGGAATCTGTACTAATGGAGGGGGGTGGTTTGTCCTGGGGGGTCTGTACTAATGGAGGGGGCTTTGTTCTGGGGGGGGGGTCTGTACTAATGAAGGGCGGGTGTTTGTCCAGGGGGCTGTACTAATGGAGGGGGCTTTGTTCTGGGGGGGTTTGTACTAATGGAGGGGGGTGGTTTGTTCTGTGGGGTCTGTACTAATGAAGGGGGGTGATTTGTCCTGGGGGGAGTGTGTACTAATGGAGGGGGTGGTTTGTCCTGGGGGAGTGTGTACAAATGGAGGGGGGGTGGTTTGTTCTGGGGGGGTCTGTACTAATGGAGGGGGGGTGGTTTGTTCTGGGGGTCTGCACTAATGGAGGGGTGGTGGTTTGTCCTGGTGGTCTGTACTAATGGAGGGGGGTTTGTTCTGACGTGGTAAGTGACAATCCGCAACGTGTGGCAAGTGACAATCCGCAGCGTGTGGCAGGTGACTTGGCAAATGACAACCCTCAACGTGTGGCAGGTGACGTAAGTGACCATCCCCAACATGTGGCAAGTGACAATCCGCAACGTGTGGCAGGTGACAACCCGCATCTGGTGGTGGAGTCTGAAGCAAAACTGTAAGTACAAACACACATCACAAGTTGTATGAGACATGAGAGCCTGAGAGAGACTTGCCTTGCCTAGCCCTGATCATCCACTTAAGAACCGGAAGGATTTGCCCACTTAATGACCAGGCCATTTTTTGCAATACGGCACTGTGTCGCTTAAACTGACTAGTGCGCGGTCGTGCGGCATTATACCCAAATAAAATTGATGTCCTCTTATCCCCACAAATAGAGCTTTTTTCACCTCTGCGGTTTTTATTTTTTGTGCTATAAACAACAAAAAAACGACAATAAAAAAAAAAAAAAAAAAAAAAATATATATATATATATATATATATATATAAATCTTCAGTTTAGGCCGATATGTATTCTTCTACATATTTTTGGTACAAAAAAAAAAACACAATTAGCGTACATTGATTAGTTTGCGCAAAAGACATCGTGGCCGCCGACAATTCACAGGTCCCTTTATACTCCTGGATACATATAGAGCCCTGACAGGTCCTTTTATATGCCTATATGCATGTATAGAGCCATGACAGGCCCTCGTTATCCTCCTTTATACATGTATAGAGCCATGACAAGTACTCTTTATACTCCTATATATATTTATAGAGCCATGACAGGTCCTCTTTATATTCCTTTACATGTAAAGAGTCATGACAGGTCCTCTATATACATGTATAGAGCCATGACAGGTTCTCTTTATACATCTATAGAGCCATGACAGGTCCTCTTTATACTTCTTTATACATGTATAGAGCCATGACAGGTCCTCTTTATACTCCTATACATGTATAGAGCCATGACAGGTCCTCTTTATACTCCTATACATGTAAAGAGCCATGATGGCTCCCCTTTAGTTATCATGATATAAAATAATGAATGTGGGGACCTTTTGGTTGGCGTGATTTTTTTTGGAGGGGGGGGGGAAGCATTTCATTCTTGGTCCCAGGCAGCACAATGTCTTGGGCCGGCACTGGGGCCCATGATGCTATTAAGATGGCTCTGTGCCAGCGGGAGTAGGTTGCCTAGCACAGAAACCGACCTCCTGCTTCATATTGACCTTGGCCAGTGCAAAAGTCTAGACTGACTCCAACACAGCCCAACCCGAGTCTCACACATGGGGAGGAGGCCAACTAGTGCCTCCAACAGACCTCCCACTGATTTTTTATTGCTGCATGTAAATAGAAGTACAAATTCTATAAATATGAGCTCATGCTGAGGCCCGGAGTCTACGGCATACCTGTTATTCACTCTTGCTCCTCTACACTGCAGATTGGAATTGTCTATCTGGCAGCTTCCAGGTTGAAGTTAAATTTATATGATTTAGCGACTTACATCTATATTCTGGGGAGTTCATGCTGTCCAATTGGGTTTGCTGAGGTTCTCCCACTTGCTCTGTCTGGAGCACCATTCAATATCTTATTTCAAGTGGAACACTGTGTGGTTTATTGAATTATTCAAGCACATCAGTGGGGCTTTTTATTTTTTTGGATGGTGAAATGAACATTGTATTTATTTGATAATTTGATTTTGTCTCATATGTTATTTTTAGATTCACTTATTTGATGCTATTGATAGTTACATTTTTATTGGTGTTTTTAGCGTTGCCTTGGTATATATTTATTTGATTCTATGATTTTGTCTAATATGTTATTTTTAGATTCACTTGTTTGATGCTATTGATATTCACATTTTTATTGGTGTTTTTAGCGCTGCCTTGGTATATAATTTCTTAATTTTATCCATACATTTATTGTGTTTAAGGTAACAGTTGAATATTTGTTTACCTAACAATTATCACAAGTTTTATTGGGTTTAGCGGTGCCTGTTTTAAAATATCTTGGAAAAAAATAATAATCTGAGAAGTGTGAAATCTAATGACATGTTTAAGTACATCAGACAAAGAATATAAAACCTTGCAGGGAATCCAGAAGTCCACAGCATACGGTATCATTCAGACCTGAACAATCACAGGAATAGAAATCTACTGTATACTGAACAAGTATTTAGACTGAAGTTGCTAAATTCTCGTACCAGCTGTTGTGCTATATCATTGATTCTATATCATTGTACTTTCTAAGTCACTGACATGTATGCTAACAAGGAATTCAGACTTTACTCTAATCGACATGCTTGATCCAGGTCAAGACAAGGACTCAGAAAGTATTGAAGCCATTAGATCAGCAAGACAGTCAGTCAACTAACATAGGAGCAATCAAGGAATGGCAACATCTGTATTTCCGCCAGTAAAGAACACAGGGATCTCAAACCAGCAGGGGGAAAGTTCAATACTAACCTTAGAAAGTATTATTTTACTGGAAAAAGAAAACAGTTGATGCTTGGAATAGACTTCCAGCAGAGGTAGTGAGTCAGTCAACAGTAAGTGGATTCCAAACATGGTTAAAAAAAAAAATATAAATTGTAAATGAAAACAATGGGGCAGATTTGATGGCCCACTTGTTTTTGTTTATTCTGCTGTCACCCCTCAGACTCCATTCACACAGGGGCAACAAGACTTCCAGCACGACTTTGGGAGGCAACTTGTGCATGACTTAAGTATGAATCACAGCGCGACCTGAGGCAACTTACAAGGCAACTTCAAGTTTCCTCCAGGATAGGAGGCTTTCCAGTGGCCAATCAAACAACAATCAGCTCTGTGGGAGGGAGGGGTTTGCCTGAGAAATGTATGTTATCTTCCTGTATTGTTGCTTCTGTTAAGACAGTGATCCGACTTCTGAGGCGACTTCCATTGAAATCTATGGGTACAAGTTGCCTACAAGTCACCTAGAAGGCGGATTGAAGTAGTACAGGAACCTTTTCTGAAGTCGGAGCGACTGCAGTAGTGTGCATTGAGACGGCTCCATTCACTTACATTGACTTTCTCATGCAGTGCGACTTTAAGGGACTAGGGGAGACTTGAAGGTGGATCCAAAGTCGTCTCTGTGTGAATGGGCTCTAAATGTTTCTATGTTTACTGTTTAGTTCATTCTGGCAGGAGTTTTATCAGAAAGGCCTTCACAGGATATCTGAACCCAACATTTAAGCCACATACACACGATCTGATTTTCATTGGACAAAGTGTTGTGCAATGGTGACCATGCATGTTTGTACTTTGGAGTTTTGTCCGACGAACTTGTGTACACATGTTAGATTTTGAAATTATTACTATTTTATGTGATAAAGGTTTCTGAGAATTAATATTTAAACATGGCCATTTTGAGGACAGACGAAGGTCAGTTGCTGCGTAGGTTACATGTTTTTTTGGAGTTCTACGTCAAGACAATGGGTGGAGATGTGTTACTTAATATATACAAGTGGGTGTTACGTTTGTGACAGGAGCTCACCACCTTTCTTGGAGCTATTCTAAAAGAAATTATGCTTAGCTTGGCTTTTAGAACAGTATAAGAATCCATGTGGTTTGAGTAGCTAGCTAGGACTTCGGGGTCACCCGACACTACCGGGAGATGGGGGTAGGAAGCCCACCCTGCGGGAAGCCTTCACTATGGAAGTATCAGGGGAAGGGACCCTATCCAACAGATGATGTACCATCATATCATTCTGTCTGAAACCTTCTGAATTACCACCTTACCATGTGTTATCAGCTGTCATTATGTAAGCATTGACTGTTTGCTTGTCTATCTGGAAGAATAAACTTCGTACTTTGGAAGAAAACCTGAGACTTGAATATTGGGAACAAAGCGCCTGGGAAGGAGACTATTGACATAACACATGACACGTGTTAAAAATGTCCCCCCTCTTCCACATTCAACAACACACGATCGGATAATCCTACAGCACACATTTGTTGGCGGCCAATTTTAAACCATGCTATCCTACATTTTTCCCATGGAAAATCTGACAACAATTATCCGATGGAGCATACCAACGGTCGGATTTTCCGACAACAGCCTGTCATCACACAATTCCCGTCTTTAAAGCATGATATCCCACATTTGTCCACGGAAAATCCGACAACAATTGTCCGATGGAGCATACAAATGGTCGGTTTTTCCGACAACAGCCTGTCATCACACAATTCCTGTCGGATAATCTGATCGTGTGTAAAAGGCTTTCGAAAAAATGCAAACCTGAGCAAAATCTAACATATATTTCTGGTGTAGCCCTGTAAAATACAGTTTCATTTCTACATTCATTATTTTTATCATAAAGGGTAAGGCCTGTTCAATATTTATTAAACCTAACAAGAAGTGATCGTGAGTCCTCTTTTTCAGAACATAATAGAATCGAACCTGTAGAAATGTCTCACGCATTGGGCTAAAGAGACATTGCAGTGACATTTAGTAATTGCTCTCTTGTGAATCTCTGGGAAAAAATTGTCTCACCAGAAAGTGCTGGCAGCAGCTGGGCTAATTGTTCAATAATGACTTCTCTCCAGATAGCTTCCACAGGGATAATAGTGCGCCAGGGACCCTTTAATCCACTGGGAATACCAACAACCTTCAAAATAACAGCGTTAATATTTTTTTCGTACTTCTATAGCAAAAGAAAATGACAGTATGTGAACAATTTAAAACAGTTAATATTTTTTCTATAACAACCCTGAAAAAGGTGATAGCGTATTAAAAGGAACGGGCAAAAAAGGAAGCGTTCAGTCACAATACATCTTAATGTAATTCTTTAAGGGCATATCTCTAGAGGAATCATCTGCACGAAAGACTGTTGAATCATTTCAGGCTCTGTGGAGGAATTATTTATTTCTCTGTGGAACAAACGATGACCTCAAGAGCCGACTGCAGGAAGAAGAAGAAAGCAGGCTTGGGCTACTAGTTATTTAATCCCTTTGTTACTTTTCAAGTAATTAACCCAGAACTTTGAACAGAAGCAGAAGCTTTCTTCTCTGTTGTCGTGTGTATGTTCAATAGAGCATAAAAGATTTTACGTTACAAGTTCATGGCTTTTTTTTTTCTGGTTTATTTTCTATTTTGACTGAATCCTTAATTGTATATCTATTTTAGTAGCATTCATAAAAGATATAGGCAGACACTTCTATACATAACCTAGAAGGTGCTAAATGGAAAAATGTTACCTTTCATGACATCTACAGCACCACACTGAGAATTTAGTCGCCATACTTTAAAGAGCTCCAATTTTATCCTTTTAACACATTCAAATTTGTATTTGAATTAAAAGTACATTCCAATCAAATATATGCATATGGCTTTTAAATGTCAGGAGACTGCTGGATAGTTTAAAATTGTATCCCCCATTTTGTGGATCTGACTGCCCCACTAGCTAAAAGTCGAAACCTAATTGAACAAGCTGAAGTTAGAAGATGATTGGCTACCATGCACAGCTGCACCAGATTCTGAGTGCTCCATTTTTAGTAAATCTCCCTCATGGTCTTTTTAAGGTTTACCCCCCCCCCCCCCGAGCCACTTACACCCACTTTTGCTAGACTTTCCATCTGCTCTATACCTCTGCCAAAGAAGGACCTCTGAATCCTATGTATGCTTTGTGTCATATGGCCTTAGCACCTTCTCAGGTGACACTTTTCAAATTGGCTCCAGTACTACATCATAGGAGTAGGTCACATGTTCCCCCATATCTGAAAGATCTGGGTATTTTGCAAAAGCTCCGACTGGTGGTGGGGGTGAACAGTGAAGGTGAATATAAATGCATCTAATATGAGTCTTACCAAGAGCTCAACCTTTTTTTGAGCCCTCTGTAGCATCACTCCCAAACACTGGAAAATGTCTAACTCATCTGGCTGAAAGGGATTACCGTATTTATCGGGGTATTGCACGCTCCGGCGTATAGCACGCACCCCTAATGTGGACCCGCAATTCCTGTAAAAAAAACATTTTAGTACTTACAGTTTTGGTGTCTTGCGCGGCTTCCATCGGCGGCCTCGTCGGGTCGGGCGTCCATCGGCGGCCTCGTCGAGTCCGGCGTCCATCTGCGGCTTCGGTGGTGTCCCCCCGGCTTCTCCCGCGCTGTCTTCCCGTCGAATCGCCGCTTCCCGCGCTCAGTTTGAACGCCTCCGCCGACATATACCGAGTGCAGTACACTCGGCTACATTCGGCCAGGCTCAGTTTTGCTCGTGCTCACGCTCTGTGGCGTTTATGCATGAGCACAAGCGAAGCCGAGCCTGGCCGAATGTAGCCGAGTGTACTGCACTCGGTATATGTCGGCGCAGGCATTCAAACTGAGCGCGGGAAGCGGGTATCGGCGTATATCGCGCACCCACGATTTCCCCCTAATTTTAAGGGGAAAAAAGTGCGGGGTATACGCCGATAAATACGGTATATAAAATGATATCATAGGAGGCAAACAAGGCTGCACATTGTCAGGGGATTGGAGTGCAATCCCCTGACGATGTTCTGTGTCAAAAATACATGTTGGGTAGGGCTTACTGGGTGATGTCATCACACCTGCTGACTGTCGGAAGCATGACGCTATATGCCTTTTTGTGTATCCACATTCTAAGTGCCTGTCTATTTGCAAGAAAGGCAATAATATTGCGGTTTTACACTATATAGGCTCTTTTCTGATGTTTTTGAAGGAATATAATACTGATATATGCTGTCTTGGTTGCCTCCTGCCTGAGTTGAGTTATCACCCTGGAAGTTGGATGTGTTGAGCCGGGCTTCCTTCCTTATGAGCTGTTATACAAGTGTTCCTTGATCTCTGTTCATTTGGAGATGATGGGGATCCAGTAAGAGGCTTTATGCATGATGGTGAAAATTCCTGAATGGATTATTTACTTGTTGGCTTCACTTTCACAGTTGATGTATTGCATGGACATTTATGATTCATACATGTGGAACTATTTTGTACACTGCGTTTTTGTGCACCGCTTGAGCACTTTTCAATAATTACTTTATTTCATATGCAATTTATTTGTTTTTATCACAGGGAGCGCACCTAGGGAGCGCTACCTAGTAGTAACGCTAAGCTCTTTTGTACTAGAAATGTTAGAATGTGCTAGAATGTTTACTCTCACTCTGACTTTCGTGGTGATACCTCACTTGTGTGGTGTGACTGTGGTTAACATATTCCTGCGCACCCTTGGCATGGATTTGCAAGTGTGTCTGGGACAACAGAGATTAGGACAAAATTTTTTTTTAATGCATTTTATTATTTTTTTTTAAACTTTTTTTATTATTGTTATTTTATTGCTATCACAAATGGTTAATAAACATAGCATCTAACTGAGAACATATCTGGTTGATTAGCTGTTCTTTGGCTTGTATTGGCCAGGAAATGTAGGATCTGAAATCATCACAGCTTCTGGTTTCTTTCAGCACTGTGAAAATGATCAGAGACTATACAGCTGCCAGATTACTTTTAGTTTCAAGCAGGCTGAACAAAACAGGCAGCCATCAGCTTGTGCTTAAAGTGTTATGTAGCATTACCCCCAGTGGAGCTGCTGGATTTTTGGGCGGGCGTGTTACCTTGTGGCTTCTCCGAAATTCCTAGGGGTGAATGATGCGTATTGCATGTAGTAGAAGTAAAGGAATGTCCAGACAGGTGCTCTTTGCTGTGCTCTTTATTCTCTAATGGGGGAAGAGGGCGCTAGTAAAAAATACCTCTAATGGGGTGTTGAAAACGTGATCCCAAATGGTATATGTGGGAAATGTGTATATGATACACTCTAATGTCTAAACAATTATAACAAAAAATATCTCGATTTGTGCTCTTTATTACCCAGCCGGGTAAAAACAGTAAACTTGTGGTGAGGAAAATAAAGCTGAAGAAGATAGGAGAATAGCAGATTCAGGCGTAATGATAGGAAACAGTCCTGCTCCCAAACGTAACACTTCTTAGCACCACCCCCGCCGGAATGGGTTTAGTGTCCCCGGACAGGCCTCTCTCACTGACCTGGCAGCCGGAGTATCACTCGGACAATTGCAGGATAAAGTCTCTGCCACAGTCCCTCCTTGGTGAACTTGAACTTGGGATAAAGTCTCTGCCACAGACCCCTCTCTATAAGCCTCAGAAAGATACCTCTGCCACAGGTCCCCTCTGGGTTGAATTCTTGGAGATATGCCTCCTTAAATGAGTTACGTCTGGATCTCCTTCAACTTGTCGCCCAGGTACCGACCGACAGGTGATCAATCCCTCGGTGTCCAGGGTGGACAAAGAAGACCCAGAACCAATGGCGTCTGCCTCATAAATACCCCACCCAAGCATGCACAATGAGGACAAACCCTCGTGATTGGCTGCTGGGAAAGAGCTCCCAAACCTTGACTCCACTTCTGCCACCTGCAGCACCGGGGCTGGAAGAACACCCCAGTATAGCAGAATGGCCTCACAGCACAGCCAAGCTGAGACAGAGACCACATTTTGCTACTAACAATCTGGATCAGAGTTTAACTACACTCTGATCTACCCTTAAATTTAACTAGCACCAGTACTGTAAAGTACATAGGCGCTACAGTTAATTAACCCAGTAAGCCTGCATTCGCTATATCTGGTCTCCCATAGTACACAGAACATGGCAATGCAATGATTTTAGTAAATATAAAAACTGCTAAATACCTTTTCTAATCAGCAGTATAAAGCAGTCTTGTGACTTCTATCAGTGTGCAGCTGAGCACTGGTTAAAGCTTGTAGGAGGAGTTTTCATTCTCCGCTGACTGAGGCTGCATGACCCCTGACTTTCTGTCTGGACAGTGCTGATTAGCCCTGTGTTGATCACATGCCCCCTCCCAAAAAAAACTCTGTAGCAATACACACCAAACTGAGCATGTGCAGAGCACCTGCTAGGGCTCTGTTCTATCAACCTTAACATAATATTTGTTCTTTCCGCAGATAGTGATGATAGCAATGGGCCACTTGGAAGCTTGAGTGCTATCAAGAAAAACAAAAGTTAAACGTGAAATACTCAAGTTATGTTCCAACTACCACAATGAATCTTGGGAGATTCATTCAGGTTGTTTTTGGATATAGGCCTGGAAAAGGTGAAAGTCAAAAGTTATACGAGTATATCTCATATATTCTTCTATGGTGGAGGTCTAGTTTCTTGTGGTCTACCACTGTGCTGAACTTTATTTTGTGCTGAATCTTTTTGTTTTTGTTTTTATCTAATTCAGACCCTGCAAACAGGGTGCCAAGAAAAGACTTGTGATCTTTTTGTTTTTCAAAAATCTGCTCTTGTCTACTACCCACATATCTTAGGAGACCATTATGACATAATAAAGATTTTAGGCAGTGTATGGGGGTCACAAAGCTAGTCAGTTGGATAAAAAATACATTGACCAGAGCCAATGTTATTTATAGAATTCATGAAATTCTATACGATGTACTTTGTGTGTTTGATTTGTCTTTTCGTGGCAGGATAATTTCCTAACAAATGATTATAAACCTATATTTACATATTGTTTTACAAATGACGATATTAATATCTAATTACATGTACATAAGCAAAATGGAATTCTAAACCCAAAAATGAGCATCTGACATCCGCTGTAACTTGAGAAAGATGGTTTAAATGTGCCAGCAACATACACAGATGCCTTATCTATGGTGTAATGTTGGGCTGAAATACATAAAGTGAAGGAGGGAAAAACAAACAGGCAGATTGCAGGAATATGTGCAGCGTTTTACATACTAAATATATTGCACATTCACATCAGTCCCAGCCCTTTCAGGAGCTTACAATCCAAGGTCCCTAAGCCTACGTTCACATTGAATGCAGTGTTTAGTTCAGATGAGCTCGCATAATTTCAAACCGGCATTTCATTTGAAATACATCAGTGCGGTTCATGCCTATTGAAATCACCCCCGAAGTCGCCAAAAGTAGTGCAGGAACTACTTGAATCTGTGCGGCATCGCAAAGTCAGCATCTCACTGATGTGGGTGGTGCTGTTGCCGGCAATAGGCGCCGATTTGGCATGCAATTTGATATGTCAAATCACATGTCAAATGAGCCTGGTGTGAACGAGGGCTAACTCACAATTATACATATATTAGGGACAATTTAGACAGGGGCCAATTAACCTACCAACATGTCTTTGGAGTGGGGGAGGAAACCAGAATACCTGGAAGAAACCCATGCAGGCACAGGGAGAACATGAAAACTCCAGGCAGGTTGTACTGTGGTTGGGATTTAAACCAACGACCCTAGTGCCAGGCAGTTTCCACAATATTATTATATAAATGTATATAATATAATGATAAACATATCATTTAGAGCCGGTTCACACAGGGGGAACACGACTTCCAGCACGACTTTGGGAGGCAACTTGGACACGACTTGTGAATCATCAGGCAACTTACAGGGCAACTTGAAGTTGCCTCCAGGACAGTACAAGACAACTTCAAGTTGCCTCCATGACAGGAGGCTTTCCAGTGGCCAATCAAACAACAATCAGCTCTGTGGGAGGGAGGGGTTTTCCTGAAAAATGTATGTTATCTTCCTGTATTGTTGCTTCAGTAAGACTGTGATCAGACTTCTAAGGCAACTTCTATTGAAATCAATGGGTACAAGTTGCCTACAAGTTGCCTAGAAGTCGGATTGAAGTAGTACAGGAACCTTTTCTGAAGTCGGTGCGACTTCAGTAGTGTGTATTAAGACGGCTTCATTCACTTCCATTAATTTTCTCAACCACACGACTTGGGAGGACTTGGGGCAACTTCAAGTCGGATCCCAGGTCTCCCCTGTGAGAACCGGCTCTTATCATTAAGTTTAGATTTGAAAAACGTTCATTTGGATTAACAAACAGCAGTTGCAGTTGCAGTTGCAGTTGCAGCAGTCTTATCTACTCCTTATCAGTGGTGGCTGGTGTTTTTGGGGGGGTGGCAAACAACCACCCACCCCCCCAAGCGGCACCCGTGGCACTCACCCCCTGCTGTATGCCGGTCAGTCCAGCACTTACCCCAAGTGGCAGGTGGCAGGTAGCGTGGTACAGCAAATTGGTTCCTAGTGTCCTCTCCTCCATGACGGCTTCCAGCTCCTCCTCCTTCTAGGTGTCCAACAGGATCTTCTGTCCTTTCAGCCAATCTGGTGACCGGTGTCCAACTCCGCTTCCTGATTGTCTGGGAGGAGGATCAGTGTTACAACAGCAAATTTGCTGATTTGCTGTTGTAACACACCTAAATGGGCTCAGAGCGCACTCTGACACTCTGACCTGAGCCCTCCCTACATTGAAGCCTATTAGAGCCTCAGCACCCTCGCATTGGAATGCTTGGGCTGGTGTCCTGAACAGACGCATGGATAGCGGCAGCGGACAGGGGGGCCCTGCTCCTTACGCATCATAAACATAACCTGTCCTAATGTAGGCATTTGTATGGGAAAGGGTCTGAAAATGGCTTAGGCTGGGTTCACACATATCTGGTGCGAATTGTATGTCCGTTTTCACTGAGGATAAAAAAGGCATTTGTTTGGCTGTTCAGGTGCATTTTTAATGTGGTTCTGATGCGAATTTGCAAGGTTCAGGATCAAAATTTTGTCACAGCTCCTTTTTTAGTGCTGGCCAATAGATAGTTGATAAAGGGTGTCAACTCTTGTAGTAGGAGAGCAATCCGTGCTGAAATCCTGTACACAATCTTGAACAAAAATGAACACATATGCGATTCAGAAGTGTTCCCAAAGAACTCAATGACCATGTATTTCGCTTCTGAACTGAACCACACCGCTCAGAAAATACACACGACTCAGTAAATTTTCACTGCGGATACAACACATATATATTGAAAGCAAAGCTTACCTCAGTCTTTATTACACTAGAAGTGTAAGTGTAAGAAGTGTGGCAACCCCTTATTCATGCGTCGGCCCCTTTCAGGACACCAGGCGCATGAATTACAGTGGCCGTTTTTTTTTTTGGAGCACCTGATTAGAGCCAGATGCTCAAATAGGCTTCAAAATAGGGTGAGCTCAGGTCGCAGAGAATGCACACTGATCCCACCCAGGTACGTTACAACAGCAAACGAATATTCGCTGTTGAAACACGGATCCTCAATCCGGACAATCAGAAGCGAGTGTTTCTGTTTGCCCCCCCCCAAAAAGAAATTCCACCGGCCGCCGCTAACTATCGGCTTCTGTCAAACTGGCTTTTTGGAAAAAGCCCCTGATCAGTGTTTTCTGAATAGGGGAGAGTGCCTGCTGCCAGAATATAATGTTCCAGCGGGCAAGCTTATGTGGATGGAAACAATCCATCTACTGTATGGCCAGCCTTACTATTTTGTAGAACAACTGCTTCTAGAAATATACCATTGCCATCTCTATTGTCTAGAAGCTGCCCTTTGATCCTCCAAATCCAAAATACATTGTATTAAAGCAGTATTAAACCCCACAACAAAAAATGTAATATATTGCAGCTTACCAATCATTAGATGTGTTTGCTGCGTTAGATTTCCTTTTCAAGGCTTTTTAAGTCTGTTTTTCCCTGGTGATCAGGCCAGTGGCACACCTACTGCATTAGAGTGCCCTCACTTTGGCTGAATGAGAACAGGAGCACAGCAGACGACAGCATTGTCGGAGGGGGGGTTTAAAGTGGTTTAAAGCATGCGCTTTGAAGGCCCGGCAGACGCTGCCGGACCTTGCCGGAAAGAATACTCCTGTGACGTCATTGTGGCTCTGGCCACTCACAGGGCCGGAGCCGCGAACCCGGGAAAAGCGCAGAGGGCAAAATATCAGCTCCCTCAGCGTGGACCGGGATGCGATACAGGAACCTTGTTCTAAGGTAAGTATTTCATAATGTTTTTTTTTAAATGTACAGATTTAAATACACTAACAAATTGGAGACTCCATCTCTCACTTTATAAGCAGGTATAGCAAACCATGTCTTTCCTTTTAGGATAAGCACCCCTGCCAGTGTTGATTTGTTCGATCCCACTAAACTAATACATCTAGAAGAGAACTCGTTCTTTTGAAAAACAACAGATATAAAGGCCAGATCAGCATAGGAAAATCATAAAAAGAAAGCCTACAACAGAAACCTAATGTAGCCATCACATCTAAGAACTGGAGAACAAGAAAACGAAAGTGGAACTCTGAGGATAATAAGCCAGTGACGGGGAATTAAAATTATAATTGGCTGTGGTAAGTCCAATGATATTCAGTCTGTAATATCAAGAGGGAAACAGTCTCTGTGGGACTCATCCTGGGACTACACTGTTGGCTACCAGCATGTAAGAGTGAAAGTGGCTGTGTGGAGACCAAGAAGGCATAAGCAAGGTGCACACATGCCACGAATGCGTGCCAGTGGTTCCCGGCGCTCTCCAGTACAATGGGCGGCTGGACGCTGAAACTCCAGTGAGAGCTTGGACGGAGACCTGTAAGTGGGGGGCGTGATGTGCATTCGGAGAACGCGTGCTGTTTCCTCAGGAAGGAGCACACATTCTGCAACTGACAAAAATTTACAGTAGGGCTGACCAGTGACCTATTCGGAGACACCACCATGATATGCCATGTTCAAGATTTTATACATGTGAGTTGTTAACCTTTTGAATAAACCTGTTGTGTTTCATACTACACTTAGTGTGTGCCACTTTTCCTTTCTTGTTTTACATCTAAGAACTGGTAAACTGCTATATATACAGGTGAAACTCGAAAATTAGAATATCGTGCAAGTTCATTTATTTCACTAATGCAACTTAAAAGGTGATACTAATATATGAGAGAGACTCATTACATGCAAAGTATTATACCGTATTTATCGCGGTATAGCGCACTAGCGCGTATACCACGCACCCCTAAAGTTGCCCCCGAAATTCCTGTAAAAAAAAATGTTATATGATTTTATTACTTACAGTTTTGGTGTCTTCCCAGCGTCCATCGTCCGGTGCGGCCTCAGTGGTGTCCTCCCAGCTTCTCCAGCGCGTGCCTCAAGTCGAGTCCCCGCTTCCCACGCTCAGTTCGAACGCCTCCGCCGACATATACCGAGTGCAGTACACTCGGGTACATTCGGCAAGGCTCTGCTTCGCTCGCGCTCAGGCTCTGTGACGTTTATGCGTGAGCACGAGCGAAGTCGAGCCTAGCCGAATGTACCCGAGTGTACTGCACTCGGTATATGTCGGCGCAGGAATTCAAACTGAGCGCGGGAAGCGTCTATCGGCGTATATCGCACACCCACGATTTTCCCCTTATTTTAAGTGGAAAAAAGTGCGCAATATACGCCGATAAATACGGTAGTTCAAACCGTGATTTGTCATAATTGTGATGATTATGGATTACAGCTCATGAAAACCCCAAATTCACAATCTCAGAAAATTATAATATTACATGCAATCAATAAATCAAGGATTTTACATAGAAAAATATCAGACCTCTGAAAAGTAGAAGCATGCATATGTACTCAGTACTTGGTTTGGGCCCCTTTTGCAGAAATTACTGCCTCAATGCGGCGTGGCATGAAAGCTATCAGCCTGTGGCACTGCTGAGGTGTTATGGAAGACCAGGATGCTTCAATAGTGGCCTTCAGCTCTTCTGCATTTTTTCGGTCTCATGTCTCTAATCTTTCTCTTGGCAATGCCCCATAGATTCTCTATGGGGTTCAGGGCAGGCGAGTTTTCTGGCCAATCAAGCACAGTAATCCTACGGTCATTGAACCAGGTTTTGGTGCTTTTGTCAGTGTTGGCAGGTGCCAAGTCCTGCTGGAAAATGAAGTCAGCATTCCCATAGAGCACGTCTGCGGAAGGAAGCATGAAGTGCTCCAAAATCTCCTGGTAGACGGCTGTGTTGACTCTGGACGTAATGTAGCACAGTGGACCAACACCAGCAGATGACATGGCTTCCCAAATCAACAGACTGTGGAAACTTCACACTGGACTTCACAAGCATCTTGTAGTGTGTGCCTCTCCATTGTTCCTCCATACTCTGGGTCCTTGGTTTCCAAATGAGATGCAAAATTTGCTCTCATCAGAAAAGAGGACTTTGGACCACTAAGCAACAGACAAGGTCTGTTTTTCTTTAGCCCAGGTAAGACGCTTCTGACGTTTGTTGTTCAGAAGTGACTTGACAAGAGGAATACGACATTTGAAGCCCATTTCCAGCATCCGTCTGTGTGTAGTGGCTCTTGATGCACTGACTCCAGCCTCAGTCCACTCCTTGTGAAAGTCCCCAACACTTTCAATGGCCTTTTCTTGACAATCCTCTCCAGGCTGCGGTCATCCCTGTTGCTTGTGCACCTTTTTCTTCCACACTTTTCCCTTCCACATAACTTTCTATTAATGTGCTTTGATACAGCACTTTGGGAACATCCAACTTCTTTTGCAATTACCTTTTAGAGGTTTCCCTCTTTATGGAGGGTGTTGATGATGGTTTTCTGCACAAATGTCAGGTCCGCAGTCTTACCCCATGATTGTGATGCCGCGTACAAACGATCATTTTTCAGCATGAAAAAAACGTTGTTTTTCAGCATGTCCAAAAAACGATGTTTTCCCAACTTCTTCATTAAAACGACGTTGCCTACACATCACATATAACACGTACGACGGCACTATAAAGGGGAAGTTCCATTCGCCTTTGGGCTGCTTTAGCTGATTCCGTGTTAGTAAAAGACGATTTGCGCTTTTCTGTCTGTTACAGCGTGATGAATGTGCTTACTCCATTATGAACGGTAGTTTTACCCGAACGAGCGCTCCCTACTCATAACTTGCTTCTGAGAATGCGCGGGTATTTTACGTCGTTTTTGCCCACACACGATCATTTTTTACAACCCGAAAAACGACATAGTTTAAAACGACGTTTAAAAATGCAGCATGTTCGATTTTTTTTTTTGTCGTTTTTTAGAACCTGAAAAATGATGTGTAGCCCACACACGATCATTTTAAATGACGTTTTTGAAAAACAATGTTTTCTTCATGCTGAAAAATGATTGTGTGTATGCGGCATGATTCCTACTGAAGAGACGATTTAAAGGCTCAGGAACCCTTTGCAGGTGTTATGGCTTAATCAGCTGATTAGAATGGGACATTTTTAGCCTAGAATATTGCACCTTTTCACAATATTCTAATTTTCTGAGATTGTGCATTTAGGGTTTTCATTAACTGTAAGCCATAATCATCACAAGTATGACAAATCACGGCTTAAACTATCTTGCTTTGCATATAATGAGTCCATCTCATATATTAGTTTCACCTTTTAACTTGCATTAGTGAAATAAATGAACTTTTGCACAATATTTAATAATAGCACAAATAAAATCCCATACCATAATTATTTACCAGTACTTACTGTAGGAGGTTCAAAACAGCAACTGTGTTAACATTATCTAGTTAGATAGGAAACTGTCAAAAAGCAATTAATGCTCTTTTATTAGATAAATCATACATTATTTTTGACCAGATGTATGAAGTTGACACCATTAAATCTCAATATGTTTGTTAGTTCCAGCATTAAACCTATAAGCATTAGTGAGTACATTCCCAGTAAAAAGTGTGGGCTGAGCAACCTGCTGTGTGGTTTTATAAACACTAATTAAGGGCAACAATGTTTCTTCCTATCCATCACTTTTACATATGCACGAATAACTAGATGACAGACAGAAAAAGAGTAATAAAAGCAACTAGAAAGTAAGTATTCAATGCAATATAGCCTTTAAATGATTTGTATTATATTTTGTTCATTGATATCTGGGAGCTTGATCCTGCAGTTTAAATCTCAACCCCAGCCAAAATATTTTATTTTGTTTTGGATAGAGCAGGGATTGATTAAAGCCTCCCTCTCATCTTGTCCATTTTGGGGAGATTCCTGAGAACCACACTTCCCATTTCTTGTTCAGGTGTCACAAAAGTACGAAAATTGAGCATGCATCTCACCAGGGGGATCACTGAAAGAAAGAACAAAAGCTAGTTGGAGTTAGGCTCTAATTTATTTTATTATTTCAGGCACTTATATAGCTCTGTTAATTTATGCAGTGCTTTACATATACATTGTACATTCACATAAGTCCCTACCCTCGAGGAGCTTACAGCCTAAGGTCCCTAACACACATTCATACATATATAAGGGCCAATAGAGGTACTCTTGATGAAAGCAAAAATTATCCCTGCTGTCAAAAATTGCAATGATATGTAACTGTCAAACAGGTGTAAAAAATTGTTCTTTGGGTGTCGGTTGAGCCTTTACACTGTAACCCTATAGAGGTACTCTTAATGAAAGCTGGCATTGTCCTTGCTCTAAAACATTGCAATGATTTGCACCTGTTTGATAGATGTAACGGGTGCGGCAGAATAGTTTTTTGGGTGTCGATGGCACCTTCACACTGTAACCCTATAGAGGTACTCTTGATGAAAGCAATAATTGGCTTTGCTGTAAAAAATTCCAAAGATATGCAATGTGTGGAAAAATTGGTATTTGGGTGTTAATTGTGCCCATGAAACCTACACTAAAAACATTCTTCCAGATAAAATCAACACCCATAACACTAGGTAGCCTAGAATTCCTGCAAAGATTCTATTTCCCAAAAACACTTAATCTGTGACATCGGCATCAGGAGCTTCATAGCTGCTGGTAATCCAGGACTGATTCATTTTGATAAAAGTCAGACGGTCCACAGAGTCTGTGGACAGATGCGTTCTATGATCAGTAACATAACCTCTAGACAATTCAGCAGAGGAGTGGTGTGAACCACCTCTGGGCCTGACCCTGCAGAGCTGCAAGAATCTCTACTCCTGTGTGGTTCCTGTCCCCTAAAAACACCAGCTGAAGCACTGCATGGTACCTTTTAGCCTGACTCATTAAATAGCCTTTTAAATAAAAGCTACACACAAAGGTTGAAAAGCAAAGCAGACTAGCAGTGCAGTGGTTAATATAGGCTTCCTGGGATGGCCTGGGGTGGAGCCATACAGGGAGGAGAGATGATAAAAGGGCAGCCAGAACAGAGTCAGGCCTCTAATGAACACATGGAGACAGGTAAGCTGCCAGACTTTATTGCATAATAATGACAGAGGGTTTCTTGTTCACCATTCAGAATCACAACTGGACTCTTATCATTATGAACTTTATACTTTATTTTCTCCTTTATAACACATTTTTTTAGCAGTGCACCATTTGTGTTTCTATGTAACCTTTTGCTGCCAGTATATTGTGCAAGCTGCTTGTTATTCGTAAGCACAGGTTTATTGTTATTTTTATATTAAATAGATTGCGCTGATTGACCACTTGCATAATTACGAATCATTCATTACTATCTCAATATGATCTTTTAGCCATTTTTTCCGTTTACAAGCTGAAGTCCATGTATATTATATCAACAGCCACTGCTTTGTCTAAGTTTTTGCTTACTTTAGCTTACTTCCTCACAAAAATAAGTCAGATTTGTTTAACAAACCCTTTTTGTGAATCTATGCTGTCTATTTCTTAGCAAACACTATGTTGTCTTTTATCAAACCCTCAAGTATCTTCATGACTATAGAGGTTAAACTAACCAATCTGTATTTTTTTTTTCAATCTAATTGTTTCTTATTCTTTTTTTTTTATAACACAATGACAATTCAACAGCACAGAAGACAATTTCCACATATAATCCCACATATAAAAAAAAGCAGCATCACCTTTGCTGCCATTGTGCTGGGTGTCCAGTGTGCTCATGTTCCTTTAAGGGGGATACCTCCAGGCCTACCTGCCCCTCATTTATCAATTAGAATGCGTGTTCTCCCACTGTAGAGATGCTCATAAATTCAGTATCGTTAGGACTGCAAGCATACTCAGTGTGCCATTAAGAGTCCTTGGAGCTTTACGCATTGGGTTTGCATATGCGTGCTAAGGAAATCACAGTTTTTAACGCAGACTGTTTGACAGGTTAATTCAATTGGTCAGCAGACTGGTTGGTGAGTTGAGCTATGGAATGTTCTGTTTTCGTCTTTCAGTCTGTATGATGAGGTCATAATGTAGTACATTGAGAACAAGATTAGAGATTTTTTGGATAAATTCTGGTGTCTCTACCACAGACTTTGGATAGAAGTAACGGGTGCGGAAAAATTGTTCTTTGGCGTCGGTGGTGCCTTAGTGATTTCCAGGATGTGTCCTGCAATAGTCAGGTTGATGAACTCTAGCCCATGTGGCACTCTGGATGAGGAGCCCACCTGTGAACCTGAGCCGATCATTCACTCCAGTTTGCATAACAGGTTACCTTTGTCTGTCCCAAAAACGCACAGCCAGGCTAACTGGTCCGCAAATTCTGCAGTCGCTATGCCTTGTGATGCGATTCAGGTAGTCGCTACACCTGACTATGCTATTCACTCGGCCTCTGCATAAGTTATGCCAGTCCAGCCCATGTCCAGTGAGCTTCCTACCTTTTCTTGTTCAGGACCTTCTGCAACCTTGCCTCATCCTAGTACTATTATGTCCATTCAAACCTGTCTAAGGGGGCTCAATACATCCTTTGGATAGACTGCCTCATTCGGGCCAGGTGGGGTTTACAACCTTGTTTTCAGGGCTATCCAGCTTGACTCCTGTGTCATGTCACCTTCTAACCAACCTGACCTCAGGGTTCCTCTGACCTCTGCCCAGTCTGATGGTCCTGTGCTAGATGCCCAGTTCATCTTTAAGGGTCTGGTTAACTCTCCTCAGATTCCTGTTGATCCTCTCATGCCCTTGCTTATTCCCAAAAGGTCTTTGGTCCTCAATAAATCCTCTCATCCTTTCTCTACTTTGGTTCTGGTCAATGTTCTGGATTCTCGTCTCTGCAGAGGCATTCTTCAGTATCTTGTGCATTGGAGAAGGTTTGGTCCCGAGGAGGCATCTTGGGTCGCTGCATCTGAGGTCTTTGTACCTCGTCTGTTGAGGAGGTTTCATCTGAGATTTCCCTTTAAGCCTGGGCCCAGGCTGGGGAGGGGGAGGGGCCATAAGAGGGAGGGTACTGTCATGGATATGCAATAAAGTCTGGCAGCTTACCTGTCTCCATGTGTTCATTAGAGGCCTGACTCTGTTCTGGCTGCCCTTTTATCATCTCTCCTCCCTGTATGGCTCCACCCCAGGCCATCCCAGGAAGCCTATATTAACCACTGCACTGCTAGTCTGCTTTGCTGTTCAACCTTTGTTTGTAGCTTGAGTTCCTGTCTGCTGTGTGCTAAGTTTACCTTCCTGTGTACCGATTTTGGCTCGTCTCTGACTATCCCTGCTTGCCGGTTTCCCTGACCTTTTGCCTGTCCCTCGGTTAATCTTGTCTGCCTGTTGCTCTGACCTTGGCTTACCCATCACTATCGCTTGTCCTGGTTGCTGCCTCCCCTCTCTCCCTGCGGAGCGTGGCCTAGGGGACCCCAGGGGTCGCGACCTGGATCCAGCTGCAGCGAAGGCCATTCTCACCACCAGAGGCTCTGGTGAACACCAAGCTGGGTCTTAGACTCTGCGCCCTGGGGAATCTTGGGCTCACGCTTCCTCTTTGTTTGCAACAGTCGGCTATAGGGTTCACTACCCTGTGGTGCATCCCTGACCCCAACGGGATGCACTTGTCACCTGGCCACAGGTGACGTGACATCCTCCACCAGCAGGTATGCACACACTACCTCTTAACTTAAACTGTGGACCACCCTATAAAGTTGTCACTGGCGCTCTTTACAAATCCGCTTCAGGTCACTCCGATATCAAACGCCAAAAGAATTTCTTCCACATCAGATAGACTCCATATGACAGAAACTCCACCAGATATTTTATGTCAACAAAGCAGATAGACATCTCATGGTGCAGTATGTTCAAAAAGGGAGGGTTTATTAAAACAGTTTTTTAAAATACACACTCACCATACAGAAGAAAAAACTCACATGTGAATCAATATAAAAATAGAAATGTTTCCAACCAACAAGATGGCTGACCTTGGTGAGCGGCGATGTCACGTGATCCTAGCTTCACCAAATATGGATTGTTATAAAAAAACGTCATCAGGGGCGTTTATGAAAAAACTTTATTAGAGATGGCCCCTACTGATAAAGTCCCGACTATTGGACGTAACATGCGCACAGTTGTGCTCATAAGTTTACATACCCTGGCAAAATGTATGATTTCTTGGCCCTTTTTCAGAGAATATGAATAATAACACAAAAACTTTTCTTGTATAGGACAAGGAACCCCGTACATGACGTTATCCCGCAGCCATCTCTGCATTGAGCTGTCCTGTCAGTTTTTTTGAGAGACAAGCGATTTATGTTCAGCACTGCCTTTAGTGCCATTTCTTGTAAGTGCAATATTTTATCCTATTATTAAATGAGAGTCTTAAATGGAGAACTCTAGGGTTACGTGTTTTTTCTTCCTGCATGTATGCTGTTGAGATCTGAGAGCCATCCATCCGATGGAATAGGAGGCATAGAAGAATTGGACATACTAGCTGTTTGCTTCATCCCTAGAGAGGGAAAACTGCTTGGTGTAACCTACTGGAAATGCAGGGGTCATGTCAGTGAGGTGAGAGGCCAATCTACATGGGTGGTGGATTCACTCTGTTTAGTTGTGCCAATTTGGTGATTTTCCTTGATTTAAGTTGGATAAGATTAATAGATTTCACATAATTCAGTTGCACATGTGGACATTTGTTGGACTATAATTTCTTTATATATAATTTTGGAAGAGATTCCTCATAATTTTTGGTGCACATTTTACTAGTGGTATTATTTGTTATATAATTTCACACTGTCGATTCAAGGTATTTGTATTTATAGGGGAGTTACACTACACCATTTTGTATTATAGTAATGATTCATACATTGAATGGTCTAAGGCTATTAGTGGTGTACCCCTAGGGTCAGGGGGCCAGATTCACAGCAGTAATACACCGGAGTATCTACTGATACGCCGGCGTATTTTCAAATTTGCCGCATCGTATCTTGATTTGGAATCCTCAAACCAAGATACGACGGCTTTTGGCAAAGATCCGACAGGCGTACGGCTTTGTACGCCTTCGGATTGTAGGTGTCATTTTCCAGCGGCCGCTGGGTGGAGTTTGCGTCGTCTTCCAGCGTCGGGTATGCAAATTAGCTGTTTACGGCGATCCACGAAGGTACGCGCGTTCGTCGCATTCTCTTACGTCGGTTTTTCGCGTCGTAAAGTTAAGTGTGCTATTTAGATGGTGTAAAATTACACCATCCATGTTAAAGTATGGCCGTCGTTTTTTGCGTAAGACGTCCGGGAATACGAAAGTACGTTACGCACGTCGCCGTTCAAAAACACGTTGGGGCGCCGTAATTTCACGCAAAGCACGGCGGGAAATGTCCAAACGGAGCATGCGCAGAACGTTCGGAGCGGGAACGCGCCTAATTTAAATGGTACACGCCCCATTTGAATTAGGCGGGCTTGCGCCGGACGGCTTTATGCTACGCCGCCGCAAGTTTACAGGCAAGTGCTTTGTGAATCAAGCACTTACGCCGAAAACTTGCAGCGGCGTAACGTAAAGGGGATACGTTACGCCGCCGTAGATATTCGTGAATCTGGCCAAGGGTTGGTATTTTTACTTTTTAACCTATTTATACGTGATATAGAGTCTGGGATTAAAAGTACAATTTCTGTGTGTGCAATTACAGTCCCTACCTGAGTTCTTGGCATCAGTTCACAAAAAGGATATTGGGGAACGGGTTAAGAGCAGAGCAGGGCAACTAAACTGATGAGAGGCATTGAGGACCTCAGGTATGAGAAAAAATTGTCTGAACTGAATTAATTTTCACTTGATAAAAGGTGATTAAGGGGGGAATATGATTAACATGTAAAAGTATTCACTTTAAGGTCATTACAAAGGACAAGGAGGTACTTTACAACTAGAGGAAAAGAGATTTATCCTCGACAGTCACATATGGAAAGGCTTCTTCCCATAAGAACTGTGAAAATTTGGAATAGACACCATTAAGAACTAGTTCTGGACAGCTCAGTAGACTGTTTAAAAAAAATACGCAATATATAATTGTGTATTAACATTTAAATTTGTTGACTCAAACCTAAGGGGCAGAGATATGCCAAACATCAATCATTCGTAACCAAAGGCCTTTATGGTTGACAAATGAGTTTATGACTCTACAACCTGCAGTTAAAGTTTATCGCTAGTTAGGATCAACATGTATGTTTGCACTTAAAACAGAGTTCCAGATGCATTTTTTTTTAAAGTCAGCAACTACAAATACTGTAACTGCTGACTTTTAGTAAAGACACTTTCCTGTTTAGGGAGCCTGCAATGTTGGCCACCTGAGGCCGATTCATCTAACGGCTCGGGTACAGGCGCCACTATTCCAACTAAGGGAACCCGGCAGTGGAGCCTTCAGGTTTCACAGTCGGTTTCCAACTGTGTATGCGCAAGTCACGTAGCACTTTGTGAATGGACAGCTTGTCTTCTGGGACACACACATGTCCCAGAAGGCAGAGGGGGAGAAGGAGGAGGGCTTGCCACAGAAGAAGAGTGTGCCGCAGTTGGGCTAGGATGGAAGTACATTTAAATTTAAAGTTAGGTAAGAAAAGTGGGTGGTACTCTGTTTTAATGAACAGATATAACAAACACTGTGAATGGTATGTTTAATTAACCAGAAATGACCAGGTAAGAGAAGGTCATTGTTGGGGTTTAATACTTAGCTCTGTCAGTTGCCTTGTCATGTGCTCCTTGTGTTTATAACCTTGAGTCTAAGGGGTTCCCCCAAGCCCCAAGCAGTGGGTCACTATGTTGCATCCCCAGGGTCACCAGGTTGTGCATGGTCGCTTGGCCCTAACTGCAAACAACCGTAGAGTGAACTGCATTAGCTGGAGATTCAGGAGCATGTTTCTCTCAGTCTCTCCAACTCACATTACAGACAAGCAGTTGAATCCTCACTGTAAGGGATACCAAGTGCAGGTATCCAGTGGCACCAGGGATGAGTAGATTGGTGAGCTACACCCAAGCAGAAATCAGATCAGCAGGAGCCTCATTTCTGCTACCTGCTGGCTGCTGGGAGACACCCACTGGTGGCCAATGGAACTGCTCCCCTCAGCTCTGGGAACCACAGTGCCACCAGCAGTTGATTTATGTCCTGAGACTCGCTTCACACCAATAGTGCCATAGGATGTAAAACTGGTAACTTGTCAGAGCTATAATACAGACCCCCCAGGGTCCATTCATTTGTGTCTATGAATGCTTTACTAGTCAAAGTGACAGGGGCAAAGTGACACAACAAAACAAAAAAAAGTGGGGGGGGGGAGTGGGGTAAAACAAGAGGGGAAAATCCCCAGTCCCCTGTCCCCCACAGAAGGGGGAGGTAGATACTATAGAGCAACTACCTCCAGCCATGCCTTTTTTCGTAGCTACCAAGTCCTCCATTGCATTGCTTTGCTCCCCCACTTTTTATAGCCTAGCCATGGAAAGGAAGTTGAGCCCAGCCTGGATGGAGTCAGGGCAGGGGCCACACTCTCTTACATGTGAATGGAGCTTTGCTAGAGGGCACAATGAATATTAGATTTTTCATTTGGACTTTATATATACAATGAATGTTAAAACAGTACTTTACTATTATGAGATCTCTCTATCTTTCTGGGATTATTGCACAATATCTACATCAGCTTGAGGAGCCATAGCAAAGATAAGATGTAATACCCAGATACCTCAGTCATTATACACAAACACACTTTGACCTGCCAATAATTTGGGGGTCAGTGCTCTAGGGTCAACATTATTTAATTAGGGGGTGGCACTTTGAATGATTTTTTCGCACTGAATTGCTTGGTGGTTCCTTAATTCTATTCTTTTGTGTTTAATCATGTATTAAATGTATGTGTGCCAAACAAAATACAAGTATTCACAAGTGAAAGCAATGGCAACACATAAAATCTTCTAAGGTTAGCAAATGTTGTTTTTTTTTCCAGGGTCCTGTGTCGAGTGAAAATAATTTTCTCTTGTTTGACAGGAGAATTCATGTGAAGAATCCATTCCATTAGGGAAGAAGTAGTTGTTGTGTTACAGTAAACGAGAAGTAGTTTACGAGCCTCAAACAATGCTCTATTAAGAGCCCAAATGGTGTCAGTTGGTCACATTGTCAGATGGAATGATTACAGAAAAGACAGTTTGTAAAGTACATAGAACAGTTTCCAAATATTGATTTATTGAGGCAGCACCATTGCATATGAAGCAAGTCTCCATGATCTCCCACAAATTTGCTAAAGATAGAGTTCTATGTCATACACATGCTTTGTATGGTGTAATGGAACTGAAGCACAATATAGGTTTTCTTCCCATTGATCTGCCTCAAAGGGACCTATATCAGCAGTAGTGTTTTGTGCTGCCCTAGGCCTGACTAAACTTGTGCACCCCCCTAATTTAAATATGACCCACCCCTTTCTGTCAAGGCCACATCCCTTTCTGTTTAAGACCCGCCCTGAAATTTTCAGGTGGGGACACTAGTTCTCAGGGTCTGGGGGGAACAATGGATTCCCTTAATTTGCATAGATTTCCTCTCACTTCCTGCTTGGCTATGGGGCAGGAAGTAAAGGGAAATCTCTGCAATGGGACAGGGATGGTAAAAACTTACTCTATCCAAAATTAAAAGTGTTGCCTATAGTTCTACTTTAAGCACAAATATCTGATAATTTTATGGAGAGGACTAAGGAGATATAATCATGCCAATGGTGCAGAAGAAAACATTTAGCACAGTGAGGAAGGTTTGTGGTCCAGGATGATAGGACAGTCAAAATTAGAAGCAGCCCCCCCCCACAGTTGCGGAATGCCGGCTGCCCGCATACCGGAAGCAGTGCGGACGCTCTTTGGGGCGCTACACTAATTTGCCTCTTAGCCCAGTTCGCCCCACAAGACTGGCGCTACACTAACAGTGTAGCGCAAGCCGGTGGGGACTCTTTCCGTGCTGCCCCCTGCAAAGTGCTGCCCTAGGCCTGGGTTTTGTTGGCCTAGGCTAGGATACAGCATTGTATATCAGTCTCCCATTTCTTGTGTGCCTTGCAAGGAATTTATCAAAATTGTGTTAAAGAGATACAGTATGATACCGCTAAGAATTTATGTGTGTCTCATTATTTGAAGCACTGTGGAGGAAGTAAAATAAAGCCTGGTATGTGCATTGCTGGGTCTGGACAACATTTTGAAGTTAAGAAAAACACATGTTAGATGGGAGGCCATAACAAGACTGCAAGCCTGTAAATGAGAATAATGAGCCAGTATAAGAAATTTTGTGGTGCTTTGTAACACATTGTTTATTACGGTATGCATAATTATCATTAGCTCCTATGGGTATAAACATAGTATAGGCCAAACATGGATTTCATTTTCTGACAGAGTATGCGTATAAGAGCTTGTACAGTAGATTGTAAAGTTTGTGATCCAATGTTTCGTATAGATTAGTGGTTCCCAGTCTGAGGTGTAGCAACAGTATGGAGTAGAAATTCTGAATGTGTCTGATGTTCTAATCAGCCAGCTATTTGTTTGAATTGCACCAAGAGATTGGTAAGCATGATGCCACTCCGATCAGGTGGTTTCTGAATTTGTTCCAGCCTGATCCGTAGTAGCTTCTTATGCCATATACATTCTCTGAATATTTTGTTAAAGCCCATCTCTGGTATAGAAAAGAACCCTTGCAGTGGGGGTGCCCCAGGATCCTGAAGAAACTTTTTAGAATATTTATAGGGGCACTGTGTAGAATATAGGGGAGCCAACGCATAACAATCATTTTCATTAAAATTTGCATAGAGTATGAGCAAAGTCTTGGATTTAGAATGACATTTAGAAAGTAGTCAAACTAAGCAATTGAGGTGCACATTTAGGATAGGGAGGCTAACTAGTTTGCAAAATGTGTGCAAGTTGCATCAAACTGGAACACCATCTGTCTTCCGCTCATTGGCATTTTAACATATCTACTTTATCAGTTTAACCTCAATTCACAACTTTTGCCTTGTAAATCAAGCAAATAACACCTATGGAACCAGATTATGATTTTGTAACCAGAACATAGTGGTTCCACAACATTTACACCTTTCATCCTGTTCTCGGACAATAAAAATCTACACATTCCCTTGTGATTAGTTTAAGGCTTCGGAGCTGAAGATAAGCAGAATGAGAATCTGATGTGTGATACATATGGACCTCTACTGTACTTTATCTTTTCTAATGTAAGTATTTTATTATGTCAGTTTCTCATTATTGTTTTTATCTACCTTTGACAAGTGTATAGACCATTACACAATAGATACCATTCACACTGGTCTTGAAGAAGTGAATTTATTCTGTAAAACACATTGATTCATATCTGTAAAATGGTACAAATAATGGGCCAGATCCACATACATTTAGATCGGCGCAGCGTATCAGAGATACACTACGCCGCCATACCTTACCTGGCGTATATTTGAATCCTCAGCGAGTTTAAATGAAGCACGTCCCCGCGCCAAATGAACTGCGCATGCGTCGTTGCGAAATTTCCCGCCGTGCATTGCTTTAAATGACGTCGCTAGGACCACATTTTTTTAACTTAGACGTGAGTTACGTCCATCCCTATTCACGGACGACTTACGCAAAAAAAAAAAAATTCAAATTTCGACGCGGGAACGACGGCCATACTTAACATGGCAAGTCTATCTATATGCCGCAAAATACCAGCTTTAACTATACGCCGGAAAAAGCCGACTACAGACGACGTTAGAAAATACGACGGCCGCGCGTACGTTCGTGGATTGTCGTAAATCGCTAATTTGCATACCCGATGCGGAAAACGACGCAAACTCCACCCAGCGGGCGCCGAAGTATTGCATCTAAGATCCGAAGGCGTACGAAGCCGTACGCCTGTCGGATCTTACCCAGATCTTACCCAGATGACGTCGTATCTTGGTTTGAGGATTCAAACTAAAGATACGACGCGGGAAATTTTAAAGTACGCCGGCGTATCAGTACTTCGTCTGTGGATCTGGCCCTTTGCATTCACTGTTGCAATCTAGATGGTTGAGTGTTTACATAATATACACTGGGGTTGATTTACTAAAAACAAATAGACTGTGCACTTTGCAAGTGCAGTTGCTCCAGAGCTTAGTAAGAGGAAGCTCTGCTGACTTCCACCATCCAATCATATGCATGTAAAAATGTTGTTTTTGCATGTGATTGGGTACCTATTCTAAAGTGAAGCTTTACCTTTTTACTGATCTCTGGAGCAGTGGCGGCTGGTGCTCAATATTTAGGGAGGGGAAGCAAACCAACGACAAGGGGGGGGGGGTGGGAGAAGTGGGGGGTGTTTCCTCCTCATGGGAGACACGGGGGGAGGGGGCCATCCCCCCTGCAGGAGATGGACATGAAGGCGGCGAACACCAGCACCACCAACCCCCTGGCGGGAGATGAACAGACAGGAAGGCGGAGGGCCTCCTTACCTCAGGAGGCAGATGATGAGTCCACCCGGGATGACACTGTGATCTCTCCTCCTCCTCCCTCCACTGTCCGAGTGCTGGATGTAGCTGCGGGTGAGTCGTCCATGGAGACCTCGCTCTGGGGGCCGTTCCTTCTGCTCCTGGCCGAACAGGAAGTGGGTCCTGAAACTCCCTGGCCAATCGGGTCTCAGGACCCGCGGCTGCTTCCCGATTGGCCGGGAAGAAAATCAGGAAGACAATAGCGAATATTATTCACTATTGTCACTCAAGTGGGTGGGCTCAAGGCGCAGTGCTCTAAATATGTGCTTTAAAAAAAAAGAAAAACAACAATTAGAATCCATGCGTCCTGGGCCCTGCATGTAGATTAGGAGCCGGGTGCATGGATTATGCCCCATATGGACAGGTCGCCACTTCTTTGGAGCAACTGCATTTGCAAAGTTCACAGTCTATTTGCCTTTATTAACCTCCTTAGTGGTATTCCAGAGTGTGGCTCGGGGTGAATTTTCACTACCAAAAGCAGTAACTCTGAGCCACACTCGGGATTGCATTGCAGGATCCATGTACAGTTTACTTACCTTGTCCCCTGGATCCTGCGATGTCTCCCCGCTGTGTCTGCGAGCTGTGTCTCTGCTCGATTCACAGTGCTGAGCTTTGTTCCCTGCGAGCGTTGCGACACATGGGGACAGAGCTCGGCGCTAAATTCAAAAAGTGAAAAACACACAATACACACAGTACACTGTAATCTTACAGATTACAGTACTGTATCAAATAGTTTCACATCCCTTTTGTCCCTATTGGTTTGTCCAGTGCCCTGCATGACAGCGACAATTCTGCACATTTTAGTGTTTTTGATTTGATTACATTATTGAACAATTTTTATTATTATTATATTACTATTTGTTATAAATATTTATAGTTATTTATCATATTATAATTTATGATTTCTTGTTTCAAACTTTATCATACCCGGGATGTCTACTAGACTCTTGTTTGGACAGATTTAAGTGTGTTCCTAAGAATTACAGGCCTACAATATAAAACGCCAAATTTCCATGTGAAACATTGTAGCGCTTTTAGCATCAAAAATCTGACATAATCATTTCGCCAGGGAGGTTAAATCAACCTCAAAGTTTATTCTGGTGTGTATTTTAATTTACATATTTACAAGATTGTATTGAATGTATATAACTAAATTTGTGGACAATATATGTAATATCTTTTTATTCAATCTCTGGTCAGGACTTCAGCCAGAATTTGTTATGTCTGTTTTGGTATAAGAAGGATATTTGTATTTGCCATACAGACAAATTGTTCACAGGCTGTTTCAAATGCCTTTAGTGATTTAGATTGAAGCATATCAGCATTTTTTTTATACTGGGAGTTTATAAACTACTGGAGACTTGTTATTTGGAAAGAAAAGAGTGGCTAATCAAATCTCTTCCAGTGGCAAATCTAAATATATTCTGGGCTAAAGTTGGGAAGTGTTACTCATTGTAAATAATGTTTTAAATCAATTGAATTATAGGAAGCTAGTGTGGAAATGTTGAAGTTCCATAAGAACATCTTTTGGAGCATTTACAGTCTCCCCCATTCGTCTCTGCAGGGCTTTGATAAATCTATTATGTAGATTAGCCTTTAAAATACAGTATTTGTGATAAGAAATTCCCAGTTTGTTTGCCAGCTTTATAAAAAAAAAACAACCTTGAAAAAGGGTTTATGCTGAGGTTTGGAGTTGGACACGGCCTCAGAAGTGTTCTGAGCAGCCAGCCATGTTCACTGGGGCACCAGGCTAGCTGCTGTCAAGTATTGTTCCTCAATGAGGCAGACCCCCTGGACAATATCCACCTCTTGCCTTTGGGTGGCAGATTTGAATAAATGTGTTTCATAGATAAAAATCCCTTTTGGAAAAGACTTAAAGCTTTCCCATGTTAAAATGTCATCTCCATAAGTTGTATTATGATGAATAGAACATTTCTGCATTCCTAGACTGAATTAAGCCAAAAGGCATTAGGTTAAATGTAAACTGCAGCCAATACACATTTCAATTCAAATAATACACTACAGTGTAGATACACAAATCACCCATCTCTATCACCCTTCCCTATCCAGAGCATCATACAGTACACAATTTATAATTTTATGTATCAAAACTGATACTCCACAAGAGTATGTAGAGTACACTACATGGTATGCATGACCGTGCATGATCTTCACAGGTGGTGGACATATTCAGGTATCATGTCAGTTTCCTGTAAACAATAGATGGCAGGATGGAATATTTGTAGTGCGTGAAGAAACACAATGTGCCTTTGAGGCTCTCTCAGGCCCCTAACATTACAATTGATCAGTGGTGTAAAGTAAATGTCTGTGGGGCAGATCCACAAAGATCTGCCCCGGCGCACCGTATCTGAGATACGCTATGCTGCCGTACCTTACTGCAGTTTGGTTCGAATCCATAAAGATTTTGCGCCGTAAGTTACGGCGGCGTAGTGTTATCTCTCGCGGCGTAACGGCGCCTAATTCAAATCGGCGAGTAGGGGGGCGTGTTTCATTTAAATTAAGCGCGTCCCCGCGCCGAACGAAATTTCCCGCCGTGCATTGCGCTAAATGACATCGCAAGGACATCATTGTTTTGACGTGGACGTAAATTAGGTCCATCCCGATTCACGGACGATTTACGCAAACTAAAAAAAAATGTTCAAAATAAACGTGGGAACGACGGCCATACTTAACATAGCAGGTTTAACTGTACACCACCAAATAGCAGCTTTAACTATACGCCGAAAAAGCAGACTAGAGACGATGTAAAAAAATGTGACGGCCGCTCGTAAGTTCGTGGATCGTCGGAAATAGCTAATTTGCATACTCAACGTGGAAAACGACGTGAACGCCACCCAGCGAACGCCGAAAAATTGCATCTTAGATCCGAAGGCATACGAAGAGGTAGGCATGTCGGATCTAACCCAGATGCAGTCATATCTTGTTTTGAGGATTCAAAACAAAGATACGACGCGGGAAATTTGAAAGTACGCTGGCGTATCAGTAGATACGCCCGTGTACTCGCTTTGTGGATCTGCCCCTGTATCTTTAGATCTCACAAAGTTAAAGCCTTTAATCCTAATTAAAAAAAAAAATCAAAAGTAAAGGGAAAACAGGTGGGACAGAGAAATAGCCACATTTAGGGCCCATCTTCTCTCTCCTTCCAGGTGAAGTCAACCAAGGATGACTAATAGTACAACTAGATCTTAAAAATGAACCAACATGGAGATGTTTGAACTGAAAAGGTTGTTTGGAGGTAAAAACAAACCAACAAATGCTAGACAGACAGCGATCAAGTTGCATATGTATACCCAGGTCATTTCTTTTTCAACAATAGGTGCTGGAACTCAGAAACAACCCTCCAAAATGCCTCCCCTTACACATACATGCTCAAAATCACATCAAATAGTGGGTGTGGTCATTCAAGTTTCACGAACAGTAGGAGGGTCTTAAAGGGGCATTAAATACCAGGATTGCATTACATACAGAGTGCAGAGTTCAGGGGGGATACACAGAAAGTGCAGAGCTGTCACGTGTAAACACAGAAACCGGACTTCTGTGTTTACAAGTGATTGTGGTAATAGACACCAAAGGGTCTTAGCCAGAGGTGGTGGAACTGAGTTCCCCCAAGTTCCACCTGAAAAAAAGCCCTTGTGTTGAAAAGCAGAATATATATTTTCCATAGCTGCATTTCTCACAGAAATGTTGTTTTCCTTTGTTTGAAATTCATAACTTTGTTGGATAAAGCATGGCATAGGATAGTTTTACGTCTGAATACATCATTTAATAGTTTTAAATTTTGCTTGTTTGCATTGTACTTCAATGGAAAAGTTTGGGAACAACATACCTGGGTGCCATTAGACAGGATTTCTGTATGGACTCCTGGCAACTTGAGTGTCTTTTCCCAATTTCTATTGTGAATTATCGTTGCAAGAATTGGGTGTGGTAGGCTGTCAGTAGTAGGGGTCACATATGTGTCCAATGAGATACCGGCACCCTCTACCTTTTCAGGTAGTTTGCCATTTTCAACATCTTTACAGCATAGCTTGTTTTCAAATTAGTTGGTCCTAAAGGTGGTGGGGAGAGACTGCAGAGTGTCTATTTTACCCACTTGGCCCCCCGGCCAATTGTGACAAGATATGTCTAAAAATCTTTTTTTTTTTTTACTAGAAACCTACTTAGAACCTCTCAACCGTATATATATTCAAAGCAGAGGCCCTGGAAAATAGAATGATTGTTATAGAATATTTTATGTTGCACAATATTTGTGCAGTGGTTTATCAAATGCAAATATTCTGAAAAAAATACACTCTAATAAATATTAAACACAATACAATACCCAATTTTTCGTCAAAAATAAAAGACGATATTACACTGCGTAAATAGATACCTAACATGTCACGATTTAAAATTGTGTACGCTCGTGGAACAGCGACAAACTCCAGTAACTACAAATCTGCATAGGCGACGCTTTAAAAGCCTTAACAGGTTACCACTTTAGAGGTACATAGGAGGACTGGCACTACAATTGTTGCTCTTGCTCTGATGTTTGTGGCGATACCTCACATCTGTGGTGCAATCTTTATTTACATACTTGTGCACGTTCACCTTTGTGCGTGAGCACAGAGGTATGAGGTTGCTGTCAATTTTTTATTTTATTTATTTAATTTAAATTAATTTTTTACACTGTACCTTTATTTTATTTTTTTATTAACTTTATTGCTATTACAAGGGATTACCAACATGTGATAATATGGCTCATGACAGGTCCTCTTTATGGAAAATGCTCTATGCCCAACTTTTTATCCCACCAAAGAAAACTAAAATATTTTCATAAGCTGGCCCTATGTGCGAGGGGGTGCTGATAAGTAAAGAATTACCCAGAAAAAATGTAACTAAAGAAGCTGTAACTGCTACACTATTCTACAAATTCCCCCAGGAAGGCAATGCACTTGCGACATTTGTCCTGCAGCTTAAGTCCTTGCAAATAAAATTATTTTGACTGCTGGTGTTACAACTCATTTGCAGCATTAGTTGCCTCTGGAACACTCCCAAATCCTTGTCCCTTTAGGTGTTTTATGAGATTGGGGAACAGATGATAGTCAGAAGGACCCAGGTCGGGCAAATGGGGTGGATGGGGCATCACTTGAAAGCCTAAGGAGGTCTGTTTTGCCATTGTTTCACCTGCAGTGTGTGACGAGGCGTTGTCTGCAACAGTTCGGTTGTCAAAAGTTTTGGGATCCACTTTGCTGCAAGCTTTCTCATTTCTCGTTTCCAAGACCATGTGGAAATGAACCAACTCCAACTCTCTCACGTAATACAGGGCATAACTTCCCCCAGGGGTCCCCAGGTACCCTAGTCTGGCACTAGTAGCATTTTAGGGTTGCAATCTGTTTTTGAAATGTTTGATAACAACAATAAAATTAATCTTAAAATCATTAAGCTTATTCTCAAAATTATATCGAGGGCCCCCTGTTCTGTGTCCACATTCCTTTATTCTTCAGGGCATGTGTAATTTTGCATCCTTAATAATATTAATCCCTTTCTAATGATCAGCAAAATAAATTGCACCTATTTATAACTCCTGCTCATTGTGATAGATGACAGCTTATGCATGCTCCTTTGTTTACCCCTTTGTTGAAACTAGTTACAGTGACCCAGGAACCGGTGATGTGGAGGAGTCATGTAGAGCCAAATGTAGGCATACAGATGCTTGCATCATAGTGCAGCATCCAATTCACTACCTTTATGCTAATAAAAGGATTGCTTTAACTACACCTGGCCTGCAGTGTCATTTAGATACCATTAGCAGTTTCCTAATTATGAACACCAGTTAATCAGTGGTATAACTATAATTAGCATATGCAGCTGCTATGGGGCCTGGGGGTGGGAAGAAGCCTCATTAGGGAGACTGCTGAGGCAAATGAAACCATATTGTGCATGTGATGATAACACCACCCCAGTACAGTCTTATTCAGATTTGGAGAGGTTGCCATTCATGCTAACCCCGAACCTATGCAAATTCTCCAGTTCTGTCTTTTCTCATCTTTTATTTCATAGAAAATAGCAACAATTCCATATGCTATTTTTCTGTATGTCTTATTTTGGTAATTTTACCTTTGTGCATATTTCAATCCACTGGCTGCCTACCTTTTGTATTGATCGGTCTCCCTTGTTCCTGTACCCTCTGTACTCTTGTCCACAACAATGTAAATGTTGTGTGTAATTTCATATTAGGAGATAATCCATAGTGTGTTGTTTTTACCACAACCTCTGTGAAAAAAAAGGAAATTGCTTTCAGCTGTGGATATCATCTTTTACCATAACAAGTAAATGTAAATTTGAATGGCTTCGTGAAGAAATTATATGTTTGTGACGTGTCCTCTTGATCCTAAATTCTGATTTTAAATTCACCTTTAGAAAACATTGTAATGAGATCATTTACCTAACCTGAGCTTCATATTTAGCATTTTTATTTTCAAATAGAATCCAAAAATCCTCACTCTGAATTCCAGCTTTGTATGTATTATTCAACTCAGAGAGGGGAAAAAGAAAGAAAAAGTCTTCTTTGATGCCTAGAATTTTTTATTCTTATTCTCACTTCTGTTTGCCGTTGCATCAAATGTCAAAAGCCTTTTACTGAGATTTCTTACATTTACTTAGACCTGGGAGGTTTACAACATTGCTTTCCCGGCAGGTTTTCTTTACACTAATGAAAGTGATTCTTCTCTCTTTGAAGGTCACAAAGCTGTGTGAAGTAACTTAACAAGACTGTGGCCTGTATTCACTAAATAGTATTTTCCGACAGATCACCTGTCTGGCTCAGCCCAACTTTTTGATTCTGTTTCAAAAATACAGCCTATATATGCTACTTCTATTTACAGTATGTTCTTGCTTATGAATTTAAACAAAATTAAACCAAAGAAAACCCCAGCTTCATACTTGCTTTTCATGTGTTTTGTAGGCCCCAGTCCCTTCAGTGTAGTTGAAATAAGAGGCAGTAAACTTACAACCTCGGTAGAGTCTGCATATTATACACCAGGAGCAGCCGGTCCATAAGGGGCGCAGGGGCGCTTGCCCCCCCAGTTTACATGCAGGGATGCATGCGGTGCACCAGACTAATAGGTTTCTTTGAACTTGAAAAAGGTTGGGCTCCCACTTGTGACATTAGAAAATTAATATTCACTACTGTCTTCCAGCTTCTCCTCCCAGGCCAATCAGGACAGAAGGCAGATCAGGTTGGCCAGGAGGAGAAGCCGAGGAAGTCACGAAGGGGATGAGTACAGGGGGACCATGGAGTGGTGAGAGTGGGGGGACCATGGAGTGGTGAGAGTGGGGGGACCATGGAGGGCTGAGTGCGGGGGAACCGTGGAGGGCTGAGTGCGGGATGATCGTGGAGTGCTGATTGCGAAGGGGGGTCGTGGAGTGCTGATTGCGGGGGGGAGGGGGCCGTGGAGGGGTGAGAGTGGAGGGCTGAGTGTGGGGGAACCATGGAGGGCTGAGTGCGGGATGATCGTGGAGTGCTGATTGCGGGGGGGGGGGGGGGCCATGAAGGGGTGAGTTAGGGGGGACTGAGGATGGCTGGGAGACCATGGAAGGGTGAGTGTGGGCGGACCGTGAAAGGGTGAGTGCGTAGGGACTGTGGAGGGTTAAGTGTGGATCTAAGGGGGGTTGTTTGCCGCCCCCCAAAAAAAGTTAAGCACCAGCCGCCACTGTTATACACCATACAGACCATTTATCCATTCACTTATCCATTTAGAACGAGGTAGAATTGTACATGATAAAAAAATGATAAATCACAACTTCAGACATCGGAAAACCCAGCGCTGGAGAAGAGGCAACCAGTAGTGTTGCTCACGAATATTCATATTGCGAATATTCGGCTTGAATATGGCATATTCGAGTATTCACGAATATCTCGAATTTCGCGGCCAATATTCGCTATTCCGAATATAAAAAAAAAAAATTGCGAAATTTCGCTAATGCGAATTTATTGCGAACATTTTGCGATTTTTTTTTTTCTGATTGGCTCTGATGCAAAAGAAGGGCGGAGAAAGTATTCTCGAATATTCAGAATATTTTATCAAAAAAAAATGTTGTGAAATATTTTGACAACTGTGGTAGGAGAACTCTGATTGGCTCTGATGCAAAAGAAGGGCGGAGAAAGTATTTGCGAATATTCTGAAATCGAATATTGGTGATATTTTATCGAAATTTCGCTAATGCGAATGCGAAATTGATTGCGAGATTTTGACAACTCTGATTGGCTCTGATGCAAAAAAAGGGTGGAGAAAGTATTCGCGAATATTCGATTTCCGAATATTCGCAAATACTTTCTCCACCCTTCTTTTGCATCAGAGCCAATCAGAGTTCTCCTACCACAGCTGTCAAAATATTTCACAACATTTTTTTTTTTGATAAAATATTCCGAATATTCGATTTCCGAATATTCGAGAATACTTTCTCCGCCCTTCTTTTGCATCAGAGCCAATCAGAAAAAAAAAAAAATTCGCAAAATGTTCGCAATAAATTCGCATTAGCGAAATTTCGCAAATTTTTTTTTTTTAAATATCACGAATATTCGATTTTAGCGAATATTTCATGAATATTCGGCTATATATTTGTGATATATCGCGAAATCGAATATGGCGTATTCCGCTCAACACTAGCAACCAGCATGTTATGAAAAAAATTGGAAAAGGTAATTTAAAAAAAGTAGCATAACACACAGTATGCTGAGAGGCACTTCAGGATTGGAGGATGATTAATGGGGGAGAAGAGCTGAGCCTGGGGATTGGCTTTAAACACCTGACCTCCCCCTTCATGGCCAGGCCATTTTTTGCTTTTTGGCACTGCATTATTTGAACTGACAATTGCTCCACTGTACAAAAATAAAATGTATGTAATTTTTTCCCACAAATGGAGCTTTCTTTTGGTGGTATTTGATCACCACTGAATTTTTGCGCTATAAACAATTCCAACATTTTTGAAAAAAATATATATATTTTTTTACTTTCTGCTATAGTATAAAACATATCCAGTAAAAACAAATCTTCATTAATTTGGGCCAATATGTACTCTGCTACATGTTTTAAAAAAAATGAAATCCCAATAAGCATATATTGATTGGTTTACGCAAACATTATAGCGTCTACAAACTATGGTATATATTTATGGAATTTTTATTTGTTTTATACTAGTAATGGCGAAGATCAGTGAGTTATAGTGGGACTGCGATATTGCAGTGGACAATGGGACACTAAATGACACTTTTGACACTTTTTTGGGAACCAGTGACACCAATACAGGGATCAGTGCTAAAAAATTTGCACTGTCACTGTACTAATGCCACTGACTGGGAAGGGGTTAAACTTTGAGGGCAATCAAAGGGTTAACAGTGTTTTTGTGACATGTATGTGCTTTTACTCGGGGAAGAGATGTATTGTATTCCTTGCTTTGCAGGAACACAAAATTCATCCCTTCCCAGACCGAAACGCGGCCCGGCAACATGAGATCATCAACATCAACGATGGATGGATCCACCCTGATTCCATGAGACTTCCCTCCTGCTCTGTATACTATGTGCATCTGGAGCCCAGGAGAGACAAGCCCAACTGATTGGAGTTTTCTCTATATCTTTTTCCCTCTCTCTTCCTCTTTTCACTCCCCCATTTTTTCTCCTTTTCCCTCCCACCTTTTTTTTTTTATCTCTGGAAAAGCTAATGGAATGTCTGACAGAAAAACTCTTACTACCATATTTCCAGTATTGTATCCCTCTGCTCTATAGTTGTGACCTAGCTAACTATGCCACTGGACATTATGTTTGACCTGTTGTATCAAGACCATCTATGCCCTCTGCGGAGATGTTTGTTACTACTACCCCTCTCTCTTTCTTCCCTTAACTGTGTCTTATACCTTTGTATTGAAAAAGCTAAAATTTCATAAAAATTGTCAATTATAAAAAATAAAAAATAAATCCTTCCCTTCCCCCTTGTCAGAATGGGGATCTGCCCTGTTTATATAGGAAGATCTCTGTTCTGTGTGTTTTACACATGTTTGGAGGGTGCCAGCGGACATCCAGTGCCCATCACCTGCAGATCAACTTCTGCTGTGATTAATCACAAAAAAAAAATGATTATCAAAATTATTATCAAAAAAAAAAAAAAAAAGATTAATCACAGCAGAAGCGAGCCGGCAGGAGGCGCATGCATGTGTCCACTAGGCGGAAGTGCAGAATCACACATATATATATATATATATATATATATATATATATATATATATATATATATACATGATTCTGCATAGGAGAGCCGCCCTGTATGAGGCAGTCATCACTGGGGGTCAATGACCATTAATGTCTGAATGGGAGGAGTTCCGCTAATGATTTCTTGAAACCATGCCACTTCAGTTGGAATACTGGCAACAGATAAGTAACAAGGCCTGTATGCTGGCCTGAATTTATGGGAGGAGCCCGGGGGTATTTAACCAGCCCACTCACATGTGGTCTTTGTCGGTTTCCTGTGAGCGATACCCACCCTCCCATCCCCTTTTTAGGGCATTTCTCAAATTCATTTCTCTCCACAAATATTCATCTCTAATCTTGGGTATGCCCCCTTATTTTGGCATACCGTCCATCAGATCAGGGCACACTTCAGGTCTATTTCATGTGGTAAGTCTTATGTTAAGTCTATCTATCTTCATATCTGTATCGGACATAGGGCTTCGACCATAAATATACGTATTATCCATTTGCGCTCAGTACCTACCTCACTTGCCTAGTTTATAATAAATAAAGACAATCATTTTTTTTTAAGAAGAGGGAGCTTTGGGTGCTTCACCTAAACATCGATTGCATAACAATACCATAAAAAAATTAACATCTAAAGAACTTAAGAATGAATAAAAAGACGAAATGTATTAGCCAAGTATCCCCTAGAACCCACCTAAGAACAAAAACTCTACAGTGGTTGAAAAGAAAGAAACAACATTAGCCATAGGTGACCATTAAATACAAAATATAATGAATATAAACACATTAACCTCTGGATATTAGATCATGATTATTAAACATAGAAATTGTCAAGTGAGATACACCTCTAAACACCCACTGCACGACAAGGTAAATAATGAAATGTTCATCCCTTAATGATAAGTGCGTGATGCAGTAAATAAAGCTGCCACAGTAATAAGGTCAATAGATAAATAATCCGTAGAACGGAGCAATAAATTAGCACAAATAGAAGACTCCAAAGAAATAGCCTAGAGGGGAGCCGCCAGGGGCTCCAACCCTAGAAGACAAAAGGGTCAATGTGGTAATCCTCCGAGGGTTGGCATGTTTCAAACAATCCTTATGAATATACATGTAAAGAAAAGCTGGTATATTAGAAAATCTTGGCTGATTTATGTACTGGATAAGCTTAAAGAGGAAAGACCATAATCAATATAGTCTACTGTTGTCAGCAACGATCACCATCAAAAATTGGTTGATGTGTTTTAAATATCCAGAAACGATATATCATGGGTCCCCGATTTTTTTATAACAAGCTCATCAAGTTCAGATGCTCAAAAGATATTGTAGCACACTCTACTTGTTGAAAACATCAGACTGTTGGGTGATATCGGTGATCATATTATAAGAGGAAATCCAGTCACTTCATAGTAGAAGTTCACCTAGAAGTTCTAGAAATAACACCAACTTTATGCAATTTCAATAGCGATGTTCAGTGTGCCTAAACTGACAGATCATATAATAATGCATAATGTACCATATGAGAGTCCATAAAAGTTGTACTTTACTGAAGTTCAGAAGTCACTGCAGACAAAATCAATGACCCATCAAATTGGCATATAAATTCATAGGCAAAATCCAGACAGCTCATAAAACTTGACAAGACAACTGAAATAATATAAATTCCATGAAAACTCAAATGAATGAAAGTTCAAAAGGGGCTTAACTAATAGAAAATATGTGCATGGTGTGCCACGTGACAGTTCATAAGGTAATACTTCATCAAAAGCAGAGGTCACTGCAAGGAAAAAATTCAGGTCAAATCCAGTGTAGGCGGTCATCAAGTAAGGCTGTAGTTAACAACAAAGCAGTGACATGTATAATATGTCATGACATCATGAACACCCCTCTGGCACCACATTTGGTCTATTTACCCCCTATACGAGCCACTTGACAGCACCAGCTCACATGAGAAAGTCACCAACTAATGGCAAAGGAACATGTCTTTTTTTCTTTTTTCCAGTGGGTTTTGCCTCCCCACTGGAAAAAAGAAAAAAAGACATGTTCCTTTGCCATTAGTTGGTGACTTTCTCACGTGAGCTGGTGCTGTCAAGTGGCTCGTAATAAATATATCTTTTTTAACCACTTGCCGACTGCCGCACACACATATACGTCGGCAGAATGGTACGGGCAGGCAAATGGGCGTACAGGTACGTCCCTTTGAATTTTTCCACCTTGCAGGCGCGTGCGCGCGGCGGATGCACGAGTGTGCCCGCAAACTCAATGTTTGACGGCGGCCCACGATCGTTAGGCCGAGAGGCAGAACAGGGAGATGTAAACAAGGCATTTCCCTGTTCTGCCTAGTGACATGACAGAGATCTACTGCTCCCTGTCATCGGGAGCAGTGATCGCTGTCATGTCAGTGGTAGCCCATCCCCCCACAGTTAGAATCACTCCCTAGGACACATTAAACCCCTTGATCGCCCCCTGGTGTTTAACCCCTTCCTTGCCAGTGTCATTTACACAGTAATCAGTGCATTTTTATAGAACTGATCGCTGTATGAATGACAATGGTCCCAAAATAGTGTCAAAAGTGTCCGATGTGTCCGCCATAATAATGCCATAAATCTATCCCCTATTTTGTAGACGCTATAACTTTTGCGCAAACCAATCAATATACGCTTATTGCGATTTTTTTAACAAAATTATTTTTTTTATATGTAGCACTGACCCCCGAAGGAGCTGCTGGTTTAATTTGGGCCTGCACTCTACCAATAAACCCCACTAACTTGGCTCAATCCCCTTGGCACAGCTGTGATGCAATACAATACAATGTAAGACAATACAAAATACCTGTATCGTAACCCCAGGATCCACTGACTGCACTTGGAGGGAGAAAAACAGTACGCCACAACAAATGGATACTTAAAGCGGGGGTTCACCCTATAAAATAAAAAAAAACATTTTTTTTTTCTTCTAGCCTAAAATTCGGCATTGTAGTGCGAGCTACAGTATGCCGGTCTTAATTTTTTTATCGCCGTACTCACAGTGTAATCGTACATCGTAGATTCCGACTGCCCACGGGGAATGGGCGTTCCAATCCAGACGGAAGGTGATTGACGGCCGGCTCTGGCGCGTCACGCTTCTCCGGAAATAGCCGAAATAGGCTTGGCTCTTCACGACGCCTGCGCATAGTCTGTGCGCAGGCGCCGTGAAGAGCCGAGACCTACTCCGGCTGTCTTCGGGGAGCGTGACGCGCCAGAGCCGGCCGTCAATCACCCTCCCTCTTGAAAGGAACGCCCATTCCCCGCGGGCAGTCAGAATCTACTATGTACGATTACACTGTGAGTACGGCGATAAAAAAATTAAGACCGGCATACTGTAGCTCGCGCTACAATGCCGAATTGTATGCTACAATGTTGTTCTGCAGGGTGAACCAACGCTTTAACTAGAGATATATTTTACTGTGAAATATGCAAAAAAGTGATTACAGTAATTGTGCTGTCATCCCAACGTAAGACGACAGCACAATTGATTTCAACATAAACTTTTTAAAAACAGTATACATATAAATAGGTTTATACCTGGGAGCTCCCCCTACTTTGTAAGCTATGTGTGAGATCTCACTTAAATTACTTAGTCCTGGATCTTCTTTTCTTTGCTAGCTAAAGTAACTCCTTGAGATTTGTAATCCACAGTTTTGATGAGTCAAATTGAAGTGAAAATGCTCCTGGTGTAACTGCAACAACTATTTTAAAATCGATTGAAACGTCAAAGTAGATAGGCCTCAAGCCTTCTCAGTGTCAGTTTCTCTGCTCCTCTGTGGAACTATAAATCCCAGTGAGGCCTGTATATGAGTCTAACTGCGTGTGGAACTTAGCAAACTGTGGGTGGTGACCCGCTCACCCACTGGAGTAGTAACTTTTGTCCTGTGACTGCAACTTGCTTCTCCATCAGCTCCGTTCAGCTCCGCTGGATGGATCCGGTCCTCCGATGCTCAGATGAGTGTCTCTCGGTCTCTGCAATCCGGCCACCATCCCTCCCGCACCCTTAGATCACTTTCCCCCCAACCACCAGGATTGTTTTTCCCTATGTGTCCTCGTCTCCAAGGGAACCAAAAATCTAAACAAAACATCTCTCTGCATTACCAGTATTTGGTCACTAGATGGCTCCAAATACTTAAACATAGCAATGTCCATAGATGTTGTATTAAAGTATGCAAACACACATCAATATACAAGAATGTCAGCGCTACATATATATTTTTGGGGGATATTTACTATAGCAAAAAGTAAAAAATATAGCTTTTTTTTTTAAATTGAACTTTTTTGTTTATAGCATGTGGCAAGCTCAAAAAAATTAAACCGCAGAGGCGATCAAATACCACCAAAAGAAATCTCTATTTGTGGGAAAAAAAGGACGCAAATTTTGTTTGGGTGCAACGTTGCACGACCGCGCAATTGTCAGTTAACGCAACGCAGTGTCGTATTGCAAAAAGTGCTCTGGTCAGGAAGGGGGTCAATTCTTCCAGGGCTGAAGTGGTTAAAGTGATATTAAACACACACTGTTTAATTTACATTCTCCCAGCTATTTCTGTATATGGATGATGGCATTGTAATTAATAAAAAAAAAGGCAGGAGGAGCTTCTAGTTATTTGCTGCTGGTCACAAGTTGAAAAAAAAAAACAGCCTTTGGAATACAGAGTAAAAATAAATAATTCATATCAATAAACTCAAATCTTTATTATTTTGTCAATAACATGTTGTGGGCAGATTTCTGCCAGTCACAGGCTGTGTCATGCCCCACCAGTCTGTGTCTTAAAATAAGAGGGAGGTGAAGCCTCCATTAATCTACATGTAATAACCCACACACAGTGGGCCGGATTCAGATACATTGGTGTATCTTTCCGCGGGGCGTAACGTATCTCAGATACGTTACGCCGCCGTAAATTAGGGCGCAAGTTCCGTATTCAGAAAGAACTTGCGCCCTTATTTACGGCGGCATAACATCTGTGGTCCGGCGTAAGCCCGCCTAATTCAAATGTGGATGATGTGGGCGTGTTTTATTTAAATTCACTGTGACCCCACGTATTTGACATATTTTACGAATGGCGCATGCGACGTTCGTGAAAAAATCCCAGTGCGCATGCTCGAAATTACGCCGCAAATCGTCAATGCTTTAGACGTGAACGTAACTTACGTACAGCCCTATTCGCAAATGACGTAACATTTTCAAAATTCGACGCGGGAATGACGTCCATACTTAACATAGGATACCCCTCATATAGCAGGGGTAACTTTACGCCGGAAAAAGCCTAACGTAAAAGACGTAACAAAATGCGCCGGGCGGACGTACGTTTCTGAATCGGCGTAACTACCTAATTTGCATATTCCTCACGGAAATATACGGAAACGCCACCTATCGGCCAGCGTAAATATTCAGCCTAAGATACGACGGTGTAAGACACTTACGCCGGTCGGATCTCAGGGAAATTCTGGCGTATCTAGCTTTCTGAATACAGAAAGAAGATACGCTGGCGCTTCGTAGCACTTACGCGGCATATAAATAGATACGCCGGCGTAAAGGCTATCTGAATCCGGCCCAGTGTGTTTAGCTGATTAATGGGCATGGAGGAGGAGGGAGGGAGTGGGCTGTCATTTACCACGGTGCATACGCCCACATGTGTGACATGGGTTGCTGGAAATGCTTAGCATAGAAACTCACTGAAAACTGAGCACGTGCAGAGCTGCCAAGACTAGCTGAGTGAGTATGAACAGCATGTAATACACCATTTATTGATAGTTTTTTATGATGTGGGTTTAGTGACACTTTAAAGCCCAGCTGCAGCCAAAAATGTTTATTATATTTTGCATAGACCGTGTGAGGTTAGAGCTTCTGTAAGATTTTCATTAATGTATATATGCCTATTGGGGATATGTACTGCTTATCACTATTTTGCAAAATTTTAGTCATCATATAGAATTATGACCTGATTTCACATCAAAGGTAAGCAATATGGGCAAGATTCACAGAGGAGATACGACGGCGTATTTCTCCTGATACACCGCCGTATCTCCTGTCGTATCTATGCGGCTGATTCATAGAATCGCATAGATAGCCCTAAGATCCGACAGGTGTAATTGACTTACACCGTCGGATCTTAGGATGCAATACTTCGGCCGCCGCTGGGGGGAGTTTGCGTCGTATTCCAGCGTCGGGTATGCAAATTAGCAGTTACGGCGATCCACAAAGGTTTTTCCCGTCGTTACGTCAGCGCAAGTCTTTTTTTCCCGTCGCAAAGTTAGGTGTGCTTTAACATGGTGTAAAATTACTCCACCAAGTATGCCCGTCGTTCTCGCGTCGCTTTTGAATTTTTTTTTCGGCGTAAGTACGTTACGCACGTCGCGATTCACAAACAAGTCGGGCCGCCGTAAGTTCGCGCAAAGCACGTCGGGAAAATTGCGAACGGAGCATGCGCAGAACGTCCGGCGCGGGAGCGCGCCTAATTTAAATGGTACCCGCCCCATTTGAATTGGGCGGGCTTGCACCGGACGACTTTACGTTACACCGCCGCAAGTTTCCAGGTAAGTGCTTTGTGGATCAGGCACTTACACTGAAAACTTGCGGCGGTGTAACGTAAACGGGTTACGTTACACGGCCGCAAATTTTCGTGAATCTGGCCTTATGTTTTTAATATAGCAGCAGTAAAAAAGGGCAACAACGGACAAACCACCCACATGCTTATTATATATGTATTGCTCGTCTTAATCATATCTCTTTCAATGTTTTAAATCTAGAAAAGAATGAATAAAGGAAACCCCCTCCTTTCAAGTAAAACATTGCATTTAAACATAGTACTGTTTAAACAGTGCTATTCCTAAAATGCAAATGTTGATTTTTTTTATTAAAAGTCAACAGCTAAGCTCTCATCTCTATTTCTATCCATGCTCCTGGTCACTCTCTGCAGACAAATACCTGTCACGGATGCGTAGAATTGTCTTTCATGTGGGAGCTGTGACCTATAGAATAGCCTTTCTGGTACTAGTATTTGTTCTGGTTGCTGTGCCTCCCTTCTGGATACCAAGAAGCACACATAAAACACAGGGATGATAATTTTTGTTGCACGTGTGCCGTTTGTGTTTCTTTATCAGATAACTACTAATATATGTGTAATTAATAACTTATGTTGGGCTGATTTTTTAATAATTTTTAAAATGTATTTACAGATCTATTTGGTTAACCATCCTACAGTTATTCATCCTTTTTGTGACAAATGGGGATATGATCTTTATTATTAATGAGACATTGCTGTCCTGAAAAAAACAAGTTCCTTGGAATATGTGGATGTCTAAATAAGTGTATGTACTATTAAGATCTATAAGAAAATATTCAGGAGGGTTGAAAAAAAGTCACATATACTTTTATGTACAGTGGGGTAGATTCAGAAAGCAATTGCGTCTGCGTAACCATAGCTACGCAGCGCAATTGCTTAGTTGCGCCGGCGTATCGAGTGCTCCTGATTCAGAGAGCTCGATACGCCGACTGCAGCCTAAGATATGACTGGCATAAGGCTCTTATGCCATCGTATCGTAGGCTGCATTCTTACGCTGGCCGCTAGGTGGCGTTCCCGTAGTGGTCAGCGTATAGTATGCAAATTGCATACTAACGCGGATTCACAACCCTACGCGAGCCCTGCGTACGCATTTTACGTCGTTTGCGTTCACCGGGTTCTGCGTAAGGCTGCTCCTGCTATTAGCAGGGGCAGCCAATGCTAAGTATACCCGTCGTTCCCGCGTCGCAAATTTAAAATTTAACGTCGTTTGCGTAAGTGAATCGTGAATGGCGCTGGACGCCATTTACGTTCACTTTGAAGCAAATGACGTCCTTGCGACGTCATTTGCCGCAATGCACGTCAGGAAAGTTTCCCGACGGAGCATGCGCACTACGTTCGGCGCGGGAACGCGCCTAATTTAAATGATCCACGTCCCCTACGGCATCATTTAAATTACGCGCCCTTACACCGGGCAGTTTTAAGGAGCGCCCGCGCAAATTACTTAGCTACTGCTTCATGAATGAAGCGTAGCGCAGATAATTTGCGTAGGGTAAAAACGGTACGCTGCGCCTCCGTAAGAAGTGCGCAGCGGTACCTGAAACTACCCCACTGTATATTGTCATATATGCACTTTTTAATAAATAATTAGTATGTGTCCAAATAAAAAGTTTTATTTTATTTTGGTAAAAAAAAATATTTTATATGATATATATTTTTTTCTTATCCTTTGCAAATGTAGCGTACCCTCTAAGGAGCCGCAGATGAACTGGATCCCCCACTCCTGCACAGCCAGGCACACTGAAATTTCACAGGCACAGAATGGCCCATGGCGTTGTTTTTGTTATTTATTGAGGGTTAATAATTTGGGTAGGGATGAGAGGTTATCGGATGCCCACTTGACTTTAGCAGCAAAACTTTGGCAACAACTTCAGGGACATCTTCCTATATACAGTCTATTTTACTCTCCTCCTGCACACGCTTGCTTACTGACTCCAGCTGAATCACCGTTAGTTGATCTAACAGGCTCTCAGTCAGATTTAGCAATGGCCCTTTACAGGAACTTGTAGCCCCTTGTGGTGTAGCTAAAATTATAGTGAACAGTTTGCACTTCTCCTCTGTGGCTACTGATCCCAGCACTACCTCTTCAGGCACTGCCAACCCACCTGGCTGTAGCTTCCCCTTTTACTAGCCCTCCAGGCTAACTTCTCACCACAGTCCTCCATACTGACTCTCACCAGCACACCCAACTGACTCCCAGGGAAGGATGACGACTTAAGCACACCGCTACATGTTGCAGCCCCCACCCCCCCTGTTAGTCACCAGCAGTGCTGATCTACTCACTCTGTCCTTTCTCTTGCTCCTGTGCCTCCAGGAAGGGCTTCCTCCCATGTGTTGTGGTAGGATCCTTCCAGCACCTAAGCTCTGGCCCAAAGCAGCACACCCTCCCCCAGACTAGAGGGTGCCCCTTAGGGCCACAGACAGCCTCCTCAGCACTGTATCTCCATCTTCCACCCAACTGCCCCTGTTGGCATGGATCATGTCTATTTATAAGGTAAACTCTGCCCCCTGCCAGCCCACTACTGGGGATAGGCCGAAGCCTCATAAATATTCCAGGCATCTCCTTCTAACCTCCACCCACTAGCTCTAGAACATTCTCAAATGTCCCAGAAACAAGGGGAGGCACCAGAGGTGCTGTCAGGATGAGTCACACAGCCCTGAGCCACTAAACCCTGACCCAGATTCCACAGCTTAGGCTAAGGCCCCGTACAAACGGTCAGACAAAACCGATGAGAATGGACCGAGGTTCAGTTTCATCGGTCCAAACCGACCGTGTGTATAGCCCATCAGTCTGTTTTGCTTCGGTCCAAAATTTTAAAACATGCTTCAAAACCGAACCGATGGACTGCTGCCCGATCGGTCCAAAACGATGGTTAGTACAGAAAGCATCGGTTCAAAACCCACGCATGCTCAGAATCAAGTCGACACATGCTTGGAAGCATTGAATTTCGTTGTATTCAGCATGTCGTGTGTTTGACGTCACCGCGTTCTGACCCGATCGGTTTTTGGAATGATGGTGTGTACGCATATCAGGCCGTCAGGCCACTTCAGTGGTGAACCGATGAAAACGGTCCGTCGGACCATTCTCATCAGTTTGGATAGACCTTGTGTACAAGGCCTAAGACCTGAGCTAGATACAATTTACCTAAAACAACATACACTACTTTTAGCACACACTATACACATGTGTAAACCATCCTACAAATTTTCACTCAGTATGTGATAGGTGTGGAAATGATCTTTACTATGAGAAATCTCTGTCCTTAAGAAACCACAAGTTCTGTAAAACGCTTTCTAAGCAGGTTTATGTGGTATTGGGATCTATATGAAAGAATTCAAGATGGTTAAAAAATTCACATGTGCGTTCATGTTTAGACATGTGCAATTCGTTCTGTTTCTAATTCGTTTTTTTACGAAAATTCGGAAATTCGTGAATTACGAATTTTCGTATTTACGAATTTTTTATTTACGAATTTTCGGACTTCCGAAAATTTTGAATTTACGAATTTTTGTATTTACGAAAATTCGAATTTACGAATTTACGATTTTTCGTATTTCCGTTTTTTTTACGAATTTCGGAAATTCGGATTTTCGGAAATTCGGAAATCCGAAAATTTTTCGGATTTTCGAATTTTCGAAATTCCGAATTTTCGAATTTTTCAATTTTCGAATTTTTCCAGTTTCGAATTTTTCAATTTTCGAATTTTTGAATTTTCGAATTTTCGAATTTTCAAATTTCAAATTTTCGTATTTCCGAATTTCGAAAATTCGAAATTTCGGAAATTGAAAAATGTTTCAATTTTCGAATTTTTCAAATTTCGAATTTTCACTTTTCCAATTTCGAATTTTTCAAATTTAAAATGTTTCAAATTTCGAATTTTTCAATTTCCGAATTTCGAATTTTCGAATTTTCGTATTTCCGAAAAATTCGAAATTCGAAAATTAAATTTTTTTACAATTTTCGAACTTCAATTTTTTCAATTTTCGAAATTTCGAATTTTCGAGATTCGTAAATACGAAAATTCGAAATTTGAAAAATTCGAAATTTGAAAATTTTAAAAATCGAAAATCGAAAATTCGAAAATCGAAAAATTCGAAAATCGAAAAATTCGAAAATCGAAAATTTCGAATTTTAGATTTTTTGAAATCTCCAATTTCTCCATTTTCGAATTTTTCAGAAATTTTGCATTTTTCAATTTTCGAAATTTTGAATTTTCGTATTTCCGAATTTTCGTATTTCGAAAAATTCGAAATTTCGAAGAATTCGAAATTTCGAAGAATTCGAAATTTCGAAGAATTCGAAATTTCGAAGAATTCGAAATTTCGAAAATTGAAAAATTCGAAATGTCAAAAATCGAAATTTCGAAAATTGAAAAATTCGAAATGTCAAAAATCGAAATTTCGAAAATTGAAAAATTCTAAAATCGAAATTTGGAAAATTGAAAAATTCGAAATTTCGAGAATTGAAAAATTCGAAAATTGAAAAATTCGAAATTCAAAAATTGAAAATTTCGAAAACTGAAAAATTCGAAAATTAGAAAATTCGAAAACTGAAAAATTCGAAATACGAAATTTTGAAAATACAAAATTTCGAAATTTCGAAAATTGAAAAATTCGAAATTTGAAAATGGAAAAATTCGAAATTCGAAATGTCGAAAATTGAAAAATTCGAAATGTCAAAAATCGAAATTTCGAAAATTTAAAAATTCGAAAATCGAAATTTCGAAAATTTAAAAATTCGAAAATCGAAATTTCGAAAATTGGAAAATTCGAAATTCAAAAATTGAAAAATTCGAAAACTGAAAAATTTGAAAATTAGAAAACTGAAAAATTCGAAATACGAAAATACGAAATTTCGAAAATACAAAATTTCGAAATTACGAAAATTGAAAAAATTAGAAATTTTTCCGAATTTCCGAAAATTCTTTTTTTTTCGTTTCATTCGTTTTTTTCGTTTCATTCGTTTTTTTCGTTTTTTTGCTTTTTCGGAAATCCGAAAATTTCCCGAATTTACGAATTTACGAAAAAGCAAAAAAACGATTTTTTTTTTTTTCAAAATTTACGAATTTCCGAAAAAATAAAAAAAACGAATGAAACAAAAACGGAAAAAAATAATTTTTCGAATTTCCCGAATTTACGAATTTACGAAAAAAAAAAACGAAAATAACATAAACAAAAAAACTAATTTGTTGGCAGTGCACATGTCTATAATCATGTTCAATGTATATTTCCATATATGCATTTTTTAAGAATGAAATGTGTCCAAATAAAAAGCTTTTCAATAAATTTAAAAATGTATATGTCGAAGATATATGTTTTTGTTTTATCCTTGGCATGTGTCGGTCCATAAAACCCCAGGCTCCTTTGTTTTCCTTTTTTTTTGTATCTATTCTTAGGGGTGACCAACACTGCAAATGTAACATGTTTCACAGGATCCTTGCCTTTAGCTGGCCATTCACTGTTAGTTATTTTTATTCAACCAGTGGGTTGGGCAAAAACTACTATGTGGATGGAGGCGTTCCCTCACCTGGACATTGTATTCTGACAGCTGCACCCACCGTTGTCAGAATACACTGATTCGTGGCTGCAGTTGCTGATTGAGAAAAGGTTTACAACATGTCCTGTCTATTGATAAGGAGCGGCCGCACACTAATCGAAATTTGGCTAGTCCTTGCTAAACTGGCCAAATTTCAATCAAAGTATGGTCAGGTTTGTTTTTCTTATGGAGTGCTGTTACTTTCACTATGCTGTGTGACTCAAGCCTCGTACACACGATCAGTGTTCCTGACGGGAAAACTGTGAGGAGAGCATTTGGCCGGGAATCCCGGCTGTGTGTATGCTCCTCGCAGTTTTTCCGACGGGAAAACTGCCCAAAATCCGCCGGACAAAAAAAGAGAAACAAGTTCACTTTTTTCCCGCCCGGAAATCTGGCGGACTTTTGCCTGGTGGTTTTTGGCAGTTTTCCTATAGGAAAAACTGGAATGGAGCATACACACTGCCGGGATTCCCGGCCAAAGCTCCATCGCAGTTTTCCTGTCGGGAAAACCGGCCGTGTGTAGGGGAAAGACTGAACCGAGCAGGTTCTCGGCTTTCCCCTCAAACTTTTTCCGACGGAAATCCTGTACGTGTGTACGAGGCACCAGGCGGTGGAGAACATTGGAGCAGAGTTTCGGCACATAGACGAACGCCATAAGTTGAATAGTGCAAATTTGGAAGTAGTTTCTATAAACACTGGAAAAGGAAAGGATCACTTTAGTCCAAGGCTTCCATGGACTAGCCAAACCTGAATAACATTATCTATAGACATATCAGATAATATTTGCATTTGTTCTGCACCAACTGCATAACGTGAACTTTCCAACCAGTAGTTTAAATATGTGTTTGTATTTCTTAACTAGTTTTAGAAACCTTACAAAATTGCTTCCTCCAAACTATGTCATATATATGCTCTGGCACACAGTTATTCACCGGGGGGAATAAATTCTAGCCTGGCGAGATAATGTACCTGCTCCTTCACTGATCAGTGGGAAAAAAAATGTAGATGATACATAGCCGAGATTAAACAGATATCCGACGTCTTACCTCTAAGCTTCAGACATAAAATGCCTCACAATGGATATAAAAAGGAGACACATCTGTAGGTTACGATTTTCCATCACAAGACATACCATCACTGATCTTACGATTGCCATCCTAAAATGGGAACTTTAACAACACACAGGAGTGAGAGATTGAAAAGGTGCAAGCACTTTGATGAAAGTTGAAAAGGCCACTATTTTTAGCGTGCTACAAAACATTAACTTCTCGCCTTCCCTTTTCTTTTCTCTGATATTTTCCCTTTCGATTACTCTCGTCTTTTTTTCAGCCGTTGAACAGCCTAGTACATAAATCTGGACAAGTTAATAGCCAGTTTTAAGAAAGCCACTAAATCTTGGACATTGAAGGCAATCTTCACAATAGCAATATCTCACTTGTGAATTTGCTTTTTGTGTGTTTTCCTCCTTTCATCATTATTAGTTTTCCAATAATGCTGACAGGGAACTACAGCCAGAATGAATGTGTTAAAACATTTCTCCGCGCCATCTATAACAATGCTGAACTCTGACAGAACCCAATGTGGCTCCTCAAAGAGAGATTCCCAACTAAAGGGGGGTTTACTGTCTTCTACAAAATCCCATTATAAATCAGGCTTTTATTCCTCAGTACTTGTGTTTATTAGGGGCACAGCACTGCTGATATGGACAGAGTCGAATAAAAGCTTTATTAGATCATAACTAGCTCTGCCTGTCTTGGAAATCATAGGGCATGGAAGACGTTACAAATTTTCTGTATTACTAGGAGTTTTTCTATCATTTGCTTTGGTTTAAATAGTGACATTTCTATTTATTAAGGTGCTAAAACTCATAGGTCAGTGTAGGTTTGACTATATGGGGCAAAGCTGACTATCCTGACCTGTCAAATCCACTAAGAATTTAAACAGGCATTGCGAAGAATTCAGTCAAAAAGTGACACAATCCAGTGACATAATTATGTGTGACAGTGCCCTCACGTCTCTAAGCTACACATTAAAACTGACTTTAAAGTATTTTTTTCATGCAATCTGGGTGATGAAAATGTGTCTAAACCTTAAACCAAAAATATTATATATTTCAGCTTACTAATCCTTGATGAGGTGGCTGCATTTGTTTTTCTTTGCTTTTTGTTCTGGTAATCATGCAGATAACCCACTTCCTGTCCCTGAGTGGCTACGTCACCTCTCCATTGTATCTATGGAGGCAGCCTTGGTTGTCACCTCAAAGTAGAACTCTAGGCAGAACCTTTTTTATTTCATTTTGGATAGATCAAAGAAGGATAATAATCCCTGTCTTTTTATATACAGTATTTGCCGGCGTATAAGACGACTGGGCGTATAAGACGACCCCCTAATTTTCCAGGAAAAATTTTGGTTTTGGGATATACTCGCCATATAAGACTACCCCCTTCCTTCTAGTCTTTCTGGAAGCTGAGGGGTAGCCAGAGCAACCGCTGACAGAAACAGGCTTTTTTCAAATCTCACTGTGCCATTACATTACATGCTTCACTGTGCCATTACATTACATTACATGCCTCCACTGTGCCATTACATTACATGCCCCACTGTGCCATTACATTATATGCCCCCACTGTGCAATTACATGCCCCACTGTGCCATTACATGCCCCCACTGTGCCATCACTTGCCCCCACAGTGCCATCACTTGCCCCCACAGTGCCATCACTTGCCCCCACTATGCCATTACTTGCCTCCACTGTGCCCCCACTGTGCCATCACTCCCCCCCCCCACTGTGCCATGACTCACTTTTGCAGCTTCTGGCTTCCAGGCCGGTGACAGTCTCCGTCTGCTGCGAGTGTCCATGATTTGAAAGCCAAGCCTTCTTCTCAGACTGTCCTGTGATAGGCGAAACACAGCGCCTCTGTTCTGTGTTGCGCCTATCACGGATGTCCTCTCGTCCGAGGATGAGAAGGCATCCGTGATAGGAGGAACACAGAACAGAGGCGCTGCTGGGAAAATTTGTGTTCCGTCTATCACAGGGCAGTCTGAGAAGAAGGCGCGGCTTTCAAATCATGGACGCCCGCAGCACGGAGACTGTCACCGGCGTATAAGACGACCCCCGACTTTGGATGCATTTTTTTGCATCCAAAAAGTCATCTTATACGCCGGAAAATACGGTATATCTTTTTAATCATTGTCCCACTGCAGGGATTTCCATTCACTCCCTGTCCCATAGCTAAACAGGAAGTGAGAGGAAATTACTTCAAATTAAAGGAATTCCTTGGGGGACTCCAGACCACAAGAAGTAGTGTCCCCATTGGAAGATTCCCCCTCTATTTTGTGATTTTCTTTTACTTTCACTGATAATAATAAACAGGACAAATAGAGAGGGTGAATCTCCATAACGGTGACACAGACAACAATAAAAACTGACAGGTGTTCTAATCCCTCTGTACTCTATCCAAAACAAAAAAAAACTTTTGTCTTTAGTTATACTTTAAAAGAGAAGTACAGTGGAACCTTGGATTATGAGCATAATCCCTTCGAGGAGAATGCTTGTAATCCAAAGCACTCGCATATCAAAGCGAGTTTCCCCTTAGAAGTCAATAGAAACTAAGATAATTTGTTCCACATTGACTTCTATTGCAATACCGCATGTGGCCAGAGGTGGGGGGAGCCAGAGAGACCCAGAGAGACTCGGAAATACTCAGAAAGTATTGTTTTATGTGTGCATGCATTCAGGGTGTGTTTAAAAAAGCACATTTGAAAGCATCTTGTGTGAACAAGTCCTAAAGCTGAACTCCAGTAGAATCTATTTTTGAGCACGTAGCCCTAGTCACACATGTTACTTCTAATAAAGCGTATCCCATGTTCTGATGGTTACTGTAAAAATCCTCCCTCCAGTAATGCTGGATACTCTCCACAGTAGTGTTCTTCCGGTGCAGTGGGTATTAAACACAGCAACTGCGACTGTAAATGGTCCCCTTCCTGTTTTCTAATCCATTCACAAAGCTCCCAGTATTCCTCTCCTAGAATACAAGTAGCCGGATTCAGGTAGAGCGGCGTAAATTTGAGCGGGCGCAGCGCAGTCAAATAGACTTCCAATGGAAACTGCAAGTGGCGTTTTCAACACAAATTATGCAGTCTTTGGCCCGACAACAAATGTTTTATAGCATACTGCAAGTGGTGTTTTCAACACAAATTATGCAGTCTTTGGCCCGACAACAAATGTTTTATAGCATACTGCAAGTGGTGTTTTCAACACAAATTATGCAGTCTTTGGCCCGACAACAAATGTTTTATAGCATGCTTTCAAATTTTCCGACAACAAATGTGTGCCATCGGATTATCCGTCTGAAAAAAAGCCAAAGTACAAACACGCATGCTCTGAACTACTGCTAAACATAGCACAACATTAGCAGAAGTTGCCCAAAGGGTGGTGCTTAGGAGCAGAAAAAACACATAGTTTTGGTTTGTTGGCTGACAACGTTTTGCCGTCTGTATGCAGAACACGTTCACGACCTTCGGACAAAATTCCACGGATATGTCCGATGGAAATCCGACCGTGTGTACGAGGCTTTAGAGAGAGGGTTCTTAAGTTTTGTTCTATAAGGACAATGTTGCTTCTCTGGACAGTGAGGCCTCGTACACACGACAGAGATTCTCGGCAGAATTCGCCGAGAAACTCGGTCAAAACCCGGATTCTGCCGAGAATCTCTGTCGTCTGTACAGTTTTGGCTCGATGGAGCCGCCGAGGAGCTCGACGAGAAAATAGAGAACATGTTCTCTATTTTCTCGTTGGCCGCGTTGTTCTATAGGAGAAGGCGGCCCGCCGAGCTCTTCGGCGGCTTCATCCCAAAACGAGACGAGGAACTCGACGTGCCAAGCACGTCGAGTTTCTCTGTCGTGTGTACGAGGCCTGAGAGACAGGATCAGCAGTTAAAAATGAAGGGGAAAAAAAGCATAAAAAAAAATGGAGCCACCACATCTAAGGACTGGTATGCTGCAACAGATTAAATGCATGTTCTTAGGTTTAGATATGCTTTAACCTCCCTGGTGGTATGATTCTTTCAGAAAAAAGGTGCTGAAAGCGGTACCATTATTTGCAAGGAAATTTGGCGTTTTATACTGTAGGCCTGTAATATTTAGGAATAACCCACTTAAATCTGACCAAACAAGAGTCTTGTAGGCATCCCGGGTATGACATTTTTTTTTTAAAACAAAATTATAAATTATAATATAATAAATAATTATAAATAATTATAACAAATAATAATATAATTATAATAAAAATTATTCAATAATGTAATCAACTCAAAATCACTGAAATTTGCTCAGCTGCAGAATTGTCGCTGTCATTACTTTTATTTTTTTTATCACGAATTTCCCCACAAATCGCTATCACACAATTCTGCAAGTGATTATAATTTATTATCGCTGTTTTCTAGCTGCTCTAAAACCATTTTTGACATAAAAAGACACTTTTGGTTGCTATGGACAATCTACAGTTTGCAGGGAGAAAGAAAGGTTTTTATTATATAAAAGTACATGTAGGGCACTGGGCAGACCACTAGGGACAAGGGGTGTGTGTATTTTTTACATACAGTACTGTAATCTATAAGATTACAGTATACTGTGTGTATTGTGTTTGTTTACGTTTTTGAATTTGGCGCCGTTCTCCGCCCCTGTGCGTCGTAACGTCACAGGGAACGGAGATCGGCGGCACAGGAGGACTCTGTGTGAATCGAGCAAGGTCCCGCTCGCTCACACAGCGCAGTGGCATCGCTGGATCTAGGGACAAGTTAAGTAAACACTGCCTGTGGATCCAGCAAGGCGAGCCCGAGTCTGACTCGGGGTTACCGATCCTAGCACAAAAATCTAACCCTGAGTCAGACTCGGGAATACCGCCAGGGGGGGTTAAACTAAAAGCCCTTAAAGGGGTTGTAAAGCTTTGTTTTTTCACCTTAATGCATCCTATGCTTTAAGGTGAAAAAACATCCGATGCTTCCAGGCCCCCCAGGCGGCCCCCCAGCCCCCCGTTTACCTATCTGAGCCCTTGAAAGTCCCGCTACGTATACAAGCTGGCTTCTCAGCTCTTCTAGGCTCTTCATTGGATGATTGATCGCAGTGCAGCCATTGGCTCCCGCTGCTGTCAATCAAATCAATGACGCGGTGCACCGGGGTGGGGCCGACTGATACTGTATCACGGGAGCGCGCTCGCAAGCTAACCCCCTTGGGAGAGCTCTTCCCAGAGGGGGGTTAGCTCTTGCGGGGAGGAGCCAAAGCAGCCGCCAAAGGACCCAGAAGATGAGGATCGGGGCCACTCCGTGCAAAACGAGCTGCACAGTGGAGGTAAGTATGACATGTTTGTTATTTAAAATAAATAAATAAATAAACCTTTACAACCCCTTTAACATATTACTCAACCCCCTAATGCTTTGCTGAAACCTACAACCTAAGCTGCCTAATGCAGGGGCTGATGTGAATGTTCAATACAGTTGTGCTTAAAAGTTTGCATATCCTGGCAGAAATTATGAAATTTTGGCAATAATAATATTGGAAATATGACTGATCATGCCAAAAAATTTTTTTTTTATTTAAGGTTAGCAATCACATGAAGCCATTTATTATCACATAGTTTTTTGGATCCATTTTAAATCATAATGATAACAGATATCACCCAAATGGCCCTGATAACAAGTTTACGTACCCTGGAATGTTTGGCCTTGGTACAGACACAGAAGGTGGCACACACAAGTTAAAATGGAAATTAAAGTTTAATTTCCCACATTTGTAGCATTTTAACCACTTAAGACCCGGACCATTATGCAGGTTAAAGACCTTGCTTCTTTTTGCGATTCGGCACTGCGGCGTTTTAACTGACAATTGCACGGTCATGCGACGTGGCTCCCAAACAAAATTGGCATCCTTTTTTTCCCACAAATAGAGCTTTCTTTTGGTGGTATTTGATCACCTCTGCGGGTTTTATTTTTTGCTCTATAAACAAGTAGAGCGTCAATTTTGAAAAAAATTCAATATTTTTTACTTTTTGCTATAATAAAAATCCCCCAAAAAGATATAAAACATTTTTTCCCTCAGTTTAGGCCGATACGTATTCTTCTACATATTTTTGGTAAAGCGTTTATTGATTGGTTTGCGCAAAATTTATAGCGTTTACAAAATAGGGGATAGTTTTATGGCATTTTTATTAATATTTTTTTTTCTACTACTAATGGCGGCGATCAGCGATTTTATTCATGACTGTGACATTATGGTGGACACATTGGACAATTTTGACACATTTGGGACCATTGTCATTTTCACAGCAAAAAGTGCTATAAAAATGCACTGATTACTGTGAAAATGACAATGCAGTGAAGGAGTTAACTACTAGGGGGCGCTGTAGGGTTTAAGTGTGACCTCATATGTGTTTCTTACTGTAGGGGGCGGGGCTGGACGTGTGACATCAGTGATCGTCTTTACTTATATCAGGGAACAGACGATCACTGACATTGCCACAATGAAGAACAGGGAAGGTGTGTTTACACACACCTCTCCCCGTTCTTCAGCTCCTATGACCGATCACGGGATACCCCGGACAAATGCTCCTGATGCCTTTGCCGATACCTGGGGTGGGTGAGCGAAAGTCAGTGGGCGGAGTCAGCTGAGCAGAGGGCGGAGAGGGGTGGAGACCGGGGCGGAGAACAGAGCGGAGACCGGGGCGGAGAGCAGAGCGTAGCGGTTAAAGAGTCCTCAGGCGGGTAAGCTTGTAGGGGGCAGCCGCATCATCCATCGGCGAGTGTCACATTTGGTAACAGAAGTGACGCTCTGTGTTGCCGTTACACAGTCAGTGCTTGAAAATCCCGGGCCCCATCTTGATACACCCTGCACTCGGCCACAGTATGCCAGCAGCGGACATCTTGTTACACCCAGCCCATGTAGTTTGGGCTGGGTGTAACAAGATGTTCGCTGCTGCTTTATTGAGGCCGAGCACAGGGTGTACCAAGATGGGCGTCGCAGAGGCAGCATAGAAAAATATATCCTCTCGTGCCCATAAGTGCCAGCCATTAATCAGTGACATCTGTTAGTGCCATCCAGCCAGTGCCTATCCAGGCAGTGGAGTGAAATATAGAGGCGCTAGGTAATAGTGTGTGAACACTAAAAAATATTATGCATAAATACCTAAATATGGATGAGTGAGTATGAGGTAAAAATTATATAAATCAATAATAGTGACCATATATAACAAAAATTAACCACAATAATTGTTAAAAACAATCAATAAATAATATTGCACAATATAAAGTGAGAAATGTGCCAAGAAATAAATAGAAATAAAATAGAGTCCATATATGTATAAATGATGAATCTTCAATAATATAGACAGAAGATCTTCCACCTTCACCAAGATATAAAAAGACCACCAAAAGTGCTCATGGATGGCACCTTACCGCAAATAATGGACCACTTTAACTAAAAAGAGGTCAATTAGGCAGATTGAAGATAATTTCCCAGGCTTAGATCCCTCAGTCTCACAGTCTTGATAGCACAACACTCCACGCCACATGAGGTATTAAAACAAGAGAAGGAAAAATCGCCATAGAATAATATTGTTTTTTATTGTATAAATCAGAAGAACAAACGCCAAATGGCCTCTTACTTGATGGGGTGCCTAGCCCCGGCACTGAGGTTGAAGGCGTAGGTATTATGGGGAGATGAGATGGAGTCCTATCACCGGCATAAAACATGCAGAGCCGCAATCGCGTGGTTGGCGTGCGTTCCACCCTCCAAGGTTGGAGAACCAGCCATCAGTGCTTGCCACCCATCAGTGCCCAGCCATCAGTGTGTGCCACGTATCAGTGCTCATCACTCAGTGCCAGCCAGTCAGTGCCACCTATCAGTGCCCAGCCATCAGTGTGTGCCACCTATCAGTGCCCAGCCATCAGTGTGTGCCACCCATCAGTGCCCAGCCAGTGTGTGCCACCTATCAGTGCTCATCACTCAGTGCCAGCCAGTGCCACCTATCAGTGCCAGTCATCAGTGCATGCCACCTATCAGTGCCCAGCCATCAGTGTGTGCCACTTATAAGTGCCCAGCCATCAGTGTGTGCCACTTATCAGTGCCCAGCCATCACTGGGTGCCACCTATCAGTGCCCAGCCATCAGTGTGTGCCACCTATCAGTGCCCAGCCATCAGTGTGTGCCACCTATCAGTGCCCAGCCAGTGTGTGCCACCTATCAGTGCTCATCACTCAGTGCCAGCCAGTGCCAGCCATCAGTGAGTGCCACCTATCAGTGCCCAGCCATCAGTGTGTGCCACTTATCAGTGCCCAGCCATCAGTGTGTGCCACCTATCAGTGCCCAGCCATCAGTGTGTGCCACCTATCAGTGCTCAGCCATCAGTGTGTGCCACCTATCAGTGCGTGCCACCTATCAGTAATGCCTAATCAGTGCCAAAAAAGTATCGGTAATCGGTATCGGCGAGTACTTGAAAAAAAGTATCGGTGCTTGTACTTGGTCTTAAAAAAGTGGTATCGGGACAACCCTATACATATATACACACACACACACACAGTATAATATATCAGTATAATATATATATATATGTCCCAGGCTTTATATATGTCCCAGGCTTTAAAATGTCAGGATATTTAGGCACCCCTGGATAATGATGGGTTTTATGATAATTGTGTCACACAATGATAAATGAACTACTTCACCAATGAACTGTATCTGTTTAGCTGCTTGTTCCCAAATAGCCTCCCAAAGGAGTACAAAGGAGTACAGTGGGATCTAACAGGGACCAAGGTTATACACAGAATCAATATACAATACTCCAAGGAACATGTGTTATACAAAAATGCAATTAACACACTCTGCAGTATATGGTTATTATGTATTCTCCGAGAGTCACTTCTTTAATTGACATATCTAGGCTGATACATTTTTTTGGCCTCAATGCCAAGGTACAAATGTGCTTATTTAAAAGCATAGGGCAGTATCCATAGTGCTGTAACCTTAAGCAGGGTTAGGGTAAGGAAAGGCTCAGTGGGAGCAGAGAAGGGTTAATGGGAGTAACTGGTGAGGGGTTATTGAGATAGCATAATTGGTGTGTGTTATATTACATAACCAAATTTCACTTTTTTTAAACTAGATGCAAAAACATACATTTTGTTTCTGGTAACTATAGCCAAGTCTGCTTTGGGGAAACGAAAAAGTTCCATTGTTCAGACCTAAAAAATATAGCATAACTTAAATAAAACAGGTTTAGACATGGTCAACACAGTCCACACCCACTTTAACAGATCTTACATTGTTACAAATGCCCTACAGGCCTTACAAAAACATTACAGTTCTTCCTATCATAAGCCAATGTTTGAAACCCAAACATAGTGGGATGTCAAGCTGCAGGCACTTGATTGCTTCTATGAGCAATCAATAACTGCATTAAAGGGGGTGTTCACTCTGGGAAAAAAATTGACTAAGAGTCTTCACCCATCAACTCTGACCAGCTTCCCTGTCCCAGCTGAAGAAAAGCCTCCCCACAACATGATGCTGCCACCACCATGTTTCACAGTGGGGATGGTGTGTTCAGGGTGCAGTGTTAGTTTTCTGCCACACGTAGCGTTTTGCTTTTAGGCCAAAAAGTTCACTTTTGGTCTATTCTGAAAAGAGTACCCTCTTCCACATGTTTGCTGTGTCCCCCCACATGGCTTCTCGCAAACTGCAAACAGGAATTCTTATGGCTTTCTTTCAGCAATGGCTTTCTTCTTGCCACTCTTCCATAAAGATCAGATTTGTGAACAGATTCTCCCATCTGAGCTGTGGATCTCTGCAGCTCCTCCAGAGTTACCATGGGCCTCTTGGCTGCTTCTCTGAATATTGCTCTCCTTGCCAAAGCCTGTTAGTTTAGGTGGACGGCCATGCCTTGGTAGGTTTGCAGTTGTGCCATATTTTTTCCATTTTCAGATGATGGATTGAACAGTGCTCCGTGAGATGTTCAAAGCTTGGGATATTTTTTTATAATGTAACCCTGCTTTAAACTTCTCCACAATTTTATCCCTGACCTGTCTGGTCTGTTTCTTGGCCTTTGTGATGCTGTTTGTTCACTAAGGTTCTCTAACAAACCTCTGAGGGCTTCACAGAACAGCTGTATTTATACTGAGATTATATTACACACAGGTGGACTTTATTTACTAATTAGGTGACTCCTGAAGGCGATTGGTTCCACTAGATTTTAGTTAGAGGTATCAGATTTAAGGGGGCTGAATACAAATATGCACACCACACTTTTCACATATTTATTTGTAAAAAAAAAAATGTTGAAAACCATTTATCATTTTCCATTCACTTCACAATTATTTGCCACTTTGTGTTGGTCTATCACATAAAATCCCAATAAAATACATTTACGTTTTTGGTTGTAACGTGACAAAATGTGGAAAATTTAAAGGGGTATGAATACTTTTTCAAGGCAATTACCGTATTTATCGGCGTATACCGCGCACTTATTTGCCCTGAAAATCAGGGCAAAATCGTGGGTGCGCAGTATACGCCGATACCCGCTTTCCCGCGCCGAGTTTTGAATACTGCGCCGAAATATACCGAGCGCAGTACACTCGGGTATAGTCGGGCAGTCTCGGCAACTTCCGCGCTCACGTCCTGGACGTACAGGACGTCAGCGCGGGTAGCCGAGCATTGCCAACAATACACGAGTGTCAGAGCGCAGTACACGAGTGTATTGTCGGCGGAAGTTGCCGACAATACACTCGTGTATTGAGCGCGGAAGTTGCCGAGACTGCCCGACTATACCCGAGTGTACTGCGCTCGGTATATGTCGGCGCAGTATTCAAAACTCGGCGCGGGAAACAAGCGAGGACGCCGCGAGGACGCCGCAGAAGGACACCGGACCCGCCGAAGAGGACACCGGACCCGCCGCAGAAGGACACCCGAAGCCGCAGAAAGACACCCGAAGCCGCAGAAGGACGCCGGACCAGACGAGGCCGCCGATGGACGCCGCGCAAGACACCAAAACTGTAAGTACAAAAAAAACTTTTTTTCCACAGGATTCGGGGTCACTTTAGGGGTGCGCGGTATACGCGGGAGCGCATTATACCGCGATAAATACGGTAATATGTAAGCTCTGCATAAATTGACTGCGCTATGAAAGTACCTACAATAAATAAATAAATAAATACTGTATATAAATCTACAAAACAAGGCATTGCAATGTACTGGTAGGTCATTTTACACAGTTTAATGTTATTAACATTTAGTTTATTATTATCGGAATCCAAGTTATAATAATGTTGCTTTTTTTACTTTCCGATCTGTGGACGATCAAAGGCTCAATACTATTTTCCAGATTAGCAATAGAAAATTTGCTAGGTAACTCAAACTTGTTAAAGGTGGAAAGTGCTCAGGCACCACCTAGTGGGTATAAGGGAACTGCAGGGTCAAGTACATGCCTTTGAAATAAATTACGTAAGAGTTTCCCTATCTCCAACTGTGGACATTAATGAATTCTACTTGGAAAATCTATTTACTTCATTTTCAAAGACAGCGTTCATTTGAAGCATGCCACATTTACACCACATTATCTAGATTATTGCATCTAAAGCAGAAAATGAGCACAAAAGCAATTGAATGCATGAATGCAGCCATTACATTGTTACATTGGAAGACTTTACTGCGTATATTGTTCTAGCTACTGATTTCAGTAGACACTGTAGCAAGTGGAGCAAATGAAAATGGTATTATTATAATATGTCATATCCTCATAACAGTTTTTGTCAATTTTATCCATAATGGTAAATACATATTTGTGTGTTTATCATATAGAACATATTAACAACCTCCAGAACGTGTGGCTTTAAATGTCTTGGCTTTTATTATATCATAGCTTGGAACAAATGGTTATTGCATCAGTTTGCTTCCATGCTTCCATTGTTTAAAATAAGGTTTCATGTAAGATTTATTAAAGTAAATAATAGCTAAATATATTGATTTATCACTTTAGTTTGGCTTTATGTGTGTTATAGTCTTTGGTTTTAATTTACTGGATAAGTGTACTTTTATATAGAGAATTGTGCAATGGGGCAGCTCATGGTCTCAGTTTTCAAAAGTATGCCAAGGGAACATTTTCAAAATGCCTCAACCATATTGCTTTCTTCATTTTTAAATATGTCATCAGCAACAAAACAGGATTTTAGTACTGGGATGTAAACCCTATACTGTACCCAGTGAAGTGCACCCTACACCTGTAAAACAGGTTGTGAAGCACTTCTGTCCCCCTGGTTCAGGTGCTGCCTTATTAAGTAGTCTGCCAAATGCCTGGCGTATGAACAGCAGAAAGGGTTTGAACATTAAATTTTGGCCAGGCTCGAATGTTTTATACTTCCATTTCATAACAAGTCTTTGGTTCCTCCCTGATGGTTGATGTATGCCAATGCAGTGGCATTGTCTGACGGTGTCCTGGTTGGAAGACCCTCCAGTTGAGAGGTCCAGTATTGTAGAGACAATGCAATTGCTTGAATTGCCAGAATGTTGATCAGGAGTAGGGATTCCTCTAGTAACCAAGTCCCCTGTACCATACCTCCCAACTGTCCCTGATTTCGAGGGACTGTCCCTGATTTGGAGCAATGTCCCTCTGTCCCTCATTTTGGTCTGATCTATATAGATGTATATAAAATGCACTTTTTATCTATCAAAAAGTGTTTCCCAGCACTAAACTTTCATCTGATTTCTAAATTGCTGCATTTGTAAATTCCAAAAGCCAATATAAAGGAATAGTAGTGGTAAAAAAAAGCACTTGTGGGTTTAACCAATCTTATTTTTTTGTACAATTCTCCTTTAAGGGGGGCGTGACAAGGGGTGTGTCCTATGCCTGCATACTTTTGCTGATAGGTGTCCCTCATTCCCATCTCAGAAAGTTGGGAGGTATGCTGTACTAACAGGGTGCATAGGTCTCCTCTCCACCCTGTCAGGTTAGCATTCGTTGTCATGATCTTCCAAGAGATTGAAATGAATGATTTCATCAACTCCACAGCTGAATTACTAAGTACAAACAACAATACAAATCTATTACAGTGCAGTCTTCGAAGATCATTGTATTGTTCCACCATCTCTCAAGAGGTGTATGTAAATGTAGCACCATCTAGTGTGCTAGAAGGATGATGCATCTTTTGTGAGAGTAGATACATTTCCAGGCTTAGCTGGGTGTGTTTTGATCTGGGTTGGGTGTGACTCAGAGCAGAGCTGGAAGACTCGCAGGCAGCGTCACCAAGATCTCCCATTTCTTTCCAGAATGTTCTGGTGTTTTCTGGAAATAGAGGTAGAGAGGTGGAGCTGCTTGGGGTGTTCTGAGGAGCCCTGACCTATTCCCAATCTGGATTGTCAGGGGACAGTCCTCTTTAAATACCCAGAGTCAGCCCAGCTGGGGAGAAGTTGATCAGGTAGAAGATGGAGATGGTGTGTTAGGTTGTTGGGGCCTTGGAGAGAGCTCCCCAGTCTGGGGGAGATTTTGGGCTTGGGCTCAGGTGCGGATGGGACCCTTTTGTAAACCACAGAGGTTTCCTGACCAGGAGGCACAGGGGGAGTAAGAGAGGACAACAGGAGAACACTGCCGGACAAGTCACCAGGAGTTCCGCAGAGGGAGCCAAGAGGGCTGGTGAGTGACACACAGTCTGGAGGACTGGAAGGTACACCTGAGAGGACTGGGATGGGCAGTTTGGGATGGGTGCAGAGCCAGTCAGGGGAATTGTGGTGGCACGGGCAATGGAAAGGGGCAGCTGCAGCCAGGAGGGCTGGTAGTGCCTGAAGAGGTGGTACTGGGAGCAGTAGCCACATGGACAGCTAGCACTAAGGACTAAGGACTGCCATATTTGTGCACCATAGGGTACCATGGTCCCTGCCTGCAAAGGGCTTTCACCCTGGGCAAGGCTGAGCCAGTGTCAGGCCTTCAAATCAGTGGTAGCTGATAGAGAAAAAAATGCTCATCCTCCTATAACACTAGCAAAAATTGAGGCATGCTGGGAGTGGAAGGTTATTATTTTGGGGGGTTCAATCTGGAGGAACTTAATCTGATGCAGTTCAAATGTTCTCAAACATTCTTTTAATCAGTGTTCACAGTAATTATTCCTGGTGTGTGCCTATGAGGCTGATGTAGAGATGTTTGACTGTAAACTCCTTCAGGATTATGCTTTCACTGTATAAATGATGGTTCTTCGTGGACTGATTGTGTAGTTGGTTTGACCAGGTTTCCTAAACCCAGATACTACATCTAACAAACACGCTTGAGATCTACAGAGACTGTGATTTATAGGCCAGTTGTTAGAATTCGCAAAATATGAGCCCAGCATGCTGCAATTACTGTACATGAAAAAGGTCCCGAGCCAATACCTAGCATGGAGCAGTGGAGACAGGCGGGAGTCGAGTACTTGTGAGCCTTAGGCAGCCTCTGGGGAGATTAGCATATCTAGTGCAAAGTAAGTCATAGCATGGGTTTCTTGTTAACAGCTTTGAAGAAATAAGAGATTCACTGAAATTAACTTTCACAGCCTCATTTATTGATTGAATTTGTTGCAACAAAATCCATTACACAGTGATTAATATAAAGGAGACAACAGCAAGGACTGGTCGGCTGTGAGCTCCTCCTGTGCATACAAGAACACGATGGCGAGTTGATTTCCAAATGATCTGTACAGGTGTACCATTACCTAAACTTTCTCTAAACCCATATCTTTATTCTCCCGACCATCCTTTCTCTACACAGGGGCAAATTCACTTTAATGTCCCTATTAACTTGAAAAAACTCCAAATCTTACCATATGGTTCTATTGAAGTTAAAACTTTGGCCATGAAAGGAAGGGTTGAACGACCGCAGGCACTTTTAGTGCTGGTTCACACTGTTGCGCTGTGAATTTGTTCTGTTTTTTCAGTCCATTCTGAGGTGCGAATTTACCGCAAATTTACTGCGTTTTTACCAAGATTTTAATGCAAATTTCAGGAGTGGGACATAGCTGCGATTAATGTCTCTAGCCAATGGAATCATAATGTAAAAAAAAGGTGTTAACTTCCTGTGTACTTCCTGTTTTTTGTGAAGAGTAGTGCGGTGGAACTCGCACATATGTTAACCACCAAATGTGATTCCAGAACGATTTACATTCATGTCTATGGAGACTAGATTCGCAACACAATGCTCTAAACTCGCACAAGACCCTTTTTTTCATCGCATCGCATTCAGAGAGGAATCGCAACGCAAGTATGTGAACGACCGTCATTGAAAACAATTACTTTTTGGATGACATGCGAATCTTGTTTTTGTTTAACGCATCGCATTCGGTATGAACTCGGACAAGTGTGAACCAGCACTTAGGCAATCCATTTTCTCCCTTCTTGACCAGTTATGCCCTGTACACACGATCGGTTCGTCTGATGAAAACGGGTGTTTTCATCGGACGAACCGATCTGTGTGGGCCCCATTCGTTTTTTTCCCATCGGTGAAAAAAAATAGAACCTGTTTTAAAATTTTCATATGGTTAAAAAAACGATAGAAAAAAACGATCGTCTGTGGGGAAATCCATCGGTCAAAAATCCATGAATGCTCAGAATCAAGTCGACGCATGCTCGGAAGCATTGAACTTCATTTTTCTCTGCACGTCGTTGTGTTTTACGTCATCGCGTTGGACACGATCGGAGTTTTAACCAATGGTGTATAGGCAAGACTGATGAAAGTCAGCTTCATCGGATATCTGATGAAAAAATCCATCGGTTCGCTTTCATCAGACGAACCGATCGTGTGTACAGGGCATAACAGTTTCTTCAAACTGCTTCATGGCTTCCAAATTGTATATGCTTTCTCATTTGCTATACTTCTACGGAAAAACACAACTTCATACATTTTTTCCTTTTCTGTAATTTACTGTTTTTTTTTTTACAATACATTTTCTAAAAAAGCTGATCCCAT